>NC_137923.1:46446861-46551861 GCF_963457725.1 Sprattus sprattus | reverse complement strand
TCACGGCGCTTGTTTCCACGGCACAGCTTACACGTAACTGTTATATCTTTCTCTTTTGACGGATACAAATAGAAAATAATGGGAGTATTTCCATCGAAACATCAGTAGTCACTTTTGTTGCCTGCAATCATGTTTATTAGCCTTTAACTTGCTGTTAGTTGATTGGCCATTATATAAGTCTCCTACCTATCTTCCCTGTGTATACTAATAGATTACATTAAATTAGTATGATATGTTAATAAATGTTTCTTTTTTTAACCTGAAGCAAATGTTATCTTTCCCCATTATTTTCGTCTTGGAGTATACCAGAATGCTTAATTTACATGTTAAAATAACAAAAAAATCTGGGGGGATACCCCCGGACCCACCTACAGGGGCTTGGTTTGTCACCTTTTTTAGCCCTTCTTAGTTTGCAGGTAAGAATATTAATGGTAATGTTAATTGGGTACACATATGCACTACATTTCAATATAATGGGACCTGACCTAACATGAAACTCTGGTTTCGGCCCGCGGCCCTCCACTCCGATTAATATTTGGCCCCTGACAAGAACGAATTTGGGCACCCCTGCTTTAAGCAATTGCAGTGAGCATGAGTGGACAGGAAAGTGTTGTGATCCGGCTTGGTGGTCATATTGGCTCGTTTTAAATATTGCATGTTGTTCCTTTACCTGCCACCTTCATTTTTTATTCTGATCCATAAAAACATTCCTCCCATATCTCAATGGGATGTGATCACAGCCTTGCCCTGGGGAAGAAAAGGCTCTTTTTACCTCCCCGCGTGAAGAAGATGTTCCCATAGACAGGCACATTCGCTGCAAAGGTGAGATGTTTCTCGTACAGAGAGCTCCATCGCTAAAAAAAAAAAGCAATCATGGCTCATTCCTCTCTGAGTGTAACAAACACGACACAGGAAACACCTGCCGGCACCACCGAAGGCCTGCTGGTACATGGATTCTTTCTGGAGCGCATGGATGCTTCCTTTTTTCTTTAAGCAATGAAGAAATTTGGAGGTGTTCTTTCTTGACTTTCAAAACGGTTGGCCTCCGGTACCCAGGGGAGGGCGAGTCAGTCGGTCTATCACACCCTGACGGGGCAGAGAAGACACGCGATCAGGTCTGAGTAATGCTGTCACCCGCCGGCCCCTTCTCGCATGTCGTAATGGTGATAGAGAGAAATCATCCTCTAGGTGCCTAGGGGTGGTGGGCGAATGAAGAGAGATGCTCGCTGGACGAATTATGTCTTGTATGATGAGTGATGTTTGGGATTGGCTAATGGTTTCCTGGATACGTAGAGAGCATCTGTGTGTCGTACTCGGACTTACAACAGATGACACATGCCAGTGTATTTAAACATATAATAAACCTATAATACAGAGTCTACCAGTCAGATGTTGACCTCAAAATCTGCCAGCAAATGACAATAAATAGATCTAATAAGATTTTTTTTGTGAGCGCATTATTTGTTAATGTCTGTTTTTGAGTCAGTTGTTTCAGTCGTCTCCCAAATAAAAGGACAATATGCCAGTTTTTATCTATCGTCATTGGGACGCGGTGACAGGAACGCTTCCCATCACTGGCACTTTGCTCTTTGGGAGAGATTTGTACAGTTCCAGAGCGCAGAGATTGTCTATTTGGCTTATCTTTGTTTGCAGGGCTGTGGGCAGTGTAACATATCAAGGCTTCACACACTCAAATAGAGGGCAAGTATGCATTAGAACTGCACTGGGAAGATCCAAATAGAAGTCACTGTTGTATGTGTTTGAACAGTCAGATGGCACTGCATGGTGAGTGTCTGACTGAAGGGGTTCCGCTTTTTGAATTATTCATGAATAAGCCTGGTGCCGATTTGACATTATGAACACCAGTAATTTTTTTGTAAAAATTATGTTTTATTGTGTGTGTGTGTGTGTGTGTGTGTGTGTGTGTGTGTGTGTGTGTGTGTGTGTGTGTGTGTGTGTGTGTGTGTGTGTGTGTGTGTGTGTGTGTGTGTGTGTGTGTCTATTGGATCAGATCAGATCTGATTCTGCTGTGAAATATACATATCAATAAATTAATAGAAATTAATAGAGTGCTTCCAAGGCAGAATCAGCATGGATGATGCTGAGTGTGTGATGCCAATTTAAAAAAAGTTATTCTTATTAGCATGGTATGCTTTTGACCTTACTCCATTTCCCACTCCACCCTCTATTGCCTTAGCCCTCTCAAGATATATTCTTATACCATGTATTAATCACAAAACTTCATCCATCTTCCATCCATGTTTTATTCATATAAAACCTGGCCTTGAGCCAATATGGGTCAGATGCACATATTCTTGGTCTGTTTAGCTCCACGTTTCTTAATACTATATTTAGACCAACACAGTCATCAGTGATCAATCCCCTCTTCCTCTGAAGTCATGATCAGCATCTCAATGGTCTTTGCTGGCTTGGGCCTCTTATTTGGATCCACCTCTGATCCAGGCCGGGCCTTACCCACATCCGCCGGAAAATGACTCCACTTCGGGATCACTCTCATCCTCTTATCTCCCTTAACTCCAAAGAGCCAGAAATGACTTTCTAATTGAGGTGTAATGAAGATCAAATCCCGATATCCGCCATCGCAGTTGTGTTTCTCTCTTATTTGGGACAATTTCTATTTCTCTCTCTTTCTCTCACTCTCTCGCTCACTCTCTCCCTCTCTCTCTGTCATTGGCGTAAGGAGGAATAATCTAAGGCTGAGTGCGTGAGCTCAGGATGCCTCTAACGAGGACCATAAGTTGTTTACGGAGGGAGCCAAGCCATAAGACAGTCCACATGTTCCTTAAGCTCCCGCTAATGTGCCATACATGTCTCTAATTGCTCATAATTCACTTCAGTGCTTTTAATAAAAGGAATCAATTCACTGCGGGTGATCAGGACCGACCGACCAGCGAGAGAGTGAGCGAGTGAGCGCTCGAATGAGTGAACTTAGTGATTCCATATGCGTGGTGTCCAGGATGGCAGGGGTTGCATACATAAGGGTATGACCGCATGCGGCGGGTGACTGAGCGAGCACCTTTTCCATTCCCCACTGAAGTTTATCTGGTCGCCAGCATATAATCAATGGGAGCGTTAATGAATATCGGGGTTAAATGGAAAGGTCTCTGTCCTGGACTTCCTGTTCTTTCACCACACAAACAGATGCTACATTGACATGAATGTGTGTGTGTGTGTGTGTGTGTGTGTGTGTGTGTGTGTGTCTGTGTGTGTGTGTGTGTGTGTGTGTGCAGGTGTTGGTGCTGGTGTGTGTGTGACTGTGTGAGCATGCCTGCACACATGCGTTCATGTGCGGTCTGTGGAAGGAAATAGAGGGATTATCAGGGGACCTCGTGTCCTTCACGCAGCTCTGGCTCCAGATATTCAGCAGGGGCCGCATCAGTAAGGACAATACCATGATCAAGCACGTCAGATCCATCCACCATAGGCTCATGTGTCACTGAGCCATGTACACAAGGTACGAGTACCATTTCTCATGTTAACATGCAAAGCACAACAGACACAATGGCAAAACGTTCCAATAAGATCCCCATAAAGCTGTTTACAGAAATGTAAGCATTGTGTTGTTTGTTGTTTGTAATTTATTTCCACCCAATTTCGCAACTACAGAGGTTAACCAGCTTCTACATTATCCCTTTTGCTTGTCCATGTGTTCCAAATAGTTCTGAGGTATCAGCCACAGTCACCTGATGAGGCTTGATATCAAGGGTAGGTCTGCTCCTCTCTTATTTACCCAGATAACTCTTCTCTCTTGCCATGACATCGACTAGTAGTGTGATCCATCATTCTGCCATGGAAGATATTTCTTCTTCTGTCTTTTTCCTTGCCCTGGCTATTCCGTTTAGAGGTAAATACGGTGGTTGTTCTTTTTAGGAGGGTTTCTGTCATTGTCAAATGAATGGCATTTTATAGTGTAAATGAACTGTAAAGCATTTTTTTCTACTGTTATTTAGATGCTTATATATACTTAGTCCGTTCAAATTCTGTTCAGCACTCTTTTCTCTGCCCAATGGCTGAAAATAAGATCTGGCAGTATGGGAATTAATCACAAATATAATTTTCCTTTTAAAGAGCAGTGACATTTACAAAATGTGAATGTTCCTGTGTTGCCTCTATTTATCTTGCCAGCTACTTAACAACAGGCTTACCTATACTTTTGCACGTAGAAGCCAAAGCTTTCCGGAAGGTGCTGTAATATGCCTTCTAAACAAACTTTTTAAAGTAATTCTAAAGGTTTTTTAAGATCATATGAATCATTTAGCCATCTGAAAGTCATTATTGACAAGACACTGAAATGACTAATTCAAATGATTATTCAAATTCTTCCACACTATATTGTTCTGACCTGACTGACCGCAGCTGCTGAAGTAAATGTTAAACTTACATGGCAACTCGCTCTGGAATGAAGACATGAAAACTGAAGAAGGACACTTCACTATTAGGTGCCATTCTGATATCTCCTCATCCTAGTGTTTGGATGGGAACCTGTTAAGTTTGTGTTTTATTCTCAGCTTTTTTTCTCTAATTGTGTACACCTTGACACCTTGGCCTGTGGCCTCGGGAATCAATGGGAGCCTTTTAAGATTTCTAAATGTTTTTTTTTACATGGTTCCTTTTGAAAATGTCAGGCTTAAGACCAAGGGTGCATCCTGTGGGTGAGTGCGGTGCAAGGCCGTGCTTTCTGGTGGCAGTCCAGTTGACATATCTGCCTTTCCTCACAGCCAGTCTGACTTCACAGTCCAAAAAGGCTACGTAGCAGAGGATGCTCACTGTCTCACTGCTGTCAATATGGCACCTATTAATCTGCCATCCGCAGATGTCAAATTAATGTGTCCTCTGGCATTTTGTTGAAGCCCAGGACAAATCCTGGTCTCAGCGTTAAGTTGCAAACACATTTCATCTGTTTTTACAGTGTTATGTTGTTTTCTGAGGCGGATAACGGAAAAGGACCTGGTTTCTATCTGCCTGGGTTTCATTTCATTTGTGAAGCTTTACTACGGCATCTGGAAGAGAATAAAAGAGAATCTGGTTTGGTTTGGGCTGGGGGATTTTGAATGTGGAATTTGAAAAGGAATTGGATATAGAAGAGGTGCACAGAATGACTGGACCTGACCCCACTTCCCCTTACAAGAAGGGGAAAGTTGTTCGAAAAAACATCACAAGGAAAGGAGGATGGGATGTACGCTGTGTAGGCAGTGCAAAGGCTTTCAACTTCAAAAGTGACCCCTTGACAGACATTTCAATAGTAATAGAACTGTCGGTAACACTTTCTATGAAGCCCAGCGTTATAAGGCCCTATAAGGACATTATAAGGGCCTTAATAATGACTTATAGCGATTGCTACAATGACTTATAGCTACTTTATAACTACGTATAATGATGACTCATAATCACCTTTATGATACATTAAATCAGTTCATTATGAATGGTTATAATTAAAGACGGAATAATGCATTATAAATATGTGACTGTCGGGTAACATTTGCTATGAAGCCTGCCTTTATAAGGTCCTATAAGGACATTAATGATGACGTTTAAAAGTAGCTATAAGTCATTGTAGCACTCTTTATAACTATGTTTAGCATCTCCACAATGACTCATATCCACTGCTCTGAAACATTATGTCAGTTAATTATAAATGGTTATAATCTAAGATAAAATGATGCATTATAAATATGTGATCATAGGTTTGTGTGGGTAATCATGAATCCTATGAAGCCTGCATATATGAAGCACTATAAGCACATTCATAATACCTTTAAAAACTAGTTAAGTCATTGTGGCACTCATTATAACTATGTATATAGGTCTACACGGCACATCATAACCACCTTTGTGATATATTATGCATATTCATTAATGGTTATTAGTATGGTGACTAGGCTGCTATACAGAAATGTAATATTATAAACTTTTAGAAGATCCTATAAGTGGACTTTGTCAGCTTTAAGTAAAGTGACAAAAAGGGTGGTGTTGTTATGAACTGATATGAGATTATATAAGTGTACTTTGTCAGCTTTAAGTAAAGTGACAAAAGAGTAATATAAGTAGTAAGATAAGGCATTATGAACTTGTTAATAGTGCTGACAGTAAATACAACAGGATACAGATGAAAACCCTTTTATTTAAATCAGCACTGGCTGAACATAGCCCAGAACATAGCATTGTAAGGGTGTTAAAAAGGGTGTTAAAAATAAAAAAAAAACAGCAAGCCTTCTGTAGACAACTTATTGATGTGACATACGGTATGACATTTTAATGGACGGCCATCAGGAGCAAGTCCCCATCAGTTTTCATCTTGCTTATTTTTTCTTGGATTTCTGGTGTCACAAGGGAACGGCACCTAGCAATATAATAATCTTATATCCCTTTTGCATAATATATCACAAAGGTGGTTATGATGTGCCGTGAAGACCTATATACATAGTTATAATGAGTGCCACAATGACTTATCTAGTTTTTAAAGGTATTATGAATGTTCTTATAGTGCTTCATATATGCAGGCTTCATAGGATTCATGATTACCCACACAAACCTATGATCATCACATATTTATAATGCATCATTTTATCTTAGATTATAACCATTTATAATTAACTGACATAATGTTTCAGAGCAGTGGATATGAGTCATTTGGAGATGCTAAACATAGTTATAAAGAGTGCTACAATGACTTATAGCTACTTTTAAACGTCATCATTAATGTCCTTATAGGACCTTATAAAGGCAGGCTTCATAGCAAATGTTACCCGACAGTCACATATTTATAATGCATTATTCCATCTTTAATTATAACCATTCATAATAAACTGATATAATGTATCATAAAGGTGATTATGAGTCATCATGAAGACATTATACGTAGTTATAAAGTAGCTATAAGTCATTGTAGCAATCGCTATAAGTCATTATTAAGGCCCTTATAATGTCCTTATAGGGCCTTATAACGCTGGGCTTCATAGAAAGTGTTACCGAAATGTCTCCACAGTTATTTACTTCAGAAGGTTTTGTCTTAACATTTAAAACAATGCAAGGTGTTAAAACTTAATTAAAGCTGTGATTCTGTAAAGTAAAAAAAAAAAAAAAAAGGTTTCTCCACAGAAAAACTGTTTATGACAACTTTGTATGAACACTCTGTTTTAAAAGATGTTTGTTCAAATACACATACAAAGTAAGATTGGTCTTCAGTACGTATATTCTAAAGGCTAAAGTATCAGGTTGGATAAGGGGCCATATGAGGTCAAACTGACTGACAGAGATTGTCACAACATTTTAGATGAAGTTTTCTGCTGAAATGTCAACTGTAATTTAGACACTAAAAACCCATTATTCTCAACCACTGAAGCCTTCTAAGCTTTCTAGGCTCAGCAGTTATTTGACAGAACAAACTATTTTTGAAGATGGTGGATTCCATATGTTACTCCCTACAAGAAGGGGCGAAATTGACAGTAAGGTCAGATGAGGTTGAAATGTTGCTTTCACAAACCGATCACACCCCTTATTGGTGAATCTTTACCTAAACTGCCAACACAATCTGTCATCCAGGCACCCACACATTCCATACAGTGAATATATGGTCATATGAGACATGTTTACCTGTTGAAATACTGTTGGCCATCTCATTACTGAGAATAGACACCGCACTGAAGCCCAGCAAACCTACTGGGTATGAAGAGGACATGCAAACTGATTTGATGGCATTTGACATAGAGCAATAACAATCCCACAAACAATTACACAAGAGCAATTACATTAAACTTAAAATAAATATCATCCTCTAAAACTGCATACGAATTTGTCTTAACTTAATAAATACTACATTTCCTTCTGCTTTAATATACTCCTATCTTTGTTTGAGTTTGAGACACAAAGCCATTTTGTTCTTTCAATAAATCATTATGATTCACTAGCTCGAAATTAATAAATTATGAGTTTTACTCTTTGAAATGTGTTCTCTCAATTCTCTTTAAATGTCTCTAAAGGCCACCTGAAGATAATGATTCATCTAAATTATATGTGTAGGAGCTGCTCATCTTCCCACCCCAATAGCTATATTTTGGAATACGTTGGCCACATTGGCACTTATAGAACTCTCACACTTTTAACACAGAATAAGGGAAGATTGTTTATAAGATTGATGATGCTATCATTTTGTATTACTTTTCTACACTCCAAATGCAATGCTAAATTATTTACATGGTAACATAACATTTAATAATTGTACATTATTGGAGCACTGTATGTATGTGCGGGATTCCTCTGAACATATTTTTCATCTTGTAAAGCAGCAGATATCTCCATTCTATCATCTTAGCAGCAAAGATATTATGGAGCTTCTGTTTCTGACTGAAAAGACTGAACACCTCAAAATGCACTGACTCTCTATTCTCTCAAAATAAAAAGTACAAAAAAACACAATGCATAATGGTGACCTGTAGGAGGCTACAGGATGCTGCTGAAGAACATGTTCTGTTAACAGCAAACATCCACAGAACTGTAACCAGTATTGCATTACATATGACTTGACCTACAGATTGTGTATGTAAATGTTTGTTTCTTTTTTTAATTAGTATATTAAATGAGATTCATCAAGTTTTACAGTAACAAGAGCAGAGGAAATTGTATTTCACCAACTGTACCTTTCTTTTGCAGAAAGTAGAAAAAATATGTCATATTTCACCACGAAATATGGTCCTCCTGATCAAATAATGGTCAGAATGTCTTGGTGCATGACAAATTATTAATTATTGTGGTACTCCTTTAAAATGTATGTCATATTTTAGAAATTATTTATTTCAAGGCTGAAATACTGTTTTAATTTACCAGATAAGAGAAATCATACACCTACATTTTTACCTGAGAGTCCATGAAAATGTAGTACAACTGTAATACAAATAAGACAGCCAAAATAAACTGCTAGAATAACTCTTTCCTTTGTCCTAAGTCTCATCCACCTTAGTAACCTACAGCCACTGCTTTTGCATATACTTTGCTCAAGGCTATACAGCCAGTAAGATTGGCTCCAGAGCTGAAAAGCAAAACAAATCAGACCTGAATGTAGCCAATAAAAAACAACAAAGGCATTTTTACCATCACTTGTGTTTGTGGGTGGTTGGCAGTGTGAGTGACTTGTAGTATTTGTGAGTGTGTGATTATGTACGCTGGCACGTGAGTAGGTGTGTGTCTGTGAGAAACTGTGTGTGTGCATGTGAGTGACTTTTTGTGTGAGTATGTGTGTGTGTGAGTGCATGCGTGTGTGTGTGCGAGAGAGGGAGAGAGAGGGGGGGTGCATGCTGTCTGCTGTGTCGCTCTCCTACTCCTTCTGAACAAAGACCAGTCCCATTGATGTAAGCAAGCAAACAGTGAGTAGATTAGTGCTAGCTCTGGGGGCCTCCACATCAGGGCCCAAGCAGGAACCAGCCTTCTGCTCCAATTAGACAGCTCGTCCAGCGACAGTACACAAAGAACCTACCCACCACACGGCAAAACAAACAAAAGCATCTGCTGCTCTCATGTGCCCAAATGTTCCCTTTTTCTGGAGAATGTCAAGTGAGTCTGACTCACGAGTAACGAGAATCATCCCATGATCCTCTTAGCTTCCAAACCAAACTTGGATCCGGGATACGTACTAGATACCCAGTTTGAGGGTTTGTTGCTGGAAAATAGAATGATGTGGATGCTGTCTGCATACACAATGTTGCTAACGCTTGACAGAACCCTACATGATGATTATGATATTGAAATAAATATATTATGAACGTGTCATGGCATATCCTGTATTCTGTCACTAGTCATCGTCATGGCCAATGATATGACAGTGTCATGTAACTATTATTGATAGCTGTCTTGACAACTCTCATGTTAAATACCACAATATCCCAATTGACTCATACTATAAAGAACATGAAACAGTGACACGGGATAAGGTCCTTGTACTAAACATTGTAAGAACTGTCATGACAGTTGACCATAACAGTAACAAGAGATGTTTTATCATTGGAATAATGAGAATATTTGATATGGAAAGTATCTGCTAGGACACTCTTATGACAAAGTTATTTATTTGTATTATACACATGCACCACAATGTCCACTTTAGATGATGACACTTAGTCAGGTCAGGTGCCATGTCTTTACATAGAAACAAAGTACCTTAAAAACAAACTACCCAACTAACTAGCTATTTGTGATGAGAAGAAACAGTTCACTTTTAATTTGAGACACTGATCAAAGTACCTGCTGTTCATATCTGCTACACAGGCAGTATTGTGGTAATACATTGTGTAATTCATGTCTGTAGGAGCACATCAAGAAACATCTATGTAAAGGGGCGAAGTATGTCAGCATCATGCCAACCTTGACTTTGTAGACTTCAGGCAGAGTTGCTGTTCCTCTCTGATAAGGCAGATAAGGTTAGCCAAATGACACATGTATGAAACAGAAGACAGGATGTACACAGCGATGACATTTACACATGTGAAACAAACAACATTCTGCTTTAAGTATCATAATTGCCATAATCAAATTCATACAGGGAATGTGGCATTAATCTGCACTTATAACTTATATATGTATAGTTAACATTTGACGAAGTGAAAAATTGACCATTTCTTTCTCATATTCATGTACAAGTGTGTATTTATGTGTGTGTGTGTGTGTGTGTGTGTGTGTGTGTGTGTGTGTGTGTGTGTGTGTGTGTGTGTGTGTGTATGTGTGTGTGTGTGTGTGTGTGTTCATACATTGCCACCAAATATCAGTAGGAATCAGCATCATTCAAGTCTCCTCCAGGGCCCTGCCTCTGTGCCCAGCTTTCTCCTGAAATCCCTCCAAGATGTCCAGCCGCCAGAGCAGGTAAGAACATCATGTTATCCTCAGTCCAGCCTTGGCTGCTTCACCCCTTGCCTCACCGCATTAATGTTATTCGCGATGACTAACTTTTCATGAAAAGGCAACCTCCCCAAGGTTCCAATTCTCACTGAATGCGAAATGCATCATGCATGTGCTTGAACTCACACAGACTCACACAGAATCACACAGACACACACACACACACACACACACACACACACACACACACACACACACACACAGACACACACACACACACACACACACACACACACACACACATACACACACACACATACATAGTTTGAATTTTGCGTTGATGTCTCCTGGCATGTCTGTGAATCCTTCTCTTATTTATAAATGGCAATAAATGACATACAAGGGTGAAAGGAAGAAGCCTTCCCTACTTTTTCCATAAGTCATTGAATTAATAAAAAACACTGTATTCATCCACTGATGAATGGGGTAGTGTTCCCAATACTTCTGCTACTCTTCTCACCTTTAATTAAGAGATTGATGGTGTACTAATGTAATTAGTGTGCTTGCCCGAAGGGAAGCAAAGTATTGTTATCGTCAAGTTTTCTTTATTTATTCTCCCCGTTTTTCTTGCAGCTAACTACTCCTCGACCGATTGAGATAGAGACGCCATTCAAACACCAAAACGTCCGGCCCCATCCGGTGCAACCTGCTATGACTTTTCGTGGCGGTACTCCTTGCCACTCCTTTTTTATTCCTCTTTTTCATCACCTTTTTCTCTCATTGACTAACATGGTGGAAGGTTGAGCCATTGTGACGTCACCCACTCTGAGATAGGAGAAGGCGAAGCTCTCTTTAATGCCATAAAAATCATGCTAATCGAAAACCACCATCAAGGTTTATACCTCTTAAATGCCATAAAAATCATGTAAATCGAAAACCACCATTAAGCTTTATATCATGATACAGTAGTAGTAATAGCTAGCGAGTTGTTTACGTTCACAACCCACAGACAGTTCAAAAGGCCCGACAACAGTCACCAAAGAAAACCTAGATATACTACTGATACAATCGTGAATAGAGTGATGATAGCTAGCGAGCTATTTAGCCTTCACCCAGGCTCAGGTTTATTTTGCTAGGTATCTTCAATATCGACGCAGAGACACAGTGTGAAAAAGGATGGAAAACTTAACTAGGAAAAGTGGTTCGGGAACTACGTGTGCAGTAGTTAGCTTTACCAACTCAAGAAAACATCTGAACGAGTGGTTAGATAGAGAGTGCAAAATATTAAAACGAATGTAGTGGCAACAGTTTCAGGTACAGTTTATACACCCACTCTAACAGTGTTAACCAGTATGTGAGAGTAACGTGGGTTTTATTAAGGCATATCGTGTGTAATGTGTAGCTATTTCATTCCGTTTGTTAACCTTTCCGGCTGTCTGTATACCAGCAGCAGAGCGGAGCATTTTACTCCCATGCCATCTCGGAATAAAATAGCTACACTACACACGCTATGCTTTAATAATACTCACGTTTTACGAGACACCAACAGAGGCACAACCGACACGTCTTACCATTGAAGATCTTTGACGTTCGTTCTGAAACTACATACAGCCATCCAGGTTAATCCATGTCGTTGTGGAGAACGAGAGTTGCATCAATCATATTTCATTAAAACCTCACACTTCTTACATTGGACATATCCACCAGCCTAATTAGAATCTGCATTGTCTACTGAGCAGAAATATCTCCATCCAGTAGATTTCCCTTCGTTTAGTATAATTTTAAACTTTCCAGATGACTGCATTGCCCCCGCTCGTCAAGTGATACGTGTCCAAAAACAAGGCTCCTTTGTCTGGATAGCCAGAGCTAGCATAACTGCCATTGAAATCCAATGGTAATGCTACCTAGCTAGGTATGCTAACTGTCGGTATCCATCATTAACTCGTTAATCATTAACCATCATGTCATTGGCTTTAATTTAAGAATGGCATGTTAGTAGTACATTTAATATCAGTACACTTGATTCATTACTGCTGATGTGTTACTTATATATGTTACTTATTAGCAGCTAGCTACCTAGCGGCCACTATGTGTTCCAGTGTGTTTTCAGTTAGTGTTAGCGGCAAGCTAGCTGCTTGAGTTGAGCTTCAGTTAAGACGCTGCGTACCGTACTTCATCATCACATTCGATTATTTATTACAAACAAATTCGAATTCAGCTGTAGGCATGAGATCTGTATCTTGGAGACTAATTGCATCCACAATTTAAGTACTGCAAGCTAGATAACTATGCAGTTGACACAACACAGGAGGTCCCTAGGCCTGAGAAGGGAAGGGAAGGAGTTTAATGTGGCTATAATATGGAATTTTAAATGTGCCTAAAACTAGACTAAATTATAATGAGTTTTCGAAAACTAGACTGAAACTAAGAAGGATAACTATGACTAAATGTGACTAAAACTATTATGCATTTTTGTCTTAAGACTGAATCTAAAAATAGCTGCCAAAATGAACACTGAGATAGGGGACCCCTTAATCTGCAATTCATGGTTGCTAGCTCTAATCAGATGTACTACCTAGGCTTATAAGAGAAGACAAACTTTTTATGCCAACGAACACCAATAACTAGAACTAATTTGACAGACTATAAACCAATGTGATACACGTGCTCTCTATCTATACAGTAAAAGTGTTGCTTACGTTAGATACTAGACCTACAGTCTAACTCTAAGTGCATTAAGTCTAACAAGCTATATCTTACAATACACTTTAACCCTCTAGATCCCATAGCGGCCGTGGACGGCCTTCTTGTAGAATCCCATAGCGGCCGTCGACGGCCGTAACTTTTAAAGACACGGTGTTAATACTACAACATTAATATATGAAAAAATACACCGCTAATGGATAGATTAACTTCTTACTTTTATTTTGAAACCGGAAACGGGATATGCTGTCATTGGCTTTTTTTAAGTATTTTGCTAATTTAACCTTGCTACTGACAGATCGCCTGAAGATTACAGTGTCTGTTGGAGTAAAGGCTAGAAATCAGAGACGTCTACATCTGTTCTCACTGGATGATACCGTATTTTTGTGCACCAATGACGACGACTAATCACGTTTGTATGACAGTAACGATCTTGTTTGAGAAGTCAGAAATAAAAAACCGTATTCAAATAGAAATATAAGTATCCTCCTGTTTATTTCTGACTAGCTAACTCGCCAGTAACGTCTTCGTATGGCAGTAACTGAGAAGTGTTGGTTTACAAATAGCACCAGCCTCATCGCATACATAGACAAAAGTCATAGCTAGATCAGTGATGTTTGAATATATTGTAAACCCATGACACTTTTATTAGCAGAGATATGTAACATTTAATAATTGGTCTTTGAGGGACGTTCAGTAAAGCTAATTTTCACGTTACCTCATTTGTGGAAATGGCGGTCAATTCGTGACTTTAGTTTAGCAACCTACGAAGGAAGCACCCGTCTGTGGGTGAGAGCTATTATTTGCACAAATAAACGACGTGGGTAATCGGCTGTGTTTTCTGGTTTTCAGAAGAAATGTCTTACAATTTGTATCGTCATCTCAATTTCCATGACCAGTTTGCCAGCTTACTTGCTAGCTATCTACATTGACTGAGGTAACGTTAGTCTGAGGAGTTCGTCTGGAGTTGGTTGATAGCCAGCTATCGACTCAGCCTCATCACTTACTAAACTGATCAGTTTAAGATAAATAACATGTATAGTAAAAAAAACTTCATCTCTACTAGTATTTCAAATCCCTCATTTGTTTTGAGCTGTAAGCTTATGGTAACAACAGTAGCTACAATCAATAGCAAGGTCATCATTGAATATTGAAAACCTCATATTGAAATGGTATTCAGCAGATTATTCGACAGCCAACTAGTAATAGGTTATGATGTTAAATGTTAAGCTTGTACAGCTTTTATGCTGTGGAAAAGCTAATCACAATGAAATCAGGACCAAGGTATAGGACATCACTACTACAAAAATCTATAGTAGATGTGATATAGCTTGTCTGTATGTAGTACACACTGGGATATTGAGCTGATGTTGTGGCATAAA
This sequence comes from Sprattus sprattus, assembly GCF_963457725.1. NCBI lineage: Eukaryota > Metazoa > Chordata > Actinopteri > Clupeiformes > Clupeidae > Sprattus > Sprattus sprattus. The sequence continues at coordinate 46,536,931 of NC_137923.1, read as the reverse complement.
ACAATTGGCATAAAAATGGATGAAACAATAATGACTTCCACTGTGATGGCTTACAATAATAGGATAGTTTTTTCTTTCTCTTTTATGTGTCAGGATGTCAGTTGTTCCACCTCATCTGAGGGTAGAGAAGTGAGTGAGGGTGCTGTGGCAGCAAAGAGAAGTGAGGACATGGGGGGAGAGGAACAGCGAGAGGCCTTATGAGCCTAAGTAAAGCTGACTATGTAACCGCATTCATTCCAATATTGTTGCAGAGATGTTTCCTTTTACCAAGATAACAATTTCAACAATTCACTTAGCTCAGTAAGTCAGTATAACGAAACTCTGGAACTATTATGACCATGACACCTGAAATGTTTGTGCTTAGTAAATATGCAAGTTTCATAATACAGAGAGACAATAAATATATTTACATTTGAAGCACAGACAAGATGTATTGCATCCGCAACCAATACAAAATCAAAACAAGCCCAAGTCTCCCTCAACAAATACCGCACAATTCAGGTGCACTCATTGATTAACACGACCTTTGGAGGAATAATTACACCCCATAAGAGATAATGTCACTTGGAGCCTATTTTAAGACTTCTCCAAGCTAAATGTAACACACTAGACCCTTTCACAATAAACAAGCAAACAAACAAACAAAAACAGAACAACAAAGATACCCTCATATGTCTAAACGTCAGTGGAGCCAAAATATAATGGTTGAGCTTGGTTGCTTGCTAAAATATATTGGTTGAAAACAACAAAAAGGTGTATTCAGTGTCACTGCAGACGGTTACACTGGAAGGCTGGCAGATTCATCCTACAACCTGCATTCAACGTTGTACTGAACACAGAAAACACAGTACTATACAGATTTTGTTCTCAGATATCAGTCTGTGAGGCCCCTCAACAACATATGCGCACTCGGCCACTGCACTGCAGAGCAAGCACACTCTCGCAGTTCGTTTACGAAACGCATTCTAGTTGTCTTTGATGTTCGTCACGTTACATTTTCTTTGGCTGCAGATGACCGTGACATTTTCACACCTTGTCAACAGTTTTATATATCAAGCATGGCAAAGATGTGATATTGTTGAGAGAATATTAATTCAAAATATAGCTGTTAGCAGCGATGAGGGGGCCAAGCAGCCCAGCCGGCCACAGATGCCATGGCAACTTGATGTAATAATGTCAAGGGCAAGCTCTAACGTGTTTCATGTCAATTGAGCAAGATTGACCAAGATATGGTGGCTTTGCTGTTAAATTCAATCGGCTGCAATGGACGAAAGGTTTGAAAGGAAAGGATGATCTGTGTCAGTGGTGAATATTCAGCAAGGTTTGTGGCCAGTGAAAACCTTTTGAAGGTTTTTGAACAAATATGCAGTATATTTTAAATATCACCAGACATAACACTATTTTGTTTAAGGCAAGCACATCAAATATGTTTTGTCTTATTACAGCATCCCCAGTGGTTCGTCAATACATCAAATTGTTGATCTCACCCTTCCTCTGACATATGACCTCAGTTCCTGATTGGCAGCTTCACCCTTGATTTTGATTGCCTAAAATGGATAAACCAAATATAAAATCCACATGCTTACTTTTCTGATGATTGATCACCTGTGGCAAATTTTGTGAATATCAGACAGTATTTGTGGCCTGAGAAGAATTTTTAGCTTTTTCTCAAAACACAATATGGCGGAAAATCCTATATGGCTGAAATTGACGTCATAGGGTGTGTTGAAATGTGTTGAAGATGAAAAATAAGAAAAAGTAGAAACACAATTGGCCCTCAATTCATTATAAATGTCCAACAAAAAAAAAAACATTCTGATTCCAGTGTACATTCATAAAAAATAATTGTGGTCATAATTAAAATGTTAACTGCTAATTCAATCCCTTCTTACCTGCCTCGTGTTAGTCTTTATCCAACCGTGGTTTCATCATCATCAACATCATCTACCAACATGAAACTAATAGGAGTAAAAATGAAACTAATTATGCACCCTCTTCTCTGTACCCATTGTGTAATTGAAACCAAATTAGTAAGAGAGAGATGTTATTCGTCATCCAGAACATAGCCACTTAAAAGTAAGCAGCTTGAAAAAAACAAAACAGAGAGGAGACATCTTTAAATAATTAAGCACAGCATAGTGGTGCAGGAGGCCAAAAAGACAAAAAAAACACCAGTAGGAAACAAAAACAAAGAGTATTGGTTGGATAACGAGATAGAGACAGAGAAAGATGGAATAGAAAAACAGAGGGGAAAGACAGAGAAGGGGTGAGAGAGAGAGGGAGAGAGAGATAGAGAGCGGATGAATCTGACAGATCCTGATGAAAACCAGCATTTGCTCACCCAATCCTTTAACGTGGCTTGAGTGATCTGAGGAGTATGAGCTATTTCATCCACTGCACCTGAGCAATCTGATGGAATCAGATTGGCTGGCTCCCCAAACCTCCCCAGTCTCCAATCCCATCTCATCCCCACCTCAATCAGTGCTCCATCTCAAGGCTATCCTTATAAAAGCCTGGCCAAGCCGTTGCTTTCATACACAGTAATGGCGGCCATGTTTTGTTCTTCACCACATTATTTTTAAAAGACTTAGTGACAAAGGGAGACAATAGCAGCCAGAACTTAATACTTGCATAACCTGAGATATGGAAAAAAGAGTCTCTAGTGATAGGAAGAGCATCCTGTAATCCCCGCATGGTGTTTTCACAGGGCAAACACTCTTTGGCAAACAAAGTGCACACGTATCAGCGGACACCCTCGTCTTGAAATCTGAAATCACCTCACCAAACAGTGTTTCACGGGGGAAGCGATCGGCGGAGGGGAACGTCGAACATACCAATGCAAATGATCTCCCTTATTTCGCATGCAAGTGCACCTTTGTTTACATATCTCATTGTGGACTGATGCCGTTTGAATATGGAAATCAAGCCCAGTTTTGAGGATCTACATTAAAGACATGCTTGCTCGTTTTTCTCTCCCTCTCCCACACCCCCACCCCTTCTGCTACAGCGAACTTAATTGGAGCACAGTGCGGGAACAGAAGAATAATGAAAAATATATATCTTTGCCAAAAAAAAATTAAACAACGCCTCAGGCTATAATGTCTACATGCAGTCAAATGAGTGACGCAAGTGCACATAGAGCCCCTCTATTCTGCCACTGATGCTCCTTGTGCGGGAGCTGTGTGGGTATAGGCGTTGCCTCCACTTATACAATCCCTTTTCTTTGATTAATCGTAGGAGACTCGTAAACTCAATACACCCACCCCTCCGCTCTTTCTGACGTCATGAAATGCAGATCGTCCTTATGTGACTCACTCCATGTTTGAATTTAAAGGGGATAAAAGAGGTCTGATCTGTTCTTTAAAAAGATATACAGAGAATAACATCATAAACATAAACAACAGCGCTTTCTCTAATGTAATACAGATGAGGATTAAGGAACACAGGGGAGACATTAAATGCATGTTGAGTGTTTGGTTATGCTTGAAAAGCAATTGGGTTAGGTTAGTTTTTACAAAAACAGGAATGCAGCTGTGTGCATGTATTTGGTATACTGTATGTGTGTGTGTGTATATATGTGTGTGTGTGTTTGTTTCCACAACAAAAACAAAATCACTTCAAATAGGTCACGCTGTAAGCAAATTGCCCAAATATCCAGTCGTTCCCTTCATGTGGCCTATATACATGTTCAAAAATCATGAATTTGAGGGAATTTTTGCTGCTAACTATTTGGTCTTTTCGACTCTTAACAACCCTTCCGAGAAAGTCATACATGTCAGAGGCATAGCAATGCTAGTGCCACTTAATTTTTTATTTTTTTTGCTATATTCAGGAAAAGATGTTGAATTCCTTGTGCTACTGGTTGGGGACTTCTCACAGTTGCCAATCATTTCACTGTCACATGCAAGTATTTACACCCAACAACCAAACCCATATACCGTAAATCCTCAAATAAAGGCCGGGATTCAATTAGAAGCCGGGCTTCAGATAGTAGCCGGGGTCGTGGTCCATACGGACAAATAAAGGCCGGGCCCCGAATACAAGCCGGGGGTAAAATAAAGTAGCCTACCGGTATATTACTGTACCAGCATCAGTCCGTCGGCTCAAAGTAGGCATCACAATTTAATTGAATGCATTTCACAAATAGCCTACTTGTTCTCCTCACGTTTAATATTATATTATATAATATTGTTGGCTCATCTCATGGGCTGTTTGCAATAAAAAAAGAAATGTCCTCACGTAGGACTACTAGGCGGATGTTTAGCCTAAATGCACGTATCGTATAGCCTACTGTTGTTTATCTGTAACATTTTAGTTGGCTGGGTTACTTTTTCCAGAAGGGATCATCATAAAGCAGTAGTAGACTTACGTAACTTTGATATTAAATTCAAAGAGATGGTGTATGCTGAAGAACATTTGGGAGAAAAAGCAGCAAAGAAGTTTGACATTGATCCGAGACGAATGCAATAGGCTACGACTAGCAGGTGGAGGTAGAAAGAAAGTTAGGCTGAATATCAAACCAGCTCGTTGTATAAATGTTTTCAGTCCGCGATAAGCATAATAGAGTGTCTAGAAAATTATTAAATTCAAGGCTTTGGAAATATTTTCCTCCGTGACTGACAGTGGAGATCATAACTCCCCCGGCCACTGTTTGAGGATTTACGGTAACAACTAATAGAATATTAATAAAGCACGCTAAAGTTGAAGAATGGACCGGAGGCAGAGTCAGTTTCAGTTGGTTTGTATTCCAGCATGGAGACCCCTCTCGCTGTTGGTTCAAGAACGGTCTAACCTGGTAGCAGTATGCAATGGCATTTATACAATTCAGGTTACAGTACAAAGGGAGAGGGCCACACCCTTTTAGGTGAGAGAAGGGGGGTGGGGGTTACAGTCAGAGGTTCACCTATGGGGGGATGATGCCAGGACACAAGGCCTCTAGCAGGAAGAGGGGGAAGGGAGGGTCACATGTCATTTGCATTGGATCTCAGTGAGAGACAGACCTAGTACACAATCAGAGTGAGTTGTAGATACAGAACAGTACATCTTTACCTATAATAATAACAATAATTCCAGTTCCATCACAACTTACAGGCACCTACCTTCATTAGTGATCTGCTGAATTAGGCCCACAACACCTCCAGAGGGCTCAACAGTGGTGTCTGGCATCACAGACCCACCCCTCGTCCATACTCACAATGGGTTAGATTACATGCCACTAGCAGAGACTACAACAGATACACCTCAAGATAGACCTTGACAAGATTTCCCCAATATTTAGTTCAGGTTCACAATCCCAAGTCTGCGAGTGCCTCAACCACAACCACTGGCCGTCCTTTTCAGCAGCTTTAGACAACTCCTTTATAGCCCCTTTGAGTGGCCGTGCTTAAAAAACAAAAAAGGGTTGTGGTTGATTTAGTTTCAAAGCCAAATCTCGACTGGTCTTTGTTGCCTTGCTTCCGCTCCAAGTTCAGCATACTTTAGCTTCTTCCTTTCAAATGCTTCCCCAATCGCGTATTCAAAGGGAATTGATCAAGTAAACAATGGGCTCACAATCAGAATATTATATTGTGGAACTTTAGTTTGTCTACTGACATCAACCAGCAATATCCAGCCCTGCACATATTTGCCAGTCCTGTTTGTACGTGCCCAGTGTCCACTAGTTTGCCCCTCCAACACAAAATAAATCCTGCTGTCCCTGTTATTAACCAGAGTCAACTTTCACTTTTTTTCCAAACAGACACGCAAATTATTTTAAAACCTGATTATGTCTCCACGTGTAGTGACCCTGTGTCAGGCTAGTTTTACAACCCCCCCAAAAAATATGTTTTAATGAGCCAACACCCAAACACATCTTGCAGATTTTGGCTCCACTTGCCCATTGACTGAAGTTCTGTTGAGTTGGCAGGACCTCATAAGTGGCTCCAACAATTCATTAAATGAGGTAAGTGCCCATACCCCTAAGTTCTCTCCAGCTAACCATCCTCGTCTCAGCACCGTACCAGTTCATCCATTGCCCCTGCTTTGCCTGAAAAGCCTCTGATGTCTGTCTAGTTTCCTCTTGTTGTTCGTAAACAAAGCTAGGTACTATCTGGTACACCCAGCCATGATACCAGTCTCCAGATGCCACCAGGATGGTGTAGTTATTTGTGTTAAAGCATAACTGAATATCCTAGGAAGACTTCAATCCTAGTTTTTTGTACTTTCTTCTTCCTTAACGTAACCAGTCTACTCTTTACCTCTGCCTGCAGTGCACTAATCCCTTCTCTCTGTTCATCATCTGCTCATTCCCATTGCTTCTTCCTCCTTTCTCGAATCAGCCTTTCTATTTCAACCAGTCAACTTGTTGGCTTGACCTTGACCCGCCACTGGACTTCAACCAACTGTACAATCTATTTCTGTTACATATTTTGTAACATCTAGTGGCGAACTGGCCCAGAAGAGTGGCGGCGGACACAAAGGTCTTAGGTTTAAAAGCAATTCCATTCACCACACAACCCTGGGAACTGGTGCTTTATTTGTGCCACCCCAATTGCACTGCACAGGCATCAAAACAGCATAAAACACATGAATTTATCTGTGCAGACTAGACTATGCAGGGCAGGGGCGGTTTTGGGCACGGGCGAAACCAGGCAGCCGGCCGGGGCGGCACTTTTTCATGACACGTGTGGGGCGACACGAGCACTTTAAAAAAAAAATCATCTGGGCCCTGAAGCGGTTTTCTATTATCTATGATATCACTGTGTGGGGAATTGGCAAATTGGCGCCCCCTGCAGCTGCATGCACCCCTGCTCGGTAAGAAGGCACAGATCCTCTGTGAGAAGGGGGAAGGGGAGGGGGAAGGGGGACAGTTCACCTCTGGGTCTCCCAAATGGAACTTGTTAGGTTGGAATTTTCCTCTGCAGAAGTAATCAACTAAGCCTTCATGATCATAGGCATACTCATTATTTACATTATTGTCATTGACAGTAGCGGCTTACTTTCACCACTGATGTTAAGCTAGGCTTAGGCAAGTTATCTCTGGTTAAAACGATCTAATGTTAGCTATTCACTAGCTGCGCTAGCTAGCTAGACAGTTATCGCAACGGTGTTAATTATCGGACTGCATGTGTTATCAGCAAATGTTCACGTTGTCATGTTAATCCATTATTAAACTGAGCAAATCGATTGTTAATCCATTATTATCCATATTAAACTCAGCATTTTGATTGTTTAACAGAATGGCCGATGTTTGACACTGTCCGATAACTGACATAGCTACGCTAGGACACTGCCCTGTCAGGGACAGTGTAATGCTAGTTAATAAACTTATAAACGTAGGTCTACATCTCAGATGAGTTATATTAACTGAAGGTAAATTCATTTAATGTTTCCCTGCCTTGCATGAGCAATGCTGGTATGGGATGTTGTTATCTGCAATCCTGATGACTGTGAGATGAGGCTTCTCCCTCTTGCATTGTGATCTGTAAATTCTTGCCTCCAATTTAAGCTTGTCATCCATACTATCTAGTTTTACATTTTGTACATATCCCTCCATTGCATAATTAATTCCTTTTTGAAGGCTTCTAGACGAAATCAGGTCCTTCTGTCTCCAAAAGTTGCCTAGAGCCTCTTTGGATATAATTTTGACACTGATAGCTGCCATTGTGAACACTATCCGATATCCTATATTTGTCCGAGTTAGCAACAGTAACTAAGGGGGATGGGGCTTAGAGATAGGTCAATTGAGAAATGTAAGTTTGTCTTTCACTTATAGTGTTATAATAATTAATTTAATCAGAAAAGGTAAAGAAAATGGGCTCGGAGGGGGTCTCCCCCAGGGCGTAATTCCATGTAGAACCGCCACTGATGCAGGGGGCAGAATACGGAACTGTTCATACAGTGAAAACGTGTGAGGTCTTCATTAAACAAGTGACTTCTAGCTGGTAGGTTTAACCACTTGAACTAAAGCTGTCAAGACCCCAATAATAATCTCCATCCCTTAATGTTGTTTTTTTTTGTTGGTAAAACCAACCATAGCCTCAAGCTGGATGGTTTCAATGTTCCCCAGAATCCCTCCATCCATCCCTCGATGTCCTCCATGGTCAAGGCTAGAATTGAGACTGCTTTGCATGCGACTGTATCAGGTCCCCAGCTGTTGAGACTGTGCCATGTGAGAATCCACTCTGCTCCGCTCTGCATTGGTAATCACCAGTGTCGGGGGGCTCTAGGCCTGGAGATGCCCTTAATTGGCCACGCTTTCATTTGTTTTGTCAGTGGCCCGGCTGGAAAAGGTTCTGCCGTGGAGGTCACACAGCCCAGTCCTCAGCCTCGCTTGACGCCTGCCCTTTACTTATCAGATACATTATTTATCGCACGGAGTGTTCTGCGCGTGGGCCAAACTTGCAAAACACTGTGGGGCCCTTTTCAAAATTCAGATTGGCAACGAAAATGCCTGCTGCTGCCCTCTGTGATTTTTCAACCTAACCAGATCCACAAATGTAGGCTGAAGCTTGTTAGCTGTAGCTCTAAACAATTGCCTTCAAAACACACTGACACCAAAAGGCGAGAAAACAAGCAAACACTACAGGATGGCTAATGCACCACGAGGCATCTGGCTCGTGTGCAATTGATGGGGTGCCATGGAAGAGCTTGGTGGGAGGGCGTCCTTGGTGTGTTCTCCTCTCCATCCCTGTATCTGCCCTGGAGACAGGCTAGCCAGGGCCCAGATTGGGGTCATGTTCTTCCTTGTGGCGCACTCTTCGACAACAACCTCTCCCCAGTGACATCCCAGTGACCTGCTTGGAGCCACAAGATAGGACCACAATTCTGAGGTGAAAGGGATGTCGGTCTGGGAAAGGACAATGTTTTAATCATATTACTGTGTGTGTGTGGTGAACTTGATCTTATGACGAGTAATTGTTATTTGGATTGTGAAATGTTTAATTATCAGCAAATGATTCAGATGTCATTTACTGACATTTCTATCATGACAGTTAATGTCAAGTGAGATAACAATATATTGTTAACTTAATTAATGATGATTGATGATTTAGTTATTCTTACGCTGGAGGCTTTCTGTAAATTGTTAACACATCTTTAATATAATTTACAGTTGTTATTATAGGGCTCCTCAGAATATTGCAGAACGTTCAATTGAATTGAATGGGGGATAGGCAAGGTGTCTTAATAACAACCTCTGCAAAAACAATTTATGACCGCTGCCATTGGCAGCAGGTTTTGTGTTTCGGATTCACATATTTCACATCACCCTGCAAGTTGTCCGTTTACTTCTATTAACAGAATTCCATTGTAACTGAAAGTCAGCAAGTTATACGCTGCAACGCAACAAAATCATTTCTCAGTGGAAGCTTCACAACGGCAACAAAATTATTAAAAAGAGATATGTTGAGGAATGTCTTTCATCTGTTTGGCAAGTTTTGGCATAATAAGCAAGATAATGTAAAGTCCACTGGTCAGTTTCAGGAAATAAATCCTGACAGGACAAAACAAAACTCAGACGTGCAGCTTATACTTTTACACCTATGGTTCCGAAACTTGTCATAGCAGACCCCCCTTTGACAGTGAGAGAACCATTGCATTGTATTAATAATAAGGCCAGCTATCCCTTCTAACATAGGCTAAATGGTAGGCCATGACTATATTATATAAGTACACAGTCAGCTTTTTACTCATCACCAAATAGGTAAGTTACTTAATTTGACCAGTGGTTTGTTGTTTAGGGTTCTCGTTCTGTTTTTATCAACCTCAACCGGCACCCCCCTTACTGTGACTCCTACGCTAGGGGCCCACCACACACTACTCTGGGAACCACTGATATACACATTGATGTTATATGGATGATGGACAGGACAACAGAAAAACGTATCAGTTTAAATTCCACATATTAAAACAGACCTGCACCTTCAAAACCCCAAACAATCATAACCCTTTAACATGTGTGCTGATCGCGACCTGCAACTGAGAATCGAAGTCAATGAATGGAATAGATTTATAATGTGACTGAAGTTAAATATCCATTGACAGGTATGACCACTTGTAGCAAGAGTGGGAGAGTTGAGGTGATGATGGATTTAATCACCATGATGAATGTTGCCATGCACCTCTCGAAAACACTCCGCCTGAAGGGTTGCTGCTTGAGTTTATGGTCAATAATTCATCATCCACACTTATGTTGGTAAAAAAGGCTGATCCATCGCCACCGCCACTTCCAAGCATCGGAGAAGTTAAGAAGGCAAAAAGAAAATAAATCTTTGTATTTATGCTATTGGAAATCATCACATTGTTCATGTCGCAAAAAACTGTGTGCTTCAGGTGTCTCCTCTGTCTGCATAATACTAACCCATTAGTCCAAAATTATGTTTCAAATTAGTTATAATAAGCGGAGGATGGGGGCGGCTCATTAAAGTTGTGTACACTGAAAGCCTCTGCATATGCACTCAGGGATGTTCATTAATGCAATTAAAACTCCATGGGAACTTGCAACTCTTTTTGAACATTTTAATGCATTGTGTGCTTTTTTGTAGGACGAGGGGGGGGGGGGGGGGGGATTTGCATGGCTCCTAGTTATTTTGTTCTGCCCTCTTTTTCATTTAGTTAAACATAGTGAAGGAATGTTTTTTTTTTATTCAGTTTTTGGAAAACCGCTGCGGTGTCGAGATTGGTCTGCTTCTTCAGTGTGCAACTAGAGTAATCCAGAAACATCCTTTTGTCACATTGTCACACACACACACACACACACACACACACACACACACACACACACACACACACACACACACACACACGCACACACACTGATTGACACCCATGTCATCCCCTCTCTGTCGCTCTGCCCTCTGGAGTCAAGATGGATGCTCCATCCATCCTTCCATCTGGGATTGACATAATTATGATCCATTTCAGTCATCCTCGACGTTTCACTCGTTTTTCCTCTCAATTATGTCTTGCATTTTAACGTCGCCAGCCGTTTAACGTTCCATATGTCTTTGATTACACCACACTTCATCACCAGCACACAGACCCCCCTACACATACACAAACACACACACACACACACACACACACACACACACACACACACACACTCGCACTCCACTTCTGCACACAAACCCATAAACACAGCTTTTAACCCCCCCCCACCAGTTGTATCTCCAGTGACAGCATGCTGGACCCAGGCCATCCTGACAAAATGAGAATCAATGATCTAATCAATGGACTAATAAAATGCATAAAAAGGGCTCTGTTTTTAATTTTCAGGTCCATCTGACCTTTGGGAGTCACTGGAGATGGAGCTCAAGCCATTTATACATTCACACAGGGTATTGAGAAGGGGAACAAATACGCTTAGACCAAATATGAGAGGTTTCTTTTTTTGGTCTGAATATTAAGACCTCCTTACAAGCTCAAATACTCGTTCGGTGGAATAATATTCAGGCATAAAAAAAAAAACAGAGAACATTAATAAAGAATGTATTGTGTTATTACCCAATTAAAACAGCTAGAACTATGCATACTATGATGAATAATGTGCTTCCTTAGAAGGCTACTTAGTCACTCTGGTTTGAACCCATCTTTTCTATTTTTTCATACAACTGGTATATTGGGACCGTGGCGGAGCTGCCTAAGTGCCTAGTTAGACCTAGATCCAGAGTTTGTCCTTCAGTGTATTCTCACGTAACCTGCTAGCTCCCTGTCAACAGTCTGACAGGAGACAAAATCGGCCTCACATTATGGTAAACAACCCTGTGCATCCTTCTCGCATTACAGTTGCATGCCGCGTTTTGTGGTGAGCAGACATGACAATCGAGCATTTCAATCGGGGGGGCATTTTAAATGCTGCTGGAGACTGAATAATTCAGGAATCGCAATGCACACAGCTCAAGCCTTATGAACAAATCACACTGGAAGACAATAAAGGCAGAAAATCACAGCAGTGGAGGGCTGTGACAGGCACCTGGGAATCTCAGATATGCATACACACCTTGTGCTAGGCTGGTTGAGGAGATGTAAGGAAATATGTCCCTGTACACCGCCAGGGTCCTGGGAGGATGTAGTGAGACCAGTGCTGACAATATGCTGCTTAATGCCTCTACCCATGCATGGTTACTGCGGAGAGGGGCTGCATAAATAAATCAAAAACATGGTGCATCTCTCTCTCTCTCTCTCTCTCTCTCTCTCTCTCTCTCTCTCTCTCTCACTCACGCACTCACTCACTCACTCACTCTATAATTCTCTCATTCTTTTTTTCTGTGGATTGTCAGAAGTCAGGTTTTGATTGACAGCAAACTGTATATGGCAGAGAAAAGGGAGAGTGGAGTTCTGAGGGTCATCAGAAAAAAGTGACCAGATTACAATTGCCCTGTGAAAAATAAAAGAACAATCTTGTCTTTCTAGCTCCTTTTTCTCTGTTCTGACGTATTTTCAAGATGTGTATACACTTGGCAGTTCCCATTCCCCTTGGGCAGATACCATCACAGCACTGCGCTCGGAACAGAAATCACAGATAAAAGAAAATGGCACTTTTTTGGACATCACAGCATGACAGTCCTACATGGGCTAACCACATCCGGTGTTGCACCATAAAGACTTTGGTTAACCTAGAATGGAGGATTTGAAGAGGATTATATGTGTCTCACTCACCGCTAAAGGGCTCAGAGTGACCGGAGGCTATGTGTGAAAGCCAAAGCTGGAATGAACCCTCGGGAGGAAGGCGCCAAGCCAGACAATTCTCACTCTCGCACAGAAATGACTTTTTACCAGACACAGAACTTTATTAAACTGTTTAGTTCAAAACTATAGTGTTTTTTTTTACCCGATAAAAATGGCAGTATCCTCTAGAAATCTGTCAGACTTATCCCATTTTAAACGTAGTAAAATATATCTATTTGAACACTGGGCATTGACTGTATGGGTGTTTTGAAAGAACATATAAAATAAATGGTTGAGAACCACAGGCTAGTGATTCATATTTTAGAGGCTACAGTTTTTCTCACCCCTGCACTTCTGTACTCTGCCAACAGAATCTGAGATCCAGAAACAGGCATCTACTGCTTGTTGTTTTGAGAACCAGAGACAGGCTTCCACTGCTTGTTGTTTTGCCTATTGAAGATGATGCGGTGCACGTAGGAGTCAGAAGAGTATCTTCTGCAACTGTTGGCACAAGTACTGGGAGCTTGAGTGAGCGTAGCAAATGTAGTAGATTTTAAACAGGCTTCCTTCAAGGGGCCTTCAGGGTAATACAGAGATACAGATTGCTTGAATGTCATTGTTAAAGGAGTGCTACAGGTCTCAGATTTAATTCCCAGCTCACTCCTTCACCCTCCCTCTTCTGAATCTTCCTCTCTCTCTCTCGCTCTCTCTCTCTAACTCATACTCTTTTTCTCTCTCTCGCTCTCTCTCTCTTGTTCACTCGCTCACTCAATCACTTACATCCTCAGATGGAGACATGACACCGCCTCTTCCATATCAGAGGAAGATACTGAGGAAGGCAGTGTATCCATGGCAACTAAGAGCCCCTTCTGATGATAAATTGCAAAGCAATATCATTTCAGAGGGAGGGCTTCATGCCTACTGAGTGTTCAACTGTCCAGACCAGGAGCCAAGACTCTCCAAGGGGGCGGGGGGGGGGGGGGGGGGGGGGGGGCATTGCTGTATTGTCAGTGAAATATGAACTGTATATTGCTGTGGAAAACCCTAACAAGGTTTCTGCTAAAAGCATAACTTTGAGAAAAACACAAGCCTTTGGACAGTCATAGATCTGTGATCTGCTCTGATCTTTTCATGCTGACACACACCGGCTTTTACTGCGGTAACTGTGCTCACCATCAATCTATTCAATTTGCAACTTACACAACTAAAGAAAAAAGCTGGGCTACATAAAGGTCAAAGGGGCTGAAAGGTCAGCAGGAAATGGGTGCTGCTGGGCCTCAGTGTTCTCAATCAGACCTGTGTTAGCGGTGCTTGTGGAAGGTTAAGGCCGATGTTGTAAATCTGTGAACCAACTGAAATGTCACAGCAAATGCATTCTTGCACTACCTGCCAAAAAGCTTTTGTTATTGTTCAAGACCTTCCATTCTCAGCCCAAATTAAGCTTATTAAGAAGACTTACTGACACAGAAAACCAACAAGAACTGAAACGCGTTGACGTTATGCCTGTCCAATGTCCTTGTTGTTTCCCCAGCATCAAACCATTCGAAAGGAAACATTACACCGATGATTAATATAATATTATGTACAGCACCTTGTGGGAGTGTGGGAGTCATCACTGGGTCACTATACTTCCTTTGGGCATGAGGCCACAGAGGGATTGATATATAGTTCCCCTTGAGTGGTGGCTGTTGGCCTCAGCAGGCTCTTTGCTGGTGCATCACTTTTTTTTTCATCAATGATCAACACATTAAGAACCACAGCAGGGATTACAGGCTCATTAGCATACGTTTAGCCACACTGACCTAAGTGCTAAGCGGGGCTGACAGTGCATACCGAGTACTGCAGCGCTCTCTCTTTCCCTTCCTCCTTCCCTCTTTCTTTCCTCCCTTCCTCCCTCCCTCTCCCTCTCACTCTCTCTCTCTCTCTCTCTCTCTCTTTCTAGTTCTTTCTCTCCAGGCACTCCTCACTTACTGATGGCTACCAGTGCATCCCAACCCAACAAAACTGAGACAAAGAATCTAAACCATTAGCAAACACATAATCTAGCACAAACTAATGTCAACTTTCTGTGCAGTATCTATGTATTGACATTGGCATGCACTTTGTGTACATCCAAGCTCATCCCAGCCTGTCTCTCCCTGCCATCCTGTCTCAGAGAGGGTCTGTTCCAGCTAGTTTGGCACTAACCCCCACTCGTCAGGACCTGCCAGCCTCTATTGGCAGCCCCTTGCCAAGCGTCCGTATCACGCTGGGCTAAGATGCCCTCTGTCTCACCAGCTGGTGCCCTTCCATTCTTCCTTGATCCCCGGTATGGGTCCGGCTCACCAGTCCGGTGGCCTCCTCAGCCCCCGGTCTGACCCTGCAGATTGTTGGGACCCACTGCTCACTGTAGTTGGCAGATGGGCAGGGGCCTCGGAGGCCCTCGACATGATCTGACGAGACAGCGGACAGCAGAGCAGATGACGTATGGAGCGCGGCTCCAGTTGTTGTTTCTCTCGCTCCAGTATTTAATGATGGGGAAGGTGTGAAGCACGGTGTGACTGCAGGAAGAATATGAGAAACACAAGAGGGGCTTGTAACAGGGGTCAAAGAGTTTATGTGAAAAGACTTTCTCAGCAAATATGGAAGATCAGAATGAGAATGTTCCAGACATTTCTGAGGTAAATGACAAGTGCTGCTTGATGTATTCCTCCCATTTGATATGTTGCTGTCACCTGGTAATCTACAGTCTACACTTCATCATAAATGTCTTTCCTGAAAATCACAGTAATATGCATCCTTAAGGCATTATACATTATGCCGTACCGGTATCTATACTTGTGAATTCATGCCGCCATTTTCTTTTGACAAGTACATATTTTAATGGAGATACTTGTTGCAGATCATTGTTTTTCATGTTGAGTGAAACTTTTATCAACTGCGGAGAGGAACTGCATACCCAATACCAAAGTGGGCTGTGTAAACTGAGCTGTATCATGTTTGAATACCTCAGGGTACAGAGGAAAGGTGTTGTTCATCCAAAAAAAATAAACTAGCAGCAGTAAGAAGTCTGTCGTTTGATCCACATACAAACTGTGGAGGCCTAGCCTCGGACCTATTTGTAAGAATGTCCAAATTGAAAATAAATTGGACTCTGTTACCCTGTGACCCAGGATGCCGGCAGTGCCATGGGTCATCTAACACACTGAAACACACAGTTGGAGTTTTTATGCAATGAATTACATAGAAGAAAATACAAGCCACACACACACACACACACACACAAACAAATTCAAGAGAGAGAACTGCTATCAAAGGTCTGCTTTAAAAGAAGAAAACCTGAAACTTCTTAACAATTTATATGGTTGTCTAATTAAACCAAAAAAAAGTCTAAGCATATGAAAAAGTAATGCGCTCTTAATTTAGTTTTCTTGTCTTTTGAAATGATGCAGGCTTTCTCAGAGGCATAAACAGAAAAACATATATTATCCAAAACACGTGTCTGAGATGTCTTAAAGGGAGCATATGTGTCTTTTGTTAGCTCACAGCCTCACTAAGGCAGAAATAACTCCACGGAGGTTGTGACCTCCAGTTATGTTATATTGTCTTTAACACCATCAATTTAAACTAGAAACAAATAATTATTAATGTAATAATTCCATGTAATATCCCTGTGTTAACAATAATGACAGACTTAAACGCACACCAATCTCTTTAATGTCCACGTATTTAGCTGGGGCTTTTTGTAATCTTAAAATCTTCACACTGTATTTTTGAAGAAAGCCAATAGAAAAGGTATAAATCCAGTCCAAGGTCATGTATTTACATGTGTGTGTGTGTATGTGTTGGGGGTGGTGGTAGTGGTGGTGGTGGACATGTGTTACCAATGCCTTGCAACTATATTGTGATGCATGTATACCACTGCAACCAATCACTATAAAAGTGGGACAAAAAAACAATATCATGTGCTTGAAGGGGTTTATATGTGTGTTGTGGTGAGCCAGGGGTGTGTAGGGGGCTTGAGGTTGTCTGATAACCTCTATAGAAACTGCCCCCCTCCCCTACTCCCCCCTTCATTCCTTGCTCCTCACCCCACCAGGGATGGGTCTCCTGAGCGTGCCGCAGGCAGAATAGGGCCTCTCTCCTGCCTGCTGGAGGTCTGGCGCGGGAGCGGGGACTCAGTGTGCGTCCTCTGACCATCCTCTCTGCTGCTTCCTGTCAGTGCACCTAACGTCACGCCGGTGGCTCTGCTTGTGCAGTCCACGCTGCTGCCGCTCACAGAGGTGTGAACGTGTCTTTGCATGTACATGCTTGGGTGTTTGTGTGTGTGTGTTACATGGAGAGGCTGCTTTCATGTGATTCTCTGTGTTTGTGTGTGGATGTATTCATATATAAGTAATTGTGGGCAGTGCACATATGTGTTTCTGTTAAATGTTGTATGTATGTGTACAGCATCCATACATTAGTTCGCTTGTCTATGTACTGCATGTCTATTTCTCTATTTGCAGTGTTGTGCATGAACGCGTTCAAAATAACGCGTTCATTGAACACGTTCATTTTTATGACAACGATGAACTGAACGCAACTTAATGAGAAATAATTAATTTGAACGGTGAACACGTTCATATTATCTGGGTCCGGTGCCACTGAGGTGTAGCTAACACGTTACGGAATGTATTCCTTCTACTGAGGAAAGACGCTGTCTAAATCGAATGCTTGCACCATGTCATTGCTCAGTACCTGTTAAAAAGGATGATGGTACTGTTTGTGAACTTGCTTAGCATAAGCTGCTAATGTACAAATACGAGTGTTACAGGTTTTACCTTTGCTAACTTTTGAGCAGTCTTTCATTTAGTGTACATGCCCTTGTTGATCTTAGATTAAGCCAGTCGCATGTCATTGCTTAAGAGGTTGATTCTTACCGTTAATTCCCTGTATACTAAATTATATAAATGGTACTACAGGGCTGTGTAGCTGATAAAGTTTCCAACAGTAAAAATTGTACCTTTCTGTGCAAATTATGTCCTCCTGGAAAATTACCAATTATTTTTCAAAAATGAACTGAACTGAACCATGAACTAGTTCAGAATTTAAATGGTGAACTATGAACGTGAACGATTCATATTTACTTGTATGAACTGAACTTTTAACTAGTTCATGAGAGGTGTGAACGTGCACAACACTGTCTATTTGTATACTTAACTTTATATAAGTGTGTACAGTTGTTTGTTAGTATATGGAGTTTATGTGTGTGTGTGTGTGTGTGTTTGGGTGTCTGCAAGGTAAGTAGCGTTAGCAGTACTAGCAGCCCAGACTGTTTGCCGGCTGGCCGAGGGATCTGGCAGATTAATCTAGCTCATCTCTTCATTTATTTTCTGCCCCTCAGCAGCATCAAGCAGATTTCATTAACACTGCTGGGCTGATCATAGGCCTGGTTACACTTGCTCCCAGTCAAGCTCCCACTGTTTGAATGAATAATGTCCTCCCTCTCTCCCTCCTCTTCTATCTCTCTCCCTCCCTCCCTCCTCTTCTATCTCGCTCCCTCTCTCCCTCCCTCCCTCCTCTTCTATCTCTCTCCCTCCCTCCCTCCTCCTCCTCCTCTCCCTCATCTCTGTCTTCATCTCCTGAAAACCGTCCTCCTCCATCTCTCCTCACTCTCTCTCTTTTCTTTCCTAAAGCCTTCCCCCCTCCACCCTTCTCTTGCTCTTTGATGTGCCAGCTCAGCACAATTTAAAAACCAAACGCAGATGTCTCGGAAAACATAAAGGGCTCTTGTTTACCTTTTTTACGCGTTTTCGCCAGCAAATCGGGCAGATGTGAAGTGGGCATGCAGCGTTAATTACCCCTTGCCCGCTGTGCCCGTGTGACAGAGAGGGACCCGGGGCCAAGCGTTGGAGAGCAAGCACGCGAGAGAGAAATACTGAGGGCATCAGCGTGAAGCCCAGCCACAGCTGCCATCATAGCGTCCCACGTTTTTCACACTTGACCTAGAGAATAGTGTTTAACAGCGAGCAGTTTACCGTGCATTAAACCGATGCTTCAAAGTTATTTGGCGCGGGAGCGTTCGCTGGCCCTGACCCCCTGTTATGTGTTGTTTTGCTCGTTCATTAACAATGCCGTTAGGGGTTCGGAGGGGTTGAAAAGGGGTGCGGAGGTGGAGGGAGACAACAGAGGCACTGAGCTGGAGAACAAATAGGTTGCCGTTGTTTGCAATCATCAGGTGCAGTGCAACTAGATACACAGGGAGGATAATGCAGGTACACTACAGCTAAAGACCAGACACTTTTAAACCAGACAACGAGGCACCGTGGAGAGTAATGGAGCAACATTACAACAAAAGATTAGAAAGTTCAGAACCAGGCTGCCAACGGGGAGCTTGCAGGGCATGACCACTGCCTGTGTGCGCTCAAAATTCGAGGTGAAGCACGTCTACATGCGCATTCATCCGTCAGGCCTCAAAAGCTGTTAGTATTCTTTTGCCATCCCATGGAGCCTTGATGAATCGCACGCTCTCCTGGCGAGGATGTATGCATTCTGTTTAGCAATACAGTTGATTTGTGCATGCCGCCGCTGCTGCGCGTGGACTGCTGAGACTTTCCAGACATTTTTTTTATTCTATCGTTCTTCCTCTCATCACATTCTTGACATGAGAATGCCTGGCGTCTCCTGAAACAATCATTCAAATACTTTAGACTACTGAATATGGCAGAGAGTTCAGGGTGATACCACAGACTACGTGCTCTGCAGGGGCAATATTTGCATGAACGTTTCACTAAGAGGGGGGTTCATTGCAGTGCTAATGCTGTATAATTTTGTCTTCCAGCTAAAACTACTGGTGTATTTTTGGCTATGGAAAAGCTACAGGGCAGCGATCGACTCTCACCCCTAAAGATGTAGTGTGAGAGATACTTGAAAGTGGTAAGTGTTCAGAACAGGCCTGGAGCGAGAACAGGTACAGTGTGCGGTATTTCACTGGTGTCAAGAAGGAGACTCAAACCAGACTGCGGATTGGACAAGAGCAGCCTGCAGTGTTGTGCGCTGCCAGCCGCTCGCCCTTGTTGTTTTAGGTCAGACGTTGCCTGTAACTTTCTGTGAAAGGACCTAGATTAGAGGAATAATTAGATTTGGCGGATACAGCGACTCTCTCTTAGCAAGTCAAATTCCACATTCATTTTTGCCCTCGTTCATCTGTTGTGAAATCCTGGCTTTTGCGCTAATTTTGGCCTGCTTAAATTTCATGAGCATGTCCTTATAAATGTTTAACAGTTTTTTGACTCTGAAAAACCCGAAAGTAAATAACTCAGAAAATCTCCAAGGACAAAACGTGCAAGACATATAATCTACCCATCTTAGTTCCGATGACATCATTACCTGTACCCAGAATAAAAGTTTTAAAAAACTAACTTAAAAGTGTGAATTATGTCCCCTTTCCTAAAAGGTCTGAATGCACTGGCACGAGACTACTACATTTTCCCCCAACTACATCACCGTAATGTACAGTGAGTCTATATTGCTTCTGGCAAACCGTCATCTCACCATGAGGAGGCAAAGAGTAAATATGCAGTTGCATTAAGTGTTTAATTATGTTCCAGCCTGGTGACACTGGACATTACTCAGGCTGTGGAGATGCCAGCGAGATAAATGAGCTGTGGATTTTTGAAACTTTGTCCATGATAACCTCTCATTAATACCGCTCGGAATTAATGCTGGCATTCAGCGCACAGGAGCCACTAATTACATGGCGCCTATTTACTGCCACCCGATGAAAAATATGCAGCGGAGCTGGATTAAAGCGGCATGCTGAAGAGACAGGCGTGCATGACCAGATTTCATACCCACAATGTCCACCCCCTCCTACAAACATCGACGGGGTGGAGGGGTGGGTGGGTGTTTTTAATGTTGTGCGTAGACGCCTGCTGGATTAGTTAGGGCTGAACTTTGTTCTATTAAACGTTATTTAACACTTTTTGAAAAAGACATCAGGGGAGACAAACTCTACATTTGAAAGACACACAGTCATTTTCAAAGTGCATGTGAACACACTGCTTCTGTGCTTTGCGGACATCATAAGGGTGTTTAATAAACAAGTGTCCAGAGCTTAAAGTGCTACAGTCTGAGGATGACAAAGTCATCCAGCATGTCTAATAAAAACAAATCTGAATGGTTTTAACTTTTGTGGTTTGCTTTCCAAATAATCTGAGAACATTCAGTCCTCCACCAAAAACCCATTTTGTCCACACTGTAAAGTGTTTTAAATAATTAAGAGACATTAGCAAGTTTTCAACTGTCAAGTTGTTTGTTTAAATTGTCATTAGGCATTCTGCATTGTGTAGCCAAGCACAGTCCCACACCGGATTTGAACACGCAACCTTGGGCATGGGAGGCAGGCATGGAGGATAAAACCCATGGGTGCTAGCACGTCTCTTAAAGGGATAGTTCGGTTTTTAAGTCATGAAGTTGTATGGCATCTACATCACCAGTGTAATGCAATCCACGCTGATTTACCTCCGACAGCGTCCTGTGAGCAGAGTTCTCGTCCAGTTTTGGTCAAACCGAAAGTAGTCCGGCAGGTTTCTAGACCCAGGAAAATAAAACGTTTCTCTTCCCAAAACATTATGTGTTCAAAAGAGTGATATATTTGCATCCCAAAACCGTTGTAGTGGAAAAAGTCAAACCTCGTTATCACTTGGCCCTATTTTCAATACGCTCGATAATGCAATCTCTCAGCTAGAGTCTACCTGTTGATTCTCGAAAGTTGATTCGCGAAAGTTTGATTCACCAAAGTTGCCTGAGAGAACCGTCCATCACAGGAAAACGATGCTTTGTTTCAATTTTATCAAATGTTGTCTCAGTTTTCATCGTTTTCCTGTGATGGACGTTTCTCTCAGGCAACTTTGGTGAATCAACTTTCGAGAATCAACTTCCGAGAATCAACAGGTAGACTCTAGCTGTGAGATTGCATTATCGAGCGTATTGAAAATAGGGCCAAGTGATAACGAGGTGTGACTTTTTCCACTACAACGGTTTTGGGATGCAAATATATCACTCTTTTGAACACATAATGTTTTGGGAAGAGAAACGTTTTATTTTCCTGGGTCTAGAAACCTGCCGGACTACTTTCGGTTTGACCAAAACTGGACGAGAACTCTGCTCACAGGACGCTGTCGGAGGTAAGTCAGCGTGGATTGCATTACACTGGTGATGTAGATGCCATACAACTTCATGTCTTAAAAACCGAACTATCCCTTTAAGGTGTCGGTGAGTGAAGTTTACTTACCGCGCAGCTCTCTACCCGCCGGCTCCCATCACTGTTACATAATAGATTACGTAACATTTACTCAACACTTCATTTCATTTCTTGGTAACACTAGAACATATGTCAGATGTTTGCCATGTTTGGTTATGGCATTAAACTCTGTCAGTCTACAATGTATGAATTTGTAATGGTGAACAATCTTTTACATGAATCCACTGTTAAGCATCCATTAAGACACTACTATTAGTAAAAATGAAAGTGCAAAATCCCTAACACGCATTCAGTTACTGTATCATGGTACCCCCTGTGCCAGCTGAGCCTTATACCTGTGAAAAAAAGGGCTTGTTTGCTTGAACTCCTGAATGCCATATGGCAGGGTGCATGTCCTGTAGTGAGACCAGGCCGGCTGCCATTGTGCACGGAACAGCTGCTGTGCAGGACTGAAGTCTAGGAGGGCGCCAGTATGGCTGAACGTTTGACCACTGGATGAATGGCTGCTGGAGACTATCAGAGGCATATTTCACACAAAGAGCTCCTAAGCTAGTGCCATTGAAGTCTCTCTCTCTTTGAAAAGGGGGAGAAAAGGGCTGGTTTGAAACGTGTGAAACATCTTCTAATGAAGATATTTTTCCACATCAAACCTTTTTTTCCTACATGGCACTTTGATAACCATGTGCTTTTACATCATATGCATATGTGAGCTACACAATGCTATATACTACATATAACTCTCAGGGCAAACAAAGCTGTCGACTGCTATTTGAAATACATATTTTGTGCTGTAATGCCTCTGTTTAAAAAAAGGGAGACAGCTTTGTGGTGAATATATGAGGCGATGTTTACAAATCAGATTCCCTGTCAAGTAAGGATAGTGTCACTGTCCTGATTCCAGCCTTTTTCATTGGTTTCCTCTTGTGGATGATAGATAGATTATTTATTACAGCCGAGCGCCATAGGAACTGGGGCTGTCAAAATATCTTCTGTGGAGAAGGAGCCTTGTGGGTCTAGCCGGCAAGTGAAGAGCTAAAGTAAATTAGCTGTTAACTGGAAGCTGCTTCCTTTTGTCAGATCCTTGTAATATCGTTGCAGCATAGAATAAATTCTAAAATAAACAAAGCACGACTTGCCACAAAGTCTGAAGCATCTGTTTTATTATAAGGACAGTATCTATGGCAACGCATTGTCAGGTACAGTCATCCTTCTTGTAGGTCAAGAGATGCATTAGCCCTCCATACACGGATACACCATCAAATGCTGAACATCATTAAAGAAAATAATTTGCTTTTGTCCCACATATGGGGATGTTATTAAGCAGAAAGACATAGACTTAGTTTTGCTGTACTTATTGTGAACATTTAAAGTCACTCTGCGTGTGAAATGGTGGAGGACGAGTAAATGAAACTGCAAAAGACTCCACTTGGCTTGTGAAGTGTCTGCCCATACCTGGCTTCCTGGATTGGAAAATGAGGACACGGCAGGAGTCACCTCATCCTGGCCCCGAAATAGAACTAGGGAAGCTGTCACCAAAGGACCAAAGAGCTCCGACCAAAGAGCGCCGACCAAAGAGCTCCGACAAAAGAGCGCTGTGAACAACTGCATGGGCTCAGCATAAATGTAACAGGGACACCTTTTGGTGGCACGGTGGCTCAGGTGCTTGCATTGCCACCTCACAACAAGAAGGTCATGGGTTCGATTCCCACATGAGGCGCTGTTGGCTCTGGGGGGCAGGTCCTCCCCAGACGCTCAGTACTCAGGTGGGCTATCTCCCAGGCCTTTCTGTGTCGAGTTTGCATGTTCACCCCGTGTTCACAAGGGGTTTCCTCCATTTAGAACCCCAACAGAAAAAAACATGCAACAGAACACTCTTCGTCGGTCCCTGACCAAGACAGACGGTTCACCTCACCTGGTCCCCGAGCACCTAAAGGCTGCCCACTGCTCATGGGGTCCTGGAGGCAGGACAGTCCGGGATGGGATAAATGCAGTAGATAAATTCACAAACGTGTGTGTGTCCTATGTCACCTCCATGTAATTGCTTGTGCAATTAAAGTCTGACAATTATTTTGTCCCCCTTTGTCCCTTTGTCACCTTATCGCTCTGCTTACTATCTTTCTTGAGATACTATCTCTTAGAGATCTCTATCTCTACTATCTTTCTTCTTGTGACCATGGCAAGTTTCTTTTTGCCTATTTTTAGGAAGCAGAACTTAAAGGTGTCTAGCTTCAGCAACATGAGCAGAGTGCATAGTGGGAAATGTAGAGTGCACAAAACACTTAATTGGGCCTAGTACTTACCATACCATACCGTCCATTAAGTACAAACCTGAACTGAGTTGCTGTAGGTCTATCTTGGTGTATTAGAATGTCTCACTTGGGGTGAAAGAATGAATGAAAGAAAGAAAGAGTGACAGTGTGGGAGAAAGAAAGAGAGAGAGAGAGAGAGAGAGAGAGCAGTAGCCTGCCTTAAAAGGCTGTCATAAATCATTCATGTGGTAGTTTTTAAGCCTGCTTTACATGCCGGGGCTGATCCTGTCCCACAGGCTGAGGCAGTCAGCGATGACTCAGGGTATCTGCGCTCCCGCAGGATGTTCTGGATCTAGCAACCCCCGGCCCCGCCCCCCCAACCCACACACACTGACACACACTCCTTCACCTCCCCCTCGCCATCGTCTGTGACTCACCCATTACAGAGGCCATGAGAGGGGCCTATCGCTCCCCCGCCAGCCCCCTTAATGAGCCATCAGTACACTAGCAGCACCTGCAGCGGAGTGGAGGAGGCCCAGAGAGGTCCAGCCCTCAGGGGCGAACACAGGCAAGACATGGAGGCCTCTGCTTGGACCTAGGTGGTTCTCCAAACGTTGGTTCACAATTAGTTCATGTTTGTATTCGGTACCGATGTTGAAAGAGAGCGTTTGTGCTCGCACACGAGTAGTAAGACTCAGGTTGGCTTGCTTCAAAGTTCAGCACTCTCCATCATCCACGTTTTATGGGGCATTTATAAACGGAGCGCACCTGTGGCAGGTGATTTCAACTCCATAAAAGACGCAGGGCTGTGCTCGTAGTTTTTATTACTGATTAGATGACTTCCCGCTGACATCAAAGATCGAAGAACTCCCCACCTAGTGAATATATTCCGCATTGTTTTCTTTCCAAGGCCATTGAATACAAGAATACAATATTTAGCATACGAGGTGAGCATTTTACTCTGTGTCAGATAGACATTAATAGAATGCAAGTGAAACAAAATGGGGGATGTTTTTCTGGTACCAGTTTACATGTTTATAGTTTCTGAAGTGATTAAAACTCTAAAACATCTGAAATGATGTAGGACTAACTTGCAGCCTTGGTGTATAGCCCTGTGGGGAGAGAAATAGAGAAAGATAGCCTTGACCAAAGAACTAGCCAGGGAGAGTTGCTATGTTCTCTGATATTTAGTGTGATTGTGTGAGCAATCACATTATTTTCTTTACTCCACATGGTTTTTAGTGCTGGTTCTGCTCTTAGCGCTTCTGAGATATCGACACCGCTCCAACTCTGACACGTCCATCTCGATCCCATGTAATTCTCTTGTCAAAATGGTTTCAATGCTCCTTGTTGTGGGACGGACAGGAAACAGAGCCACCTAATCATATCACTGCTGTGATCCCCTGCTGTCATTTTCAAATACATATTTTTTTCAGCAGTGAGACTATATTTGCGTACCTCCATTTTCACTTGTTTTACCAGCAGACTTTGAGGATTTCAGTGAAATGAAAGTAAGATTGTAATTCTGTTCACTTAAAGCTTGAAAGATGGGTACAATTTTGTGACACTTAAGTGTTTTAACATTTTAGACCTTGACATTATTAAATGGACAGATGATGAACATTTTTGCCTGAGTCATGTACTGTATCTTAGAATACTGTTTTATTAATCACAAGGCCTACTGTGTGCTGTATGCTCATGTGTTCCAGATTGTATAATTATAATAATCAGCGCTAGGTCTGTGTAATCTGTTTTTGCTGGGCAAGGGTTAGCGATCCGCTGCTGCTATTGAGCAATCACGCTTCGCATACTTCTTCATTTTCTTCTTCAACATGAAATCTTGTTGAGTAAGAAATAATAAGTTAATAAAGTAATTAATGATCAAATGTATCAGATAAAGAGGTGATTATTTAACTGATAAAGGAACAAAACATACAACTACACCCACACAGGTGACCAAAAAAATTGTTATGGGAAGTCTGTTAATGTCAGATAATCCTTCAAGAGAAAGGGAGAGAGAGAAAAAAAGATTTGCAAATACTTAACTGACCTGATAACTGTAGTGTGTTATGTGAATGAGGCTTAGAATGAGGAACAGGTCTTACATGAGGAGAAAGTAGCGCATTCCAGGCCTACGCTGCTGAACCAGGGTCAGTGAAGTGCCCAAGTGCTGCGGAGATAAAGGCCCACATTCTGGGCCTATAATCATCCTGTACTGATAAAAATGTTTTGTGTGAAACTGTCCATTGCGCCACATGAATTATCGGGGGAGGGGGCTTGGCAGGAGGGGGGAGATATGCTTATTTGTGCTACCTGGAAAGAGGTTGGGGAGATTTTCTTTTCTTCTTTCTTATCATTGGCCCCAGAGAGCAGTGCCCTTGAAGTGTGTGGTAATTGTTGTAGTTTTGCTCATCGTATTAAATGGGGATGAGGCCTGGTAAGGAGGTCTTCTGGAAAGCCGGGGCTCAAGGAAATGACCCAAAATGACACCAACTAATAGCCATCTTATTTAAATGGTGTGAGGGCTTTTTCACGTTAAGCATTTGCTCTTGATTTGCTCTTGCTCTCGAAAATTGGAATAGCACTCATGACACTCAGGAGTTGCTACGCTATGCACATAACAGCCTTTTATTTGTAGTTCGCTAAAAAAAAACTGCATACAAGTAATTTCTAGATTTTGTAATGCCTTGGTACTTCACCTTGGGCTGCCTTTGGGCAGGAGTTAGCATCCCATAATCCTGTAGGTGAGGTCATTTAGGATGGTGTGCAAAGGGTAATAATATAGGATATTTAAATGACACACTAATGTTTTCCCATTAAATCATACTTCCTGACAAATATGTCAGACATAAAATTATCCTAAATAGATTGAAACAGTAAATTATGTGATGTTGGAGTTATGAGGGACTGTGTGTGTAAGTGTAAGTGTGTGTGTGTGTGTGTGTGTGTGTGTGTGTGTGTGTGGTGAGAGAGAGAGTGAGAGAGACAGAGAGAGAGAGAGACAGAGACAGAGAGAGAGAGAGAGAGAGAGAGAGAGACAGAGAGAGATCGAGAGCGAGAGCGAGAGATGCTTGTTGATCTGATTTGAGATGAACACTTGTTGTAGGGTTTGGAATACAGGCGCCCATTACAGGCTTCATCAGTTCCTGTTCTTAAACGATAATAAACCAGGTTAAATAGTGTTTACCATATGAGAGCACGAACCCACTGCAAATTATTTGCCCAATAACCTCACCGCTGCCTCTCTTTTGAACCGTATTTAAATGTGAGTTTAGTTGCATAGCCATGGTTTTGTGTTTACTATAATTTGCATTATATAATAAAATAGATATGACAAAAATGAACGTGCCCATGTCTATGCGGCACTGCCTGAGATCATTGACTTCCTGCTGAGCAAACTGAGCCAGCTGCAAACAGCCCACTTAAGATGATCAGCATGTGACATGGGGTTGCAGAGATGGATCACTGGTCTCATACTGAGCCATCGCTCTTGTTTGACAGGATATGGTTTACATTCAAAGAGGAGCCTTTCATGCATGATAAATAATCGAAAGGTTCATCAAGGACGGACCTCGAATAAAAAAGATGACAGAGTGAGTTGGAGGGGAAGGAGGACAGAGAGAGATAGAGACAGACAGACAGAATGACAGACAGACAGACAGGCAGATAGAGAGAGAGACAGACAGGTATAGAAATAGACAGACAGGTATAGAAATAGACAGCCAGGTAGACAAATAGAGAGGCAGAGAGAAAGATACAGACAGACAGACAGACAGACAGACAGACAGACACAGACAAACAGACACACAGACACACACACACACACACACACACACACACACACACACACAGGTGTTTAAATAGACAGTCAGGTAAACAAATAGATAGGCAGAGAGAAAGACACAGACAGACAGACAGACCAGCAAGCCCAATAACTCCTACTAGCCCCCGTCTGTTTCACGGTCCCGTATCTGGGGCATCTGCAATTCAATTTTGCGTGTGAATGGAAGCCGTCCAATCATCAGTCCGCATCCAGATGGGGTGGGAGGTTGGAGGGGTGCAGGGGGCAAAAGGAGAGGAGCGCAGTCAGCCGCACGGGGCCTGTTTAATCACTCGGATAATTCCGAAATTGTAAAAGTGAATGGTTTGTTGATTAATTTGATATGTGGTGGGCCTCTGCAGTGATCGGAGGACAGTTTGTTGGGGTGTGCTGAAATGAGGTTGTTCATCGGAGTGCTGCAGGAAAGACTTGGGCCATCATCTGCAAAATATGCCATGATGCCAGGGACAGGCGCGCCTGATAAGGCTGTAAATCTGTGTTCGACAGCAGAGAGAAGAAGAGAGAGAGGAAGAGAGGCGAAGAGAGAGAGGGAGGGAGAGGGAGGTGTGTGAGCGATAATGAGTAAGGTCACAGGTGTTCGGCATCGTGGCATTTCTCGGACCCGCTCTCTGACTGCAACAGAATCAAGGAGGAACACATCAGTGACACTCTGGAAATGAACACATCAGATTCACTGACAATGTTTGAGTTAAAAAAAATGTTCAGTATGAATGCTCAGTTTGGTAGTACGGTGTACCTCAGTTTGGGCATGTGCCTTTTTCCAGAGAGCACAATTTTGTTATTAAAATTATAACCATTTGTAGCACATACAATAGATTATATAATGAAAATCACATACATACCATACATACATGCATGTGTACAAGTTGCAGACAGCATCTCTATGTCTAAAATGTTTATCAAACAGTATGTTTTCATCAACTGTAAATATAAACTGCTCAGTGTGTGATTTGTTGTGTTGTTTTTTTAAGCAACTGTTTACTGCTCAAACCTCGTGACCTTCAAAAGTGTGCCACGGTGCGTTACCGTCCCCCATGGCCGGTTGGCAACAGCGGAGCCTTCAAGGACAGCACCTGACGTCCCATCCCCAGAGGCCACAGTGACCTTTCCCACCTGAGCTGTCTGTTTTTTTTTTCTGGGACCTTTGGCATGCGTGGCTGCTACGAGCGTTACACATTCTGCCCCCACCACCTGAGCTGCTTCTCCCCGATCCCTGACTCAGACCTGCTGCTCATTTAGGCACATGCCACTAGTCCACAGCTGAACATCTGCACCAGGCCCTGTGGCCCAACTAGCACAGCAAGGTGCTAACATTGGCAAGGTCATGGGTTCAATACCTAGGATGCAATGACTGATAAATAGCCATACTTCTCATACTGTACTTTGAATAAATGTGTATGGGAAAAGTAAGTAGAATTACCATAGTAAGTATAGTTACCAAAGTCCATGGCAAAACCCTTTCTATATCGGCACTGACGACACGCAAGTCTACCCCACCCAAATCTTTATAAAACAAATGAAGTCTTGGTCCGCTTCTCCTCTTGTGCTACCAGAGCATCATGTCACATAACAGACAGGAGGGTGACAGGAGCACCCAGATGACCGGTCACTGTTGTGCCAGTCCGCAGCAGGCACCAGAGCATTAAAATTCAACGGCCCCAACGTCGACAGCTTTCATGATTTATTGAGTCACAGTGGGATTTTTTTTGCGCCACATGCACCGTCTCCTAGCGTTTCCACCACCTCTGAGGTAATAATGATGATGTGTTGTTTACTCGTCTGCCGGCGGTCCCGGAGCTGGCCGCCAGCACCCCATTTCAATACTGCCGTATGAAGATCAAAGCACCAACCACACACCTCCACACCCACCTCCCAGACTCTAGCGGCCATGGGCAGATCACTCTACCCAGGCTGGATGACAGTATACCCGCCAAGATTGCGCCGTGCAGGGGGACTGGCCAGAGGCAAGTGAATGAGTAAGTGAGAAACTTTGTCAGTTAGTGTGTGTGTGTGTGTGTGTGTGTGTGTACTGTATGTGAGAAAGACGGAGAGATGGAGCGAGAGAGAGAGGAAAAGAGACTGAGAGAGGGAGCGAGAGGAAGCTCACTCCGCAGCTTCAAAGGCTGTCTACAAAAGTCCAGCTCCATCTGCAGTTCCGTCTCAAGATACAGCGGGACACCACAGAAGCACTCTGGACTCCTAAGTCCTCAGCAGGACTTGCCGAGAGACGATGAAGAAAGGCTTCTGATCGGAGATCAGCATGGAAGGACAGAGCCCCAACAACTTCACCAGTGGTCCTTTCAAAGCCGTGGCAGAATTCATACTCATATTCATTCATTATTTCAATGTAATGTAGTACTTTCTGTTTTAAGCCTCGTGCTTGAAATAAATGAATAAACTGAAACACTATCGCTAGCTGACCCGTGAAGGTATTAGTTTTAGTATGACAATCAGAATCAGCTTTTATTGGCCAAGTTAGTTTGCACAAACAAGGAATTTGTCTTGGTGCAGTGGCTCTCAGTGTGCTTACACATATTACACAAATATACATCACAACACAAAACAATACAACAGTGCAAAACAATACAGCAGTGCAAAACAATACAATACAACAGTGCAATGGTCAACAAGTCTTAAAAAATATATACAAACAATAGTGCAAAGTGGAGAGTTCAGGAAGAGCAGGAATAAATAAATACTATATGGTATGAGTATGACGGTTATATAGAAAGGGTGGAATAAATAGATATGGTTGCAGGGGTAATTGTACAATGAGTTATTTTTTACAGTGCCACAGAGGGTAAGCTGTTCAGGAGAGAGACAGCAAGAGGGAAGAAACTGTTTTTGTTTCTGGAGGTTTTGGCGAACAGAGATCTGTAGTGCCTACCAGAGGGGAGGAGTTGGAACATCTTGTGTCCAGGGTGAGAGGGGTCAGCAGTTATTTTTCCTGCCCGCTTCTTGACTCTGGATGTGAACAGGTCTTGGATGGTGGGCAGGTTGGCACCAATGATCCTTTCTGCAGTCCTGACAGTCCGTTGAAGTCTGTTCTTGTCCAGTTTGGTTGCAGATCCAAACCATACAGTCATGGATGTGCAAAGAACAGACTCAATGACCGCTGTGTAGAATAGGATCAGCAGCTCATGAGGCAGGTTGTACTTCCTAAGCTGGCGCAGGAAGTACATCCTCTGCTGGGCCTTCTTGATGATGGTGTTGATGTTGATTTCCCACTTCAGGTCTCGGGAGATTGTGGATCCCAGAACCTTGAAGGATTCAACAGCCAACACAGTACTGTTGAGTATGGTGAGGGGGGGGGGGGGGGGCAGTGCTGGGGGGCTCCTCCTGAAGTCCACTGTCATCTCCACAGTCTTAAGCGTGTAGAGCTCCAGATTGTTGGGACCGCACCACAGGGCCAGCTGTTCAACCTCCTGTCTGTATGCAGACTCATCATCATCACGGATGAGGCCGATGACTGATGTGTCGTCTGCAAATTTAAGGAGTTTAACAGACGGGTCACCTGAGGTGCAGTTGTTGCTGTAGAGGGAGAAGAGCAGTGGGGAGAGCACGCATCCCTGAGGAGCACCAGTGCTGACTGACCGGGTGCTGGATGTTGTTTCACCCAGCTTCACTTGCTGTTTCCTGTCTATCAGGAAGTTTGTGATCCACTGACAGGTTGAGGCGGGCAGAGTGAGCTGGGTGAGTTTGGTGAGGAGGACTTCTGGGATGATGGTGTTGAACGCTGAGCTGAAGTCCACAAACAGCATTCTTGCATAGGTCCCTGGGGAGTCGAGGTGTTGAAGGATGTAGTGCAGCCCCATGTTGACTGCATCATCCACTGATCTGTTTGCGCGGTAGGCAAACTGCAGAGGGTCCAGCAGGGGGCCTGTGATGCCCTTCAGATGGGTTAACACCAGTCTTTCAAAGGACTTCATGACCACAGACGTCAGGGCGACGGGCCTGTAGTCATTCAGACCAGTGATGCATTGTTTCTTTGAATCTGGGATGATGGTGGAGCGTTTGAAGCAGTTGGGTGACCATTCACAAGTATTCAACTTTATTATTCAGTTCAATTACTCATTCAAAGGGGTCTTCATTACTGGAGTGTCCTCAATAAGAAATATATTAATCATAAAGCTTTTCTCATATGTAGCCTCTTTATCATGTCTGAATACGAGACACAAATTGAGTATTGGTACAGAGTGTGTTCCTGTTTTCAACTCATATAGGATTCTAAATGAAACAGCACAGGTTTATTTGTAGAGCTGCGTAGGTAAGCATGTATGCTGTGCTGATGCAAAAGTGACAAAGGCTTGTGTAAGCATTTACCATTTAGCATACTAGTACTAGAGCCCCTACCCCACCATATGGCATTCAGAAATCATGTTAACCAACTATAGCCTAGACCTGAGACTAGACATTATACATCAATTAGGTTTGATTCAAGATAATACATTATTCAAGAGTAGCCACAACAAAAGAGATTTCAGAAACGTACTCAGTAATTTCTAATCTAACTTTAATTTAAAAAAAGTTAATGAGGTTAACTTTTAGCACGAAGGAGTCTTTTCCCCTCTGCTTTGGCTTGACTTTGAACTTCTAGGGGGGGGGGGGGGGGGGGGCTGGTTTGCCTGTTAATGTATCTCACACACATCTCAGTAGTTTTAGAGATTTTCTAGGTTAGCAGCTTCTGTAATGTCTTATCTTGTGGTTGTCAATGTCCGACGCCAGCGCTGTTGTTGCTACAAGACACGTCAGTCAACGACATTCCAACCGAGCACTTCACAAACAGTTTATTAACCGCAAGTCAAACGACTGGATGCCAGTCAATGGAGCATCCACACATGGAGTTTTGTTCAGAGTTTACATCATCATGTTTGCCCTTTCTGTGCCGAGCACAACACCACAAACACCTCTGGTTTCATTCTGCAGTGCTTCATGCAGACTTCTCTGAAACTGAACAGAGCAATCGATGGGCAACAGACTGGATGAAAATACATAAATAAAACAAGTGTATTTCTTTTCTTATTTTTTAACAAAATACACCTGGCCCTTGCCTTTTGCACCTGGAGGTCATGATGTGCTTATAGGTGGAGTTAAGGGTGGCTTGTTTGATCCAAACAATACTGGCATTTGCACCCATTTGTTCTCTCCATGTGATAGACTCGTTGGCTTAGTCTAAGTCCACACTGTAGTTTACACAGAAAGAAGCCGGGTTAGAAAAAGGACTATCACACCATTGGACATGTTTTGTTATTACTTTATTAATTATTATTATCATTATCATCATTATTATTCAAGTTTAGATGTAACAGACATCCTTGCCATCTTTGTTGATTTTTTTTTTTGTTGTTTGCATGTAAAAACTACAACACAAAAAAAAGTTAAGGTGGCTGCTGAAAAAAATAAAAATAAAGAACAAAAAAAAAAACAATACTAAACCATCATCTATGCACTGTATGCTGTAAAAGTAAAAACAATACAAATCTAAAAAAAATATGGTTAAAAACATTTACATGTTTTGCCTTCTGCCATGACCATGTCCTAGCAGGCCTTTAGGTGCCCAAAACACAGTTTCCTCCTATACATTTCTCGCTCCCCGCAGCCTTACATAAGGCCCTTATAAAATATGTATGGTCACTTATAAAAAAGAAAAAAAAGTAAATTGATTAAGATGCAGTACCTGTATGCAGCATGCTAATTACATTTCATCATTCTTCCTTGGCAATAAACTGGATAACTGAAGTGCAAGCGTTAACATATTTTAAAAATAACCATACTCCATGAAAACAAACAAACAAACAAACAAAAAAGAGCCAAATAAACTATGACATCTTCAACAAATAAACATTTTATTTTTTAAAAAGGCAAGAGTTCCTTATGTTATTCAATAACCTACTGTATAAATGCTCCTGTGAAAAAAAACTATGCTTTATTCTTTTTCTTTTTTTACTTATTTATTTCCCAAGAGGAGGCATTTTGCAGTAAAGCAGCATGGTCAGGCTATACTGAGTATCTGACACCTCTCAGTAATTCAGAAATAACTCCCAAGACATCCATGATACCACAATCCTATTCTCTCTCCCACTCTCTCTCTCTCTCTCTTTCTCACTCGCTCTTTCTCACTCTCTCACACATCCTCCAAGTCGCTCTCCACTTCATATAAATATATACCGTGGGCAGGAGTGTGTACTCCAAGACAACATAAAGCAAGGCTAGTGGAGGGTAAACACATTTTTAAGCTAGCAAAGCACGTACGGGGTGTGTGTAAAAGCCATTCAGTAAAATCAAAGAGGCTTTTGCTTCTGGTGAGCATCGCTGGATGCTTTTAAAAATGATTACAGGCTTGGACTACTGATTCGACTCCAGTCAAGTAGATCTGATATTGCTGATGAGAGGGCATCTGCTTGGTAAGGCTCTGTAATCGCTGTAGTCAGAAGGGACCACAGGTGATTTCACTGATGTGAATCTCATGAAGGACACTGTGCGAGTCTTATCTGAAAGCCATCGTGTGGTGTCAATGCACCGACAAAGGCAGTGTACTTCCCGCTATGCCTAGAGTTCAACTGGACCGCCAGCTATGTAGGCACCTTGCAATTCACATCGAATTCCTCCACATGAAAGTCGATGAGGGTATGCTAACAAGCTAGTGCTGTGGTTTAACTTCAGGAACATGCACACGTACAACTGCAGTCTTAAGTACTTGGCCACCACTGCCCTCAAAGACACCTTCCTGCAATGTAATGCATGGATTTGCAAACTGGGAGTGTTTACACAACTGCCACTCTTACGACGAAAGGCACCTGCAGGACACCTGCACATCTTGGCTGTTAACAATACTCTATTGTCTCGGGATGCAAACGTAACACTATGGAAGAATTAGTCCTTGGCTCTCTCTGTATTTCTTTGTCTTAAAAGGCAAAACGGACACAGACAAAATCAAAAAAAGACAACAAAAAAAAGTTTGTGGCAGCTGAAATTCCTGGACGATCAAAACAGGAAGAATTAAAAACAAGGAATTGTATTCAGAGATCCTATTCGCTTAATAAAAAAAAATGATACCAAAATGATACTTTTGAGTATTTTTTTGTTCGGTGTCGGAGTGTGAGAAAGGCGGAAGTCCACCACCATAAGAA
Source organism: Sprattus sprattus (assembly GCF_963457725.1). Taxonomy (NCBI): domain Eukaryota; kingdom Metazoa; phylum Chordata; class Actinopteri; order Clupeiformes; family Clupeidae; genus Sprattus; species Sprattus sprattus. The sequence continues at coordinate 46,501,837 of NC_137923.1, read as the reverse complement.
TTGTTCTGGGACTAAAAAGCACTGTGGTGTGTGTGCGTGCATGCATGTGTGTATGTGTGTGTGTGTGCGCACGTGCTAGGTAAGATTAAGAAAAGAGACAGACTACGCTTGGAATGGAGAGATGCTAGGTGTGGCCTCTGTATGTACGTTATATACGTTAAAAAATAACCATGTCCTTCTGTTCCTTGAAGCTCCTACCTTTAAGAAAAGGCATACATTTTGAATAGCATCTGTTGTTCTTGTGAGATTAAAAATATTAAAATAAAATTAACAAATGAAATATATGTAACAATAGCAGGTGTTTGCTTCATTACCAAGTTTGCTACATTTGCAAATGTAAACAGTTTGTCAGAGCCTAGCTCACGGGCCCTTTACTCGAATGCAAAGTCATTGCTGCATATCAACATACCAGGTAGAAAATACTTTGTACAATATATCAGGCACTGATATAATGATTATTCTTATTAACATCTTAGAAAATATATTGTTTTTCTTATTCTTCTTTGTATTCCTTCCCAAATTTCTAGTGATATCAGTTTTCCATCCCAGCAACTAAGGCAGCAGCTTAAAGTATTGACGGATATCTGTGACCCCCCCCCCCCACCCCACTCAAAAAAACAAACAAAAAAACAATGCACCTCTAGAAATGAACATTGTAAGATAGAACAAAGGACACCTAGTACAATGTTAACTGGCGACAAGTACGTCTAAACTACAGAGGGTCTCTATATCAGCCGTGCACGTTCCCTGAGGACGTCTTCGTTATTCTGAATTTAGCTGAGGACGTTGTCACTTATTCCGTGGCTTTCAGGACAGATGACTACCAACACCTGTCTCGACCCTTTGCCCCCAAATATGAAGCCCTCCAACCTGGAGTCACTGAAGGTACGAGAACATTTTGATAAGTGACCTCTCCCACTGGAGAAAGGTAAGGGAGTACAAAATAATAATAATAAAAAAAAACAATAACAAAAAAACTCAAACCAATAAAAATAAATCTGCTCATGTACCTTTCTTGCTGGACTGCTCTACAAGTCTCAGGAACTGAGGAGGGAAAAATAAACAACTTGTACCATTGTCATTAAAAAGCATTTGTGTCTTCATAAAAATGTGGAAATTGCAAATAGCTTTTTGTAGTTCATTTGTTTTCAGCTCGTAATGAACTCCCAACAGTTGTCTAGGACTCTCGTGTCTTATTTCCCATTTTGAAGACTGAGGCACCGCAAAAGACGGGCAGCGCAAGCAGTCATGGCACATTTGTGGATCCTCCACTACTTCTTTATGTCTTTTTACTCGGGTGGGTAAAAGGGCCGGATGGGACAGAGCGTGAGCGGGGGGTTTTAGGATGATGGGAGGATGTGCTCACTGTTGAGCCACTGTCTCCACTGCGCCCCCTGCAGTTCATGCTGAGCGTTGTGTGCTGGAGGGGTCTGGACATCCTGAACTGAGAAGGCTCACTCTTGTGGGGGGCTGTCGCCTGGTGCCGGCGCTGGCATCGGGGTTGAGGCGGCTGACGGCGGCTCGCTGGCTGGCCGGTGGAGGCCCCTCTGTATGTGTGTGGTGAAGTCGTACTTGTCAGTGCAGGCGTGAAGACAGATGCTGCACTGGAAGGGTCCCCCGTCGCCGTGGCAACTCATGTGCAGGGCATACATGACCTCGTCCAGGAAGAGGATGCCACAGCGGACGCACTTGCTGGACAGCTCATCCTGCGTCCCCTGCTCCGCAGTCTCGGGTTTGGCTTGTGGTGGCGACAGAGCCCTCGGGGAGAACTCTTCCACCTCGTTCGATGGTTTAGGCTGCTTCTGTTTCGGCTGCTCGCGCTCTTTCTCCATAACTGCAGCGGGCGAGGAACGTTTTTCAGGGGTCCTTCTTTCCACGACGATGGCAGGCGGTGTTAGGGTGAGGGGGATCGATGCACCTGTGCCTGCGCCGTTGGGCGTGACTGAAGGGCTGGGCTTGGAATGTTTGATGGCCAGGTCCAGGGGGGTGTCGCTGTCGGGGCCAGCGGAGGACGGAGGAGGCTGGGGTGGAAAGTGAGGAGGGAGCCCGAAGGGGGCATAAGGCACAAAGCTTTGGCACGGGTTGGGAAGGCCGGGCACGGAGCCCAGGTAGTGCGGATTTCCCGGCACGGACATCTTGTACTTAGTCCAGAAGCGAAGCCAGTCAGTCTCGCTCTGCAGGTCATTGTGGAGGAAGGGCAGGCTGAAGAAGGGATACTGGTACTTCTCGATGGGGCTTCCCGGGGGCGAGTAGCTGGCCTGCTTGGACGGGCGCATGTACTTCTCAATGGGGCTGCCACGCTCGGAGCCGCCTTTGCCGCCGTCTGAGCTGGGGGCGAGGCCGTTGCCCTCAACAACCAGTGGCCCTCCATCCGGTGGGCTCTTGTGGAGATGCAGTGGGGGCATTCGCTTCTGGATCTCCAGGGTCTGGTTGACCAGGAAGGCGTGGGTGGAGCGAGGACTGGGGTGGCTTTTCAGCCCCATGGCTGAGGAGCCGTAGCTCTCGTACTTGCCCAGCGGTGTGTGCGGGACATCCGAGCGTAGAGGGGCGGGGGTGTCTGGGCCGCTCGAGGGGGTCTGTTGGTCGTCCGGTCGACGCTCTAGGGGGCTGCCGTTAAGGCACTCCTCGCTGTTGATGCTGCGCTGCTGCTTGGAGCCCACAGAGTCGGACGGGAGCGTGTCGGGGTTCAGGCGTTTCCGCGTTCGTCGGCGGATGATCTGCTCACCGTTGTTCTGCTTGATGATGTTCAGTGGCCTCGGGGTCTGCGATCGAGAGAGAAAGTGAGATGAGAGGAGAGAGTGGGAATACAAAAATCATAAAACAATCATCAGGTACATCGTTTGTGATTATGTTAACATTATATCTTCATATAATTGTCATAAATATGCCCGTGGCAGGGTTTGTAAACTATGTATGTGAGAATGCAAAGTCAGTCTCCACTTTTGCCTCTTCTGCAGGTCCAACTGCTGCCACAGCTGGACAGACAGGTGAGGCCGGAGCGCTTTGACTCGAGTCTATATCGGTCCTGCCGAGACAGGCTTCAGCGCCTTGCTGATTCCCCATTAAGACGCCACGGGAGGTAGCTCAAACAGCAGGGGACTGAGTCAGTGGCAGACACCCTGCTCACCTCAACACTGAACTCGTCCCCCGTCCCCCCCCCCCCGGTACCAACTCTAATGACACCGACAGAGGCGATCCGAGGACCTGTGGACCTTGCAACACGCTGGCAGAGTACAGATGGAACTAAGCGATGCTAGTCCAGTTGCTCAAACCTTCGGGGACCAGGCTGAATCTGTTCAGCTTAAATTAGCAATGGTTAGCTTCATAATCAGTCATCAAATCTCAATGAATAACACTGTTGGGTTGGACCTGCATGGGCAGATTGAATAGGGCAATGCAAGACAAGAAAAAGAGAAAGAATGAAAGAAATAAAAGAAAGAGAGGATGGAGAGAGAGAGAGAGAGAGAGAGGGATTGAGCTTGTCCAGCTGCTTCTCTCAATCTGTTGGTTCTTTTTTTCCTCCACTCACACCAAATAAACCGAGCGCATAACCTCCCCTGCTGGAATGGCTCTATATCAACTGCTGTCAGGAAGCTCCACTCCAGTTCAGGGGAAATTGTGTTGTTGAAGAGACGCAGGGCTGAGGGATGTAGCATTCTGTATCACAGCCCCGGACTCAGCAGATGAATCTTGAAGAATTAGAGACTGCAAGGGAGGGATTAGATTTTGGACCTGATAGTGGTCTGTCTAGTCATGATGTGCCGGCCGAGGCGTAAGCACATCTACGGCCCGGGGGGGAAATGCTGGCGGAGGAGGATGAGGAGGAGGAAACGTCAAGAGACACACACACACACACACACACACACACACACACACACACACACACACACACACACACACACACACACACACACACACACACACACACACACACACACCTCCCATGAGGAGACCTCAGAGATTAAGGTGAGGAGGATCCTACAGCCTCATTCATCACGAATGGGTCTTCTGGCTTCCCTTTGTCTCATTCTGTCTCTATCCAACTCCCTCTGTAGGTCATTATAGCCATACAGGACTCATGCACTCTGGTGAGGAAGGACAGGAGATATCTACACATTGTTCTGCTCTGCTTCTACATTGTTCTGTTCTGCTTCTCCATTGGGAGGGAGGGAGGATGGGAGAGAGAGAGAGAGAGAGAGAGAGAGAGAGAGAGAGAGAGAGACAGAGACAGAGAGAGAGAGAGAGAGAGATAGAGAGAGAGAGGAGAAAGAGAGAGCAAGGGAGCGGGAATCACCAGCAGCCAAAACTAATTGGGAGGCCAGAAGGGTTATGTAGGTGTAGCCTTTATTTTTTTCTTTGATTCATTTCACTCCATCGCTTTTGGTCTCTACCACTCCCATCGGGCAACCTTCATCTTAGCGTTCAATGTGCGTATGACAAGGAGAAGCAAAGTGGGAGAAAGTGAGAGTATAAGGGGGGGGGGGGGGGGGGGCAGGGAGTGACAGAGATAGAGAAAGAGAGAGAGGGAGAGAATGTGATGGGATCAGATTGCCCCCGTCTCCCTCCTTGACTTTGAGGGGCGCAGAGTCCCTGTGGAATCAATCCCACACTGCGCGGCCGGTCACCTTTTGTGCGAGTGGAATCCGTCGACAGGTTCCCAGGCGAAAGAAAAACCAATCATTTCGGAGAACCGAAAGAGGAGGGGAAAGGAAGGAGAGGAAAGGGGATGGCTGGGGGCAGGAGGGTGGCGGAGATTCCAACCACAGCACAGGGAAGAACTGGGTGGGGGGTGGTGGTGTGGAACCAGGAGTGGTACAGATCTTCCACCAGTTACTAACTTTCCTCTTCTGTCCCTCCTCTAGGCGGAGCCAGTGATTTATTCGGAAAAGTAGCCCAGAAGCCCGTCAAGCAGAGAAGAGCAGAGTGTCTGATCTCACACTGCCCTTCATGCTGGAGGGAAGTAGGGAGGAAGAGAGAGGAAGAAGTGTGTGGGAGGTGTATTTTTGGACAAATGTTTGCTTTGTTAAGAGACGGGAGTGGTATCAGTTCAACAAATCTGCGCACAGCTGCCTTTTGGTTTAGCCGTGGCGGGAGATGAATGTGGTGAGAAACGACTCGTCTGTGTCAGGAAGGCGTCGGGACAGTTTACAGGAGAGAGAGAGAGAGAGAGAGAGAGAGAGAGAGAGAGAGAGAGAGAGAGGAGAGGGGTTGGAGTGGACCCCCCGCCCTGTTAGGCTAGGGAGAGAGAGAAGACCAGAGAGATGTCTGGAAAATCTGACAAACAGAAAGAGTGCCCTCTGCTGTTGGGCCAGTCCAGCCCTCTGAAGTCACAGACAGGGCTTCCCTTCTCTTTCATTTCTTTTCCCCCCACCTGCCATCTTTCACTTCTCCCTTTTTCTCTCTCAATATTCCCCAATTGTCTCTCCCTATTCCCTAACTCTCTCTCCCGCTCCCCCATTCTATATTTTTGGACAGTGTCAAATAAAACACATCCATGGAGATCTATCCCCCAAGCACACACAACACAACACAACACAACACAACACAACCACACACACATTTTGTCTCTCGTTTCTTTCTCTCCTCCAGAATTGAACATATCTGTGTAACCATAGAAATCTCAGCTGTTTCAGTGAGAGTGTTGCTGCTGTCTTTTGTTGAAAGATTTCAATGCGTGGCCTCCAAGTAACAACAGTGGAAGATCTTTCACAAAGTGGAAAAGCAACCCAGGCCAGAATGGAGATAGGCAAGAGTAAGGATATTTTTCTAAAAGAGGAAGGCAAGACACAATATTATGACATTTGATATAGCAGATGAGCCAAGCAGATGGAAAGAAAAACTTTTTAGTGGTAAAAAAGTGGTAGCAACACAGCATATAGACTACAACTCCCAGATTAGACCATTTTTTGTTAATGTGGTGCTGAATACCAAATCAAATCATGTGGAGATAAGTTCATTATTTCTCTCCCGACAATTAGACGCTTTGAAAGTCAGCTTTCATATTGTGTGTGACTGATTGCAGATTCCACCTTGCACACACGTACACCTTGTGCAAAGCAAACCTGGAGCACAGGAAATCACTCGGAAAAGGACATGACATTCTCCATGGTCTACTTGACCTGTGGGTAACACTTTTCTTCTTCATCTCACACAGTAAACACACAAGACAACTCACATTTGCTGCTGCCTACATCCCCCATCTCCGTGTCTAAGTGATGACAAAACGGCCTCCACAGCTCTCATTTACCGTGTAGGCAACAGGGAACATTTCATCAAATTTGGGGTTTCATTTAAAAGCAACGCCATTTTTCAATGTCATTTCAATACATGGGTACTCCATAGTGTGTACTAAAAATGGATAGATGTCTACATGTTCCTCACATCTTTGTGCATGTCACAGTCATCTACTGCCAAGCATTAAATAGGCCAATATTATGATCACACACATTTATAGGCCATGTAGCATTCATGGCTTAATTTCCCGTGAAATCACTAATAAAGTATGTCAAGTGATAATAAAGTGGAGATGTCATAGAAAATACAGTCTATTGTGTTATAGTTAGTGGGGGAAGAATGAGCCTTATTGCAGTCTTCATATCACTTTGTGATGGACTGAGCTGCTATTCCCAAATTTAAACGTCAACACCTTGACACCCTACCGAGCTATGAAATGTTCTTTCAAAAGTTCAAACAGATCTGAACCACTTTCTCCACTTGAATTACATTCTTAATGTGTTTTTTTCACTCCTTTCTTTCCCAGGCCGTGTAAAAAACCTGGCCCATCTATAAAAGACGGAGACAATGAGCGAGCAATCAAGCCTTGTCGGTACTGGGCTGAGTTTTACTGTACGCGCCATATTGAAGCACACATCCGGCATGTTCCTGACAGGCCCTGGTTATTAGTAGACAAAATCAAAGAGACATTTATTGTTGCAGTGTGTTCTGGCACGGGGAGACCTGTGCTCGAGTTAGGCCTCGCTGCAACTCGGTTTTACGAGGTGCCATTATGAAATGATTTCTGCACGGCGTATAAAGTTTTTATTTAAAAGTATAAAAATACTACTGGAACGCCTCTGCCAAGACATGAAGGACAAGGGGTGGTGGTTGGGGGGGGGGGGGGGGGGTTGCCGCCTTGTAACGATGGTGTGCGAGTTGAGCCCAATTAATTATCCATCGGCGCTGAAACGTGCCACTGTCTGTTGGTCCGTTCTACCTGAACCTACCTCTCTACCTCTTTCTCTCTTTTTTTCCCCTTTTCTTTTTTTTCTGGATCCCCTCTTAGAAAGCCACAGTGGCAAGAATGAGTCAGGCCCTCCACCAGGGGAGCCCCGGCAGTCACACTTAAAAACAAACAAACCAATCTCGCAGCCAACCACCGACCTAGGAGCAGAAAACCCCACAGACTCAAGAGTGCCCTTCTCTCGCCCATGTATTAGCTGCTAGCAAAGAGTGACTTGGTACAGCCTGATGGTCTACTGCATACACAATACCAAAAGGAAGGGAAGCAGGGACAGAAGGACACACACACACACACACACACACACACACACACACACAGACACACACACACACAGACAAACAAAAGAGCTCGCATACTAGCAAGTAGCTCTGCATGTTCCATGGGTGTGGTGCAAATCATGATAGTGATGGTGTGGACATTTGCATTACTTCACAGAATTCATTGCACATGAGGCATAAGCCATATATGCACATTGCTGTGACTACAATATAACAAAACAACTAAATTAAAAACCCGCAAACACAAAAAAAGAGTTGTAATTACTTATTGGCAAAGTGTGCTCAAATACGAAATAAAAAATGCTATGTCCCCACATTTTTCAAGTAAATAAGGCGGAGGCTATGTAAACATAAACAAACACCCCTTCAACACATTTCATTAAGCTGTGCAATCAATAAAGCATGAAGAAAAATCTTCCAATAGCAAAAACACAAAATTCAATTTGTCTTTTCCCCCTGAATAGAGCTTCAAACTCATTCTAGGTCAGCGTTGAGAAAGGAAAAAGTGCTGACTAGAAACCACACCACAGGGACTAAACCCAGGGCTCTGATAGTATGACCTGAATATCTGTAAGAGAGAGAAAGGGCCTGAAAGAGAGGTATCATATTAAGCCGACAGAACAGAGTTTTATAGAGAGAGTGGGGCAGAGAGAGAGAGGAGGGAGAGAGAAAGAAAGAGAAGGATGGAAAGAAGAAGGGGGAAACAGAGAAAGAGAGGGAGGAGGACAGGGTGCGAAGAATACAGAAGGAAAGAAATGGAATGGGGGAAGGAGAGGAGAGGAAGAGTAGGGCTGAAGAGAAAGAAAGAAAGAAATGGAATGGGGGAAGGAGAGGACAGGGAGAGTAGGGCTGAAGAGAAACTGTGGTGGGCCTTGGCAGTGGTGGGCCAGAGGCCCGTTTCTGAAACCACCAGGTGGCATGGGTCCTGAAAGGGGGCTGTTTGTGGCCGGGACCCGTGGTGCCTGGCCTGGCTCAGCTCTTGCTCCTGCCCCCCAGCGACCACACTGAGTCAGGGAGCCTCCTGTGTGTGAGCTGGGGCTGGGGCCGGGGCCGTTTGCCACCCAGGCAGCCAGCCCAGACGCCCCCGAGCCCTGCGCGTCAACGCTTCCAATGATTGGGGCGGGTGTGGAGGGGAGGAGGGGGTGTAGGAACCTCCAGCCAAACCCATAAAGACATGAGAACTTTCAGACGCTACCCAGCTCCAATTGAGTTAACGCACATTAAAAAAAGGAAAAAACGCCTTGGCTTGCGACTGACGCGCGTTATGTGTGCACAATACCCGTCCTTGTGTTCTGTGGGGAGAGAGGCTAATTCCTCACGTTGTCAAATATGTTTACCCTAATGTTTATCCAGACACAATTTCAAAGGGGGGGAGAACACTAGAGCATTTGAAGGTTTTTTTTTTCAGAGAGCGAAGCCTTAAGTATGAGCGAGGCAGAAAAACGAGCCGGGGAGGAAAAATAAATACATTTGCTCATTGGGATCAAAAATTGACGTTTCTGAAGAAGGCGTATGTAAAGTAAATCCAATTGTAAAATCTCGTCATGATTGAGTCCAGAGTGGAGTTTGTTTGCAGGACATGGGCCACTGGCCTTCTCCATATTGCCTGACAGAAACACACCAATAATCAAGAACTATAGTACGAGAGAAGAGGCAAATAAAGACACAACTCTCCATGAATCAGGATATGTTGATGTGATTTTTGAAGTGGAATAATTTTTCCATGTGACACACACCTGCCACTCAAGACGTCAGGCATTGACACTGGTGTGATGGGAAATACTATCATGTTTTTCACTGTACTAGACAGAAGCTTCGAGAGCAACACTCAAGGAAGACGTTGTGTGTAACTCTGTGTGTGTGTTTGTGTGTGTGTGTGATTGAATTGTAAGGGGAAAGAGGAGAGAGGAAGACAAGGAGAGAGAGAGAGAGAGAGAGCAAGAGGCAAAAGAAAGAGAAAAGGAGTGAGTGTGAAAGAAAATGGTGTGCAAGTGTGGAACAATTCCACAGTGTGCGTGATAGTGGCACGGTGTTAAATGCAACAGGACGTTAATGCTTCCCTGTGTCCTAGTGTGTGAGGGATCAATTTCAAGGTCAGGTGTCTCTGAGCATGTGAAAAGCTGAGAGAGAGAGTGTGTGTGTGTGTGTGTGTGTGTGTGTGTGTGTGTGTGTGTGTGTGTGTGTGTGTGTGTGTGTGTGTGTGTGTGTGTGTGTGTGTGTGTGTGTGTGTGTGTGTGTGTGTGTGTGTGTGTGTGTGTGTGTGTGTGTCTGTGTGTGTGTGTGTGTGTGTGTGTGTGTGTGTGTGTGTGTGTGTGTAAAGGAGGTTTGTCATTGGGTAGGTTAAAGGTGAGACGAGTGAAAGAAGACCTCTGGTTGCCCATGCCATGTTGAAGCGCCTAGTTCTGACACGGAGGAAATGAGGTGAACTGGCAAACTGTTACACTGTCATCCCGTCACTTATTTCAAAGTTGTTGTGGTTTTTTTTCAGTTCGCTTGGGAGGTCGGTGGGTGGGCTGCCTTGGTGTTTTTCTAAGCCATCTCCTACCCACCTTAAGCACCTTCTCTTGCCTGCAACCCCCCCGCCACCCCAACCTCTTTCCCTTTCCCCTACTCACCGAGTGGAGCTTCTGATACAGGCCACACGCATTGCACACGTAGCCCCCGTTGGCGTTCTTCCTCCACAGAGAGGTCTTGGTGGTCAGACAGTTGGCACAGAACACTCCGGAGCCTCGCCGCCTCTGCAACATAAAAAGAGAGATAGAAAGAGAGAGAGTCGGTCAGTGAGTCAAGCAGAGCTACTGAGGAGGATGAATTAAGGCAGAGCATTAAGGGAGAGAAAAACAAGGAAAAAGGTAGAGAGAGTAGGAGTGCATGCCTCTTTCAGGGTTCAGCTCAATAAGCTAGGGTCAACTATATTTGGGTTAAAGCTCTAGACCATGCAAGTATCAAACATAAACGAATGAAACTTAAAAAGTAATTCTATTACAATTTCTCTGGCCCCTTCATCTGAAATGACAGGAGAGTTTCTTGTTGGATTGTTCTAGAAACATACACAAGAGGGCAAAAACCGGGGAGTTGAATGAATGTGTACTGTAGCCATTGTTCAGATGGAAGGAGTTACAGTGCACGACTCATGTCCTTTATCAGCTGTGAAAACAAAGCACACCCCCTCACATACGCCCACATACACACACACAGACTGGATGTTTGGTCAAAGGTCCGTCAAAAAGGTGGATGTCTGTCCAAACTGTCGTCTGGGTCATCTACTGTGAGGAAGACGCCCTCGGGGGGGGGGGGGGGGGGCTGGAGCAGCCTGGGGGAGGGAGGGAAAAGATGGGAGTCTGGACCATCTCCCACTGAGCTGCTGTGGGGGGTTGTCTTACTTGAAGTCACAGCCCCCCCCCCGACGTCTGGAGACCCTACACTGTCCAATCAGAAGGTCAGGCCGCAGGTTGATTAACAGAACCCAGCTGATTTCGCCCGTTATTAACCTTCTGGTGATTAATACGCCTTGTAAGGTACCACTGAGACAGAGGCCACCGTCACCCCCATTACCCATCTCTTGTCGTCCCCGGTCCGAGTGACAAACACACACACACACACAGGCCTCCAAGTCAAGACAGGCTTCTGGGGGAGCTGGAGCATTTGGGTGGCTTCTCCTTAGTCAAACAAAAAACACCCTTCCTCTGGTTTACAACAGCGCTGATTTCCCATGAGCTGTTTGGGTTTGTGTTTGTGTTTTTCATTAACATGCTGTCACTGTCTCACTCTGTTATCAGCTTTTCTTTGGGGTTGCGTTTTGGACCTAACTGTTCTTGAGAGTCTACCAAAAGAAACAAAATAAATCAACTGAGGCATTGACAAAAAACGGAAAGAGAGACAAGAGAGAGAAAAAAAAAAACGAAAGGAGGAGGAGAAGAAAAAAAAACCTGAATCATTTGGTGACTGCCAGACTTATCGGTGGCTGAGAAACAAGTGAACACAGAAAAAAAAAACAAGCAGCCCGTGACTTGCAAGGCAAAACACCGGAATTATCTAGATTATGCCCGGCAAAAGTAATTTGTGCCTTATATAATGTGTGCAATTTATCTAATGTCAGACATCTTCTGGAGGGAAGCATGTTCCCCCTGCCAGAAAAACTACAATGCTCCTAATTGTACTCTGATACATTTAGAATGGAAAGCTTTCTGTAGACATAATTTTGGCTTCAAGGCCAGAGAGCTTTCTTGGCAAGGGACAGGGCACTTGATTCATCGGGTGTTTCACAATGTATCAGTAAAAAGTGCTGGTGAGTGGCCAGTTCCCTATAGGGTCATTTTTCCATCCAGATGCGAGCGCTATCGGAGGGCCCCTCGTCAGCTAAACTAATTATGATCTCGCGTTTGCTTATGCCTGCTCACTCTAACATTCGACATTGGCCATTAATCATGGACGCCACAGAAAATGGAGCATAGAGGAATGAGAGACAGTAGCTCCGGCTGGCCATAAAGGTCTGAAATGACAGCAATAATGAAATGAGATGGAGAGATGTTTTTCAACGAGCCATCAGCAAGTGCAGAGTTGCCCCCACACGTGACAATGGGCCTTTTGAACCGGGGGAAGCGGGGGGCAAGAGTTTGCTTTCCGTTACACATGGCTGCCCGGGATCCCATCAATGGCGGGGTTACGGGATCCATGTTTTCACCTCCAGTCACTTTCCAAAGACAGCACTACTCATTTCAAGGACCATCAAATCCCTATCAATCCATTACACTGCATTCAAGGTGGAGACTGGAGCTATTGAGTTCCTGACCACAAAGTTGAGAACCAAAAAATAAAATAAAATAAAAAACAGCTTTATTTACTGAGAGTATACTGGTGATCAGTAGGATCTTTTACTGTAATACACATACATGTTTCAAATTAAATTAAGCTGTATTAGTGGATTGAGTTGAAATTGGATTACAGAATCAGGATCAATGTTTCTTTACAAACTCTTGAGGGGTTTAATCTCAAGAAGAAAGAAAAAAAGAAGAGAGAAACGAGCAAAAAGAAACAAACGATCTTGCACCTCCAGTCTCCAAATGTTGGGTTTCTGCAGGCCACATGGCAAGACTGACAAGCCATGTCAGGACTGATTGATTTATTCTTTCCTATCCTGGTCTAGCGTTACAAGCCAAACAGAGTGTCCGTCATCGGGTCGGTGTGTTGCCGAGGCCCTGGCTCCTCTGGCTCCCTGGTCCCACAGGCTCTGAAATTATTCACACGTGTTCCCTCCCTCCCTCCCTCCCTCCCTCCCTCCCTCTCTCTCTCTTTCTCTCTCTCCCTCCCACACCCTGGCCTGCCATGGTGTCCCAGGCATTTTCTGCACGGCCGTCAGAGAGCTGGAGAATGGAGCTGTTTGCCATCCTCATGCACTAACAATCTCATTCTTTGCATTCTGCTCATCTCTCCCTCACACAGGCAACAGGTACACAGCGAAAGGACCTACACACGAACACACACATAAGAGGGACTGAGGATGACCAAGGATGCATGGAAGAATTGAAAAATACCAAAGATGTGGGCAAACAACGGTAACCATGGCAAAAAAATATATATCTCACACACACACTCAAACACACCTATACGCACACAGAGTGTACACCAAGCATAATAAATCCAGATGTGGCCGTGAGACCAATGAATCACAGGCACACAGACTTTCCCTGCACTCAGTGTGTAACCAGTGCACAACTTTGTTGTTACATGATTTCCTTGACTCAAACGAATTGAAATATTCATGAAGGCCAGGTGTGCTCCCCCTTCCTCCTCTACCCCTCCCCTCCCACCCACCTCTCTCTTTCGTTTGTTCCTCTCCTCTCTCAGCTGCTTGAGCCAGGCCTTTCTGATCTGAAGTGACACACCAGGGGCAGCAACATGGCCCCCACGCGCAATTAATGACTCTGGATGTACAGCTCAGCTCCTTGTAATCAATAGCAGCAATATGATCCAGTCAGTCACAGAGAGCACCCGGAGCCGAGGCCAAACTGGGGAGAGCTGTGCTAGCGCGAGAGGCACCAGAATGCCAACCCACAGCCAAGTTCTCCTGCATAAAAACATCCGGGCAGGCTACAGGGCTTGGAGAGAGAGAGAGAGAGAGATAGGGAGGAGAGAGAGAGAGAGAGAGAGAGATAGGGAGGAGTGAGAGAGAGAGAGAGAGAGAGAGAGAGAGAGAGGGAGGGGGAGTGAGAGAGAGGGAGAGAGATCAGAAGCAACAAAGACTTCCCCTCAAAAGCGGTTTTAAGACAAGCTGACAGAGGACCACGAGATCATTACACGGCGAGGGGGAGAGAGAGGGGGAAAAAAAGAAAGATGTGCTAAAACATGGCTGAGTGGAATTAGCTGTGTGTTACCACGGCTTCAGGAACGAGACAAGATGAAGGCTTGTGTGTCCTCATAGGCTGGGTGCTTTTTAGCAGGTCTGTTGAGAGCTAGGAGCGGGAGAAGAAAGAAGAGGGTAAGGGAGGTGGGAATGTTGCCTGAGCCTGGAGGCTGTTTTGTGTGTGTGGGCGTATGGGGGGTGTATATGTGTTGGTGGGGTGGGGGGCTACTAAGGCTGCCCAGTTAGTTCAAGTGTCAATTACACAGGAAAGACCCAGAAATAGTCTCCCCACTGTCGAATGGCTCACGATCCCAGACTTCCTTTTCAATTATCAACTGGTCTGCTCTGCCATCTGTAAAAACGAATGCATACCTAGCCTTGCCAGGTTTAGCTTTCTTTTTTTCCCCAGCACTCTCAACCCTTATACAATCACTTGATTCGACATACTAAGAAGAAAAAAACTAAAAAACAATGACTGGTTAGACAAAGACTGCCGCTGCTGTTCAAAGTACAGAAAAGAAGAAAAAATGAGAGAGAGAGAGAGAGAGAATGAAAAGAGTAAGAGGGAGAAAGCCCTGATTGCCTTTGTTTTCCCTAAGTGGCAGCCGATTCTTCTCTCCAGCCACATTACAAACCCAGGCTCAGCGGTGATGTATTGTTTGTGCGGCGGGGAGCGAGGACTACAGCACGAGGTGGGCCCTCTTTGTCTACTGACCTGATTCAGTTCATCACTGCACTGCTGCTCCCACTACTGCCACCCTGCAGCTCTGTGCACTACTATCCTCTCTCTATCCACTGGTACTCAGTTAACACACAGTCTTTATGCTGAAAGAATGGCGCAAATGTGATGGCAAAGTTATGCGAAGCAACAAAATAAAAACCTTAACAACAACAGTTTATAACTGCTCTCTCACTGACAGAAGAGCGCTACAATAGTCATCACTGACTCATTTCCAGTAGACTGAAATACATGATCTTGCATGAAAACAGACACCCCCCCGCCAAAGAACCATGTGCACCTGCACTCACACACACACACACACACACACACACACACCCTATGGCATGAACTGCAACAGACTGCAGCCAAAACTTGAGGCTGGCATGAGCATGGAAGGAAGTGTGTGGCTGCTTGCGCTTTCGACTCGTTGTCACTGTGATGAATAGCCCGGGCTCTCTGCAGCTCCTTCAGTAGGTGTAAGCAAACGTGCGTTTCTATTTCTCTGGAATGGATTATTTATGCCTGAGCTACGGCGGGGCCCAGGGACTCTGACTCACACTGCGCCGGTGAGAGGGTCTATCAGGTAATTAAGAGCTGTCATCTAATAACGTCTATTTATTTAACGCAGAGCGGTTCCCACGTTTCCATCAAGACGCTCATAAGTCCCGCTGTTCCTGAAGACCAGGTGAGGATGGCTGGTCACTAGGTGTTGTTGTTGTTGTTCGCCCCCCTGTAATGGCGTGCCAATCAAAACAGCAAAGCAAAATCACAGGTCTTGAGCACTGCTGTTTAGAATTACGATGGCACAATTGAAGTAAATGGTGCACCACACAGTCATCATGAAAGATAATGCGTGGATAGTCGATGAAAAACTGAAAGGCTATTTATTTGTATTACTATTGTTATTTTTTTCACCTGCTGTAGACAGACTCTGCGAATTTTCCCACAGTCCACGCTGATGTCTAGGCTTCTTAAAGGATCTCAGACGAGGAACGGTAAGGGGCAAAAAAGGAAAATTAAGAAACAGATTTGCAGTGGCAACGCTTGAAGCGCGGCTAATCATGTTGGCTCATGTCGCAGTATGTCAAAATAAGTTATAATACGGCGAGGGAAACTTCCATTCATAGTTGCGAGTAATGAAAGTTCATCCAAGCAAGTGAAGCCAGGGGGGTGAGGGGACTAGGAGTAACGATAAACAAAGCCATTGCGATGAAATTACATTTAATTCACTTAAGCAATCCACGGGCCCACTTACATTAAATAAACAATTATTTAATCAGCAGTGGGGGAAATTAGGTGAACCCCTACTGACAATTTCAATTTCAGAAATCCTGCATCAACATTTCGGGGGCTCAGGCGTGAGTATCATAACCGCCTTCAGCAAACATCTGGTTACAATTCCAGACATATCGAACCATCAAGTCCTATCTCGGGAGGAGGTTATCCTGGGTTTAGGCAAAAGCCAGTGTCTCTCACTAAATTGCTGCTCTAATTGTACAGTTCAGTTTGAGTTTAATAAATTAAGTTTAATTTATTCCTCAAAGATTTATTCACTCTCAACAACGCTAAAAAATAAGCATCTGGGAGGTCACACTGCATTGCAATAAAGCCCAGAACACAGGGTTGACTTCACTCTATCCGTCTCTTTCTCTTTCGCTGGTTTTCTCTTTCTCTCTGTACCTTTCTAATTTACTCCCAACACTCTTCTCAACATGCTGAACTCTTTATTAAGGAACCATGCATGTAATGCCACTCAAACCTCAGGAAGTGTATGTGTGCTCTCCCAAGTATTCCATGCAAATTTGCAGGGAGATTGGAGAGCTTAATCAACCTTGAGGACAAGCACAGACCTACAGACCTCCGTTCGTGGGAAAAAGCATGCCTCATTTTCTCCCCTTCTTTTTTTCTGGGCAATGAAAGAAATTCAATCAATTTTCAAAAATCAAGGGAAGTTGCAGGGAAAAGAGCAGGGAAGTTCACAAATGGTGAGCGATTTGTAAATACATGCTTAAATAAATATAACAACAATTTGTAAACTTTGTGACATTTATTTGTGAATCACAAATACATTCATGAATCGCAGGAAACTTATTTTGTAACTATTGCAACACAGACATCTTGGTAAAGAAAAAGGTGACATCTTCTGCAGGTACAAAAAGATGAATGTTGAAAGCGAGCAAGAGTAAGTGAATCATGTCTCCGCTACCTTATGCTAATGCATGAGGCATAACTCTAGGCATAGATGTGAAAAAGGGAGAAAGTAAAAGAAAAAAAAAACCTCATCTCTGTGCAAAAAGATATCTCAAAATGGAGACAATATCTCCCGGCCAGAATCACCTTGGCTAGGTCCCACTGTTTAGACTTTCAAAAGGCCACCTTGCCGCTAGAGCCTCACTCATGGCATCGCTCTCTGACACATAAGAACCATGGATCAAACTAAACTCTATTCCCTCAGCGCTATGCACTGGAGGAAAAAGAAAACAGTGGAAAAAGAGAGCCCTCTTGAGGGTCCTCAGCAGCACACGGGCACGTATAGGCCTACCTATACACATACATAGCAGAGAGGTTCAAATACCTATGGAGAGCTCCTGGCAAACTCACAAAATCCCAGCTCATATCAGTACAGCATGATGCTTTAAACAGAGCAGAAAAGAGGCTCTCCAAATCAAAGGCCACTCTCTTAAGTATGCATGGGCGAAACCCCTTTATTCCATTAATACTCAGAAATATCTATTCTAGTGGCAGAACAATGAGGTATTATTCTCTTACTCTTCTCTCCCCAAAGGGTCTTTTTTCCCCCTCTTCTTTCCAGGGGAATCAATGCATTCTGTGTAGTCCTTATCGGAGTCCCTCTTCCTGCTATAGTGTAAGATCCGTCCCTTCAGAGAGCTTGTTTCCGTGGCTACATACTGCCTGCCTGCATGCCTGACGTGCGGAGGAAAGGCTGTGTTACACAACAGCTTCTTCCTGCGTGTGTCATCTGTCACTTTGTCCCCGTGCCATCTGTGTGTGTGTGTGTGTGTGTGTGTGTGTGTGTGTGTGTGTGTGTGTGTTTGTTTGTTTGTTTGTTTGTGTGTACGTGTCCGTGAGCTGGAGAGGGCTGTCACTGGAAGGCATGAGTAGGTCAGTGCGTGTATGTAGGTAGCGCGCGTGTGTGTGTGTATGTGTGTGTGTGTGTGTGTGTGTGTTTGTGTGTGTGTTTGTGTGTACGCACGGGTCAGGTCATCTCACCCCAGCCCTCCTCCTCCTGGCCAACACAATGGAGGTGCTGGTGGAGGATGGGAAAGTGTTGGAGGAGAGGGTGGCAGGAGGGGGCGAGCACAATGGCCTTTCCGACAGACATGAAAGGCACGACCATGACATCACAGTGGGCTTGTGTGTCACCTGACACGGCGAGGTCAATGTCGCCCAGGAAAAGGCCTGTGAAAAAGGTCTGCAACGAGGCCAGCTTTTCGCAACCTTTTCGTTTATCCGGTGGGGGGTGTTCAATGTCAGTCACCCCTCCTGTGTTTTTTTTTCTCATTGTACACAATTGAACCTGTTGTCACAGAGTGCGAATGTAAAGGAGAATGAGACTGCAGAGGAAGGAAAGAGGTGTTGCTTTTTCAGCTGCCGGCCTAATTTGGTCAATGGAAAAGCTTCCCTGCTCCAAAATCAGAGGAAGGCTTCAGTCAGTAAACTGTGAAGGTGTGTGTGTGTGTGTTTAGGAGATCATGATCATATTACAGTCACACCACCTTCAAGGAACTGAGTTTTCTTTTTTAAATAACAGCACCCCTTGTGCAGCAGTCTATATACTTTCTTCGATGTGCGTCTGCTTCCCCAAACCCTCCGTGGTGAATCAGAGGCCTTTTAGTCGGGAGAAGCGAAATATTTTTGCTAAACTATATGTGGAAAGACAGACCATGAGAACCGCCAAGAGGTAAACTCTGGCACACTTTCGCCCTAATAGTCTGTGTGGTAACTGTGCAAAAGAGGACACAGGAACCTCGATTCACCTTGCCCTGAGGGTAGGGCTGGGGTGAGAGAGAGCGAGAGAGAGAGAGAGCGAGGGAGAAACAGAGAGAGTGAGGGAAAAACAGAGAGAGAGAGAGGGAAAAACAGAGAGATAGAGCGATAGAGAGAGAGAGCGAGGGGGGGGGGGTGTTTAGGGCAGCACGGTGAAGACTGAGAGACTGCCTGGCCAGACGGCACATGAACTCCAGATGATTTGCACGGCGGAAAAATTCAGCCGTGCTTGACAGTGCGCCACTTCCCACCTGTAAACTCAGCGCCATGATGGCAAAATATTCCAGTGCCAGGTCAGTCACCTATGACCCCAGGCAACAGGCAGCCGTGGCACGAAAAGGTTTATTTTGTACTGGAAGTCATAACAAAAAATCCTGGGAAGCGAAAGTGTTCCTTAAATAACATACTACTGAATTTGAAGTAAAAAGTTATTCTGCAATTATTATGTCAAATAAAAACATTATAACTATGGGGAACTATGTTAAAAAGTAAAAAAGAAAGGAACCAGGTGAAGCATGTCGACGGGTGGATGACTGTGAAGAGTTCCTTGTTTAGAGGAACATGTGGCGGAGGCAGCGAGACAGCGTTGCACTGAGATTCACCCAAGGCAACGGGAAAGCAAACGGTCATGGGTCAGCTCATATAAAAATTACAGCTGGAACACTGTACACTCAGAACACACACTACACACACACGCAGCATGTACAGAGGACACGCACAAAAGACACACACACACACACACACACACAGCATGGAATCTTGATGTTGGATGTGCAACACAAACATACGTGTATTTTTAGTGAGCAGGTTGTTCACCTGGTCTACATACGATCACAGGGAAGCAAACAACACAAAGCCAGAAGTCTCTTGTGTCAGGTCAGAAGAGTGAACGCAAAGTTCACATGAAATTCAGCCTCCCTCACTATTGACTCAGTAGAGAATTATGTCCAAACAAAACACTAAAAAACATGAATAAATATTAAAATTACCTCTCTAAAGCTTGCTGTATGAGCTTTGTCAAACACATTCTAAAACCAGCTTAATGTTAAAAGTCAAAAAGTCATACAGATACATTTCAGCGGTTATGTTTGATATGTTAGCCATTTACACTAAATGCCAGTTTCCACTCAAGACGCCCATCTCCGGTAATGTGCTCAGTGTGATGTTGGCAAACCAGCTTAATGGATGCCGGGAGACGAGGGAGGGGGGCAAATCGATGGTTTGATAAGATGGGTGGCAGCGAGGGGTCTGCATGGCCCCACAAGGACCGATGAGGGATGAGAATCAATAGGCTCATAATCACATGGAGGAACCTTCACAGATGTAATAGGCTCTTTCTGAAGCACTCAAGCAAGACACTGGGACAGCCAAAGTGCGATTCTCTTTCTTTTTTTCTCGACCATTTTCATTTCCCACAAACAAACGCACTTGGAGGAATGTGACAGAAACCTCCTCTGCTAGCCCACGTAGCCCATGTGTGTGCCTACACCGGTTTGAGAAGTTCACAAAATGATTATGATGGTTTGACATTTTGTGATATGTAGACAAGCACTCAGCAAATCAGCACTGGTTGAATAACTAATAAAGCCTATTTGCTCTCGAACCATGAGTTGGTCTCTTACGAAACAGGTGGTAGAAAAAAAAGCAATTACGAGGTGAGTTCTTGTTTCCCTGTGTAGGGGGGCGCACCCCCTTTAATTAAGATCCATTGTTCCAAGTCTTCCTCTTCTCCAATCTGGGTGATGCACGAAAATTCCATTACCCAGCAGCACCTGGGGGGATTCGGCAAAGCAGCTGCGGTAACAAAAACAAATGGCTCGGAGCATAAGACAGTCAGGCTGAGCTACGGTATTGGGTTCACAGGGAGGTGTAGAGGGAGAGAAAGAAATGAGAGATGTGAAGTTTTTGGGCTTTGAGATATCAGGGGGTGCTGCTGCTCAATTACGGAGGTTAACTACTCCCAGTGGTGGGCTGCGGGAGTCTGACTGAGGGGGGTGGGCTGAGGAGCTTCTAGAAGTTTTTCGAGGGGGCTGTTTTCACAGCAGGGAGATTTTTTTGAGGAAATTGGGAACCACATTCTCTTTCGCACCTGGGCAAAGATGATCCTCTTTCAGTGCAACTGGACTATTAGGATGTACCTGGTTTCAAAGAATTTTTGTAATAATAATCCGTAATTTTTTAGTATCGAAATGTATTTTCTTTATTAGTCTCAATAGTATTTTTGTCATCAAGTGCAATTACTTAATTCCTGCATTATGGTTGTTGGTTCACCTTGTGCTAAAGTATAGTCTTAAAATTCAACCTATGTCTAATTCAACCTACTGAATCTTTAAAAGTCTTACAGTGCAAGGTGAAAAACAAAGTACATATCAAGAGGCTAAACTGTACATCTCAGATTCGGATATGTTGTTAATGACACTCTATGAAAAAAGGTTCTTGAGGAACTGTGCCCTCTGTGACATGGGGTAGTCAATGAGTGGCGTCAAGTGACAGCTGGAGCTGGTCTGCAGGCCATATAAAAGAAAAGACAGTGAGTAAGAGAAGGGAGCAGGTCTTCTTTAGCTCCATTTTCTTTCCTGTTCCATTCACTGGAAAAACTGGCCCCTGGCTCAGCGGTGGCATCATGCTCCCATCAGAAGTATATCTTAGATAGGCCTCTGTGGATCTGGTGCTCCGTCCGCAGGGGTGAGCGGAGTATTCAAAAGTGATAAGGGTCACATTTTAGCTGGCAGGCTACTGCCACACACTCCACTGCTGAACACACATCAGACTAATATGGGATGTTTCCACACAGACACACATACTTACAGACCCACACATAGACACAGACACAGAGACTTAGTCACACACACAGACACACATCTGGTTGCATCTGAGGGGGCTTCGCCCACTGAACCACGAGAAACGCCACTTCTGCTAATGAGGGGCGAGACCCAGAGAAGAGGACACGCAGTGAAGTGGATGTGACAAGCGCAGGGGTATAGAGCCGCCCACGACTAGAGTCTCACTTCTAGCCTGGCACTTTCACTAGAAAGCAGAGATGATGTGCATGAATTGGAAAGGCCAGGAGATACTGCAACAGGACAAAAAAAAAAAATCACAAATAATTCCATCATGCAGATTGCAGCAGCCATGTGTGAGTCAAACTAAGGAAAAAAACTCTACCATGCAGCCCACAGAGCAATTAAACTACAGTGAGAGAAGTGGGGAAAGTGTGTGTGAGTGTGTGACGGTGTGTGTGCGTGTGTGTGTGTGTGTGTGTGTGTGTGTGTGTGTGTGTGGAGGGGGGGTTAGGACAGAAATGGCCATGTTGAGCTCTACTGCCATAGGTCTTAATTGCCTAGCAACCTTGGACAAGTAAGCCTTCCAAATTGGAGGATAAGTGGAGAACCGTTTCCACCAACTGAGAGGCAAATTTCATTGTGCTTAATTTGGATAATTACAGAAGTTCTCTGCGAGAGAGAGAGCAGTAATGAATGGTACTTTATTGTATTAAATCCCCCCCTCTTCCAAGCAACGAGAATACGTAGGAAAAAAAGTCACTTTGGTGGCAGGGCCACATTTTCTTCTCCAGTGTTCTAGAACATTTCTGCTCCACATCGTGACCAGATAGCCATAATCAGGCAAGGAGAAAAGAACAAGACACGAGAGAATGAGTACATCGATCTCGAACGCCTAATCATACCGTCACGTCACGTCACTGTAATTACAACGTATACATGTAACTAATAAATACACCTCTCAAGTAAGTGCGTATTAGTAGTTACTCTTAACCCTAACATGTATCAAAATGTAGTTTAACTAAGTTAAGTTTATTGGTACATAGCACACTATAACATTTAATATAAAGTGTGAGTGAGTAAAGAAACAACAGAAGGTGCTTTCAATGTTTGTGCCCTCCAGGACAGTGCGCTGTGCAGGATCATGTCGAAATGGCCACAACTGCATAGCAGAGCAGGCAGGCTTTTATTAACTTCAGAGGGTAAAGGCAGGAGGAAAACATCGGGATGGCGTGCCTGCATTCCCCCTACACTGGCCTCAAAGGAGACGCACTCCTAGGGCTGTGCAGGGAAGACACGGAGGACACCAGCCATGGATGTCAGCTGAGTGAACAGTTGAGATTTGAAAGACACTGACTGACTGCTTACTTACTATGTGTTCACCTTCAACTTGCTGACCTCCATCTCGATTGTACAGCACTGCTAGCTTTCCCCTCCACTGCACTAATACCAGCAAACAGGTTACACAGACCACCGGCCGGACCCCATGGACAAGCAGGGAGACTGGGCAACCTATTTTAACGTTGCCTGCTGACTATGAACGCACACAAACAGGGCCTCCTGCTTATGTCCAGGAGGACGGGAGCCGCTCTACTTTCAAGGTCATTTGTTTGTCCATTCTACACTGAAATGGTTAACTCCATGGAGTTTCTGACCTTGTGTTGTTGTACAAGTCATGTTGAGTTGTGAGTTTAACATTCAACAGGGCCAGGCTGTAGTGAATAATTTAGACCCAAACCTCAACCTTTGCAGACTGCACATGCATTACCAGTGAGGGCTTCCAAGATTTAGAGTGACATCTATTTTTCTACACAGAAAACCCACACCCACGCATATGCATGTGTCGCATCAAATATGAATAATGTGCATGACTATGTTGGTGTTCCCTCCAGTGGTGCAACGCAGACTGCTACATACATATGTAGATCACGCTGCGAGCTCCGGCACTGCATGTAGTCACCTGTAATGTATTTGGCCAGAATGTGTCTAGCATGCATGCATTGTAATGGGCACTGGTCATGCTGCCAATTCAGTATGCATGTATGAGTTTCGGTCACGGCTTGACCTCAAACCCAACAATGGACTTTATTATTTTGTGTATGCCTTGGTTGTCCTTGCGACATGTTACTTTTTGTTAGGCTCCTGTGTGCTCGGTGGCTAAATAATCAATGCTTCTGCCGAACCGCGTATTGGAAAATGACTGTAATCTACACTGTATGTATGTATGTATGTATGTATGTATGTATGTATGTATGTGGATATGTATGTATGTATATGAGTTGGCTGACAGGCTGGGTAGCGCGGGCTCTCTAATGGGGAGTGTGCTCCTGCGCACATTACCGATTCCATCTGGAGGAGTAGCAAACTGCAGGGGCCCCCGTGCTGCCCTCTTGCAAATTGAATGACTAGCCTGTTTCCAATTTGCGCTAACTCTAATATCTAGCAGATAGCCCCCCTGCCTCACCATCCACCCCCCACCTCTGCCTACACCCCTGTGTGTTCCACGACCTCTGCCCACCTCCACCTCCAGCAGCAATTTAAGCACTGACCCCCTTTTAGCAGCAAGACAACGTCGTGCAATTTACTCCCCCCGCCCCCTCCTTTTTCCTCCCCCAAAATGGTTGACTCTTTATTGACCCCCCCTCCGCCGCCGCCCCTCCTGTTAGTGTGCTCTCTGCTCCGAGGCCACTGTTAATTACGGAGCCGATCCCTTCAAAATGGAAGAGCTGGACATTTCATTAACTACTGTAACTACTGTAAATCTCACTGGAGGGGTGCAGACGGCAGGGTGGGGTGGAGTTGGAGGGTGGCTCCCCAGCCGTCTGGTGACATTCAGTCGTTTAATGAGGTGGGTGAAAGTCAAGCACCCATTCATTTTCACTTGGGGAGAAGTGAGGTGGGGAGTATAGGTGTGTGTGTGTGTGTGTGTGTGTGTGTGTGTGTGTGTGTGTGTGCTTGTGTTTGCCTACCAGACCGAGAGGACTAGTGTCTGGTGTGAAAATGATTCTGGACGAAAGTTGCATACCCATCTCAGATTGACATGACTGAGAGAACCCAATCATCAATCAAACTCTTCTATTTCACCCCCGGAAACTCAGTGGAAATGTATTTCCGCCCTGCACTTTCTCTGGTCCCACTGGCTGCCTCAGCGATTTGGATACAGAGTGCGCCGCTGCCTCGACAAACAGGAACTGATGCGGACCCCCGCGGCTATAAACCCCTCTTCTGTGACAGTCACCCACTGTTAAATTGAAGCTGGCTGAACAGCGATTGCATTGTGGCTACATTTGCTTTGTTATTAGTGCTGCTTTGGGACGAGCACGCAGAGCACTCAGCCATCTGCAGCTGTTTTTCCGACCTATGACGACAGGCTCCTTCCTGTGTCTGACACCCACAGATAAAAGTGGCATCCAGCTACTTCCAGCCACCAGTTCAAGGTGAGAATGGCCAGTCCAGGGAATAGAGTGAGTGTGTGTGTGTGTGTGTGTTCAAAACAAGAAACAGCAAATGATAAATGTGACATCCAGCTACTTCAACATTACACCTTCAAGAGGGATCTAACCAGTAAATGAGTGTGTGTGTGTGTGTGTGTGTGTGTGTGTGTGTGTGTGTGATTGTGTGTGAGAGAAAGAGAGTATGGAAAAGGGGTGGCTCATTCCAGTGAAAGCGTGTATGTGTGTGTCTGTGTGTGCATTGTCCACAGTAAATGAATTAATCCACTGCCTGTGAGCCGCGGTGTACTGTACAAGTGAACAGATGTGAAATTAACCTGAGGTAATCACTAAATAACTCAAAAAGTCCAATTAATTCCATTAAATTACTTCTCGTTTGATTTTCAATTAGCCTCCAGATTGTCAATGGCTTTCCTACTTGCCGTTGCGCCTTCACTGACAAACTGTGTGGTGCTGCTCACACTGCAGCTCTAGCAAAACAGCAGCAGAGGAGCAAAGCCTGGTCAGGGAGATGAAGAAAAAAAAATCACTCTCTATTCTGTTTAAAACTTGCTTTTAAAGATTACTGAATTGGAGTCCGGTAACAAAACAATCCTCATCCAGTTACCAAGTGGCCTAGTGAAGCACAATGGCTCGGGGTATCATATTTGTCCAGCGCGTTGTGATCTGGTGTGAATTCTAGTGTGACCTTAGCCTTTTTTGGCCTAGCTTGGACGGTGTCGGCGCGGTCTTGACTGTCGAATGAGCAAATTGTACGCTGTAGCCTTGGGGGTCTTCCGCTGGTTATGCAGGTGTTAATTACTGCCGAGTCCCACCCTTCCTCAGGTCACTTGAGAACGGGAGAACAATGTTCCCTGAGAATGTGTGTGTGTGTGTGTGTGTGAGAGAGTCTGTGTGTGTGCGTATGTGTACACACACACACACACACACACACACACACACACACACACACACACACACACACACACACACACACAGCTGCAGTCACTAGTGTGTGGAGGAGTGAGCATCAGTGCTCATCGCTGAAACATGTACACAAGAACCAGCCAGCCATACACGGACACACACACACACACACACACGCACACACACACACACACAAAGTCCTTGAGAGGCTACAACTGCTGTGATCAGCCTTGAGCACGGTCCCTGGAAAGGCTTGCATTGGATCGAATTCCCAACTTCCCTGTGCTGTGAACAACACCTATACATGGCACTCTCATTCCTAGGGAATTAGTGTCATGGGATTCCAGCTGTCAGGAAAACTGTGATTGCGCCACAGTCTTGTGATGAGAGCCAGTGACCCCATAATAGCTTAAAGTGTAATACTGTAATAGGATCAGAGCCATTCGAGGATCAGATCTGTGATGGGGGTCACCCATTACAACGGCAAACACATTACTGAGTAATATTACATTACCAGAGTAACAACATAATGTAACATGTTACATTTACAAAACGGATCGTATTCCAGTTATGCCACCATGTTAATGTGTTGTAAAGTGCTACTAAGGCTGCACATTATAATTTCCTAACAGATGTTTGCCCACAAAAGACACTGCAAGTTGTCTTCCCTTTTTTGCTTTATTTTTGATGGCCACAAAAAAAAAAAAAAAAAAAATCCGAATTGTTTTGTTTGGTGCAACATTCTCCACAGAGGAAGGATGTGATTGCTCCTGGTCTGTTCATCTGCTGTGAATTCATTTTCAAATACAAAAGCTGGCCAATGTGAGACTGCATCGTTGACATAAAGTGTTGCCGCAGTTCTGTCATCTACTTGCTGTTTTGCTTATTCATTCTAGCAACAGCCAGGTTTTCATGGATTGTGTTTCAACCTAACATGGAAATAATGGGCTGCTTAAATAGCATTTTAATAGCCTACCATTCATCACAGCCTTCCTCCTTTGTATAGCTTATGCCCAGATTTTAACACTGCATTTGAGGGTATTTTGTCTCATAGGGTCACACAAATATTTACTTTGAAAGCAATATTAAGTTTTTATTTTAATTAGAAAAAACAGCAATATGTAAAATATTACATTTTAGAAGTAGTTTTCCCCAAACTTCCAAAGGCCTTACAGTATATGGCTCAAATACCTGGCTCTTCACTGACTTCTACCCAGCATCCAAATTCCCTTAACATGCATGACAAACACCTGAGTAGATTTAATCCCTACAGCTGCCATGTCTCTCCATCTTTCGCTACATCATGCAGTGTGGGTTTCTTCCGTAGAGCTGATGCTCTCTCTCTCTCTCTTGCCCTCTCCCTCTCTCTTTCTATCCCTCTCTCTCTCTCCCTCCCTCCCTTCCTCTCTCAGCTTAACTCTCTGGCTTATCGGTGGCCACTGGGTTCCCACTCATTGGAGGGGACAGAACGTAACAGCTGGCAGGCACAGGGGTCAACCGGATCTGGCCGGTGGTGCTCTGTTGCGGTCGATAACCGTCCTCACTCACGTCCCCCCCCCCATGTCTCCCCTACTCCCCCCTCATCTACTATCACCACCACCACCACCACCACCTCGACCCTCCCTCCCTCCGGGCCTCCGCCATGGACCCCTCTGATCAATGCTTTCAATTTGAGCACTAGAGGGAGATGACAGTAAATGAAGATGGAGAGTCTAAAGATGGAAACACTGAGAAAGGGGGAGCAGGATTCTGAGAGGAGGGGGGATAAGGGATAGGTGAATGAAAGAGAGACAGAGAGAGGGGATGGGGGGGAAGCGAAAGAAGGGGAAGAGAAGGATAGGTGAATGAGAGAGAGAGAGAGGGACGGGCACAGGCAGAGAGAGTCTCATGCTGTTGAGTGGCAGCTGGCACGAGGATAGTTGTAGGGTCTTGTCATTGATTGTCTTCTAGTGTGAGTATATAACTACGGCCTTCTCAGTGTGCTTAGAGGAAGTGACCATGAGGAACTAAGTTGGTTACTCCCATGGAAAAAAAGACAACCTTCCTCCCAAAAGATTAACGTGATCTACTCTCAGTTCATTCTCTCTTCTACAGCTTCTGGGAAATTTCTAAAACAAGGTTATGTTATGAATGCTTTCTGGCTTGCGTTCTAGTTTTTCACTGCCATGAAATAAATATTAATACTCTATTGATGCTGCTAGTGTTTGACCATGGCAAACTTTAGTGCCATTTTTTTAAGCTACAAGGACATTCCAGGACACTGGCTCACGTGTTGTAGATAGCCTCTAAGCCATCATGTTCGGCCCACTGCTCCCCGATGCACTCTCTTCTAGATCATGCATGATACCTCTGCATTCCCTTTTCCATGGACCGTCTGTCAAAGCATACAGACATTTGCCAGTGTATGATCTGAAAAGCTAGAAGAGCCAGTCAAAGATCATGTGTGCACACACACACATAAAAAAAGAGAATCTCAGATTGCACTTCTGACCCAGTCATTTCGAACATCAATGTGGTCGATTTTTGGCTGGACACATGCCAGCTTCTGGGTGGTGACATGGAAAGGCTTTCTAGGGAGACAGCTCACCCTTGTAATGAGGGCTTGTCAAAATGTCAAACTCGATCAATAGCAGGAGCAAAAGGTCAAAACTGCTCCTGCGAGCCTGATTCAATACTTCATTAAGAAAGGGGAGGAGTATGGCGTGAATTTGAATGAGTGTTTAAAGTCAGAGGAGTTGCGCCATGCATACCATCAATGGGGGCCGACCAGAGATGCACCGCGCTGACAGGTTGTCGGGTTGAAAGGAGCCAGTGTCGTTCCTTTGGGCTAGGACTGATTGACAGTCTTTGGTGGCCAGCTATCTTTTTTGCTGCTGTAATTGTTCATATTTCCATAGAAAAGCCTCTCCACATGAACATGTTTGCGTGTGTGTGTGCTTGTGTTCATGGAAGATCCCTATAACCGTCTGTGTATGTGACTCTGCATCAGTACAGTATGTGTACGAGCGTTAATGTGTGTGTGCATTGAGTGTCCCTGTGGTAGAGTCTGTGTGTAAGTTTCCGAGAAGCGAGTGTAGGAGGAAGGTAGCAGCTCGCTGCCTCTTTAACCTTTCCCTCCCACTCCTCGGCCAGCTTCCCTATAGCGTGTTTACTCCTAACTTACATGCTCCACTGGATGCGAGAGGCAGAGAAGCAACACTGCTGCGACAGCCGCCCGCATTTATTACCATGCTTTAAAGAGAGGACTCGCAAAAGGAGGGCAATAGACTCTGTGAAGACGTATGTATGAGGTGAAGTGGGTTTAGACATGAAGCACTGCAGCCAGGGCGGGAAAGGATGCGATCGATCGATCAACAGGCCTCAGAGGCTGCGGAGGAAACATGGGGGGAAAAAGATATTTCTTGGAGGGCTCTCAGAAACATGGGGGGAAAACGCGCTGCGTATACATGCAAAGTGCACCTTGTTTTAAATCCAAGACTGATCATCTTCTGGAGCATGCTTGGATATGAATGATGAGTTGAAAGAAAGACTTGATGCATGTGTGTGAGAGCGAGGGAGAAAGTGAGGGAGAATGCATGGAAGAGAGAGAGAGAGAGAATGTGTGTGTGTGTGTGTGTGTGTGTGTGTGTGTATGTGTGTGTGTGTGTGTGTGTGTGTGTGTGTCATGAGGGGAGGAAGAGAGCTGGCTGTGATCCAGCATCTCCAGTTTTTTAGTCCCATTGTTTTATCCCTCTGCAATATATTTCTCATGTGGAGGAAAAATTATTCTGCAGTCAAGGATGAGAGGGAGGAGAGAGACCTCAGCAGAGAAAATGAGACAAGGGAATCCGCAGCTGCAGCCCAGCTATTTAGAAAGCATTGCGTCACTGGGAGAGGAGGCTTACCAGTATCAGACAGTGTAAGCCCATTCAATATTAATGTCCTCTTTATTCACCCCCCAACGCTGGGAAAAAACTTAAAGGAGTGGTGCAGAGAGGAACATATTCTAACAGCGTGCAAGCTTCCATGCAACCATTCACACACACACACACACACACACACACACACACACACACACACACACACACACACACACACACACACACACACACACACACACACACACACACACACACACACACACACACGGAGAGACAGATGTCGGCCTCTAATCACACTACTCACAAAAACACAACAAAGACACCTCCGCAGCGGAGGGTGATACAGCGCGCACACGCTCCATATCAACCCACACATCTTTGGCAGCAAGCTGAATGCGCAGTTTCAATTTTCAGAGTTTCAGGTAAACTGCTCAACTGCGGCACAGCGCGAGAAAATGAGAGAAAGGGAGAAGCTGACCTATGCGGTCGCTCAGATTCACACACCTCTGACGCATTTCATTATGAATCAGCAAATCTGTGAGGGGAAGCCCAGCGTGCCCCCCCCCCCCTCCCCCACTTCATATGTACTGTTGTAACTCCGGGTCAAAATCCCCACTGTGACTCATTTTGGTGCCTTGGTTTGTATTTGTTGTGTTTGTTTTGTGAGATGTCTTTTTCCTGTCCAAAAGGAAAAAGTTTTTGTTCTATTTTTACAAAACCTTTTTGTTGTTCTTTTCACCCTGCAACCCCCCCCCCCACACACACACACACACACAAACACAAACACAAACACACACACACAAACACACACACACACACACACACACACAGACTTCCCCTACCATCTCTGAGACTCTTTCATCGGCTGTCGGTGATCTCCATGGAGACCTGCCAATGGCAACTAGGGGGAAACCCTTATCTGTCACCACGGATGCCATTGTTCACAGAGTGCACGGGACCCTACAGATGTGACACAGTGCATGGCACTGCTCTAGCCCTGGAGCTCACAGAGTCAGTAAAAGCAACAAAGTTGAACGTTTCACAAACACGATAGCTACCCTGGTTAAAAATAAAAGTACCACAAACACGTTGTTTGTGTCTTCACAGCGCGTCAGTGGCAGGAATTTGTGTCTGTAAGTTGTTTTTGGCAGCAGGTGGTGAAAAGCCTGATCTAAAGGCGGGATATATATTCTGCACGCCTTTTTGGCGAATCCTGTTACAGATTATCTCCAGTTTATGCATGGCACTCACAGATTACCACACCCATCAGTCAAAAAAAGGAGAAGGAGCCAGATGTTGACAGACAGGTTTTTTGTTTCGCCTGCCAGAACCCTTTTTCAGAAGCGGCTGTCGTTTCACCTTGTCTGCAGCTAGGATGAGTCTGAATTGTGCACTGAGAGTACCTGCAGGCTTGGGTTAGTCAGCTGCCAGGAGTGCACTGCAGACATTTGGCTGTTGAGGGCAGCACCTCTTTAAATGCACGCTATTCTGTGAGTCCTCTCTGTGTTTGTCTGGGGCAAGGGGCCAGGATGGTCTGAGTCAGCGAGGGAGAGAGAAAGAAAGAGAGAGAAAGAAAAAGAGAGAGAGAGAGAGAGAGAGAGAGAGAGAGAGGGGAGAAAGAAATGGCCTTTTCTCTGCCTTGTCTGGGGACTGCATCTTACACAGGAAATGAACACAAGACTCTCTCTGAATCAGCTGGTGCTCAGGCCCACTGCCTTTCTGCTGCAACCTTCCAAAGGAGAGAGAGAGAGATACAGAAATGGGGGGGGGGGGGAGAGTGCAGATCCCCTTCACCTGACTAGTCTCTGTGGATCCTTTGCATCTGAGTTCCTCCTGCCTCCCCTGTTCTAGCTGACTGCGTCTCCTCCGACATCTAGCTCCCTCCTGCTGGGCTCCGTCTGCCTCTCTCTCTCCCTGGTTTTAAAACACTGTTTAACTACAGGGTTTGTGTGTTGTCAAACGCAGCATAAAGAAGCAGCCCGAGCACGCAGCTAACAAAGGAAGAGACGGCTGAAGAGATTCTCTCTTCTCGCTCCTTTTTTTTCTCTCCCCTCACTCTCTCTCACTCACACATTTGAACACACACACACACACACACACACACACACACACACACACACAAATGCGCACGCACGCGCACGCACACACACACACAGCTCTGCAAGCGTTCCTGGGCTGGAGACTGGCCAGAATCAGTAATAAAGTGCTAAGCAGAAGACAGGAAATACTAGAGAACTCGAACAATGTTATGACAATACTTATAACTTTTATAGTCGGGGCCCAGCTGCACATCTGCAGAGCATCAGGTCCTCACTGGCCCAGACAAGAGGAAACCATTTTTACTCCTGGCATACAGCGTCTCCTGACAGATGTTATCACTTTGCCAATGGCTCCATCGTTTCTTTTTTTTCCTTTCTTTCTTACTTCAAGACTCTCCCTAAAAGAATAAATAAACAAAACACAAAAAGTATACGTTTTTTGGAAAGCGGGTGGACGAGTCTCTGGTTGCATCAGGGGAGAGAAGAGGGCTGCGTAATAAGTGAATGATGGAAGCCGTGATTGATTTAGCATGAAGGAATTTGAGCCGGCATGTCCAGACGGGAGGTGGGGTCTCGCTAACAGGAAACCCGGGGTCTGTCGCAGGGGCCGTAAAACAACACGCCGAGGGGTGTTTCTCCCCCCCCTCCAAAATAAAAAAAGAAATATCCCACTTATGCTCAAGTGATACTCAACTGTCTGTGAAATTGACTCTACCCAGCTAACGGGTAGAAATCTAAATAAAATGGTGGTCTTTTCAACGACTGGTGATTGGTGATTTTATATATTTTCCGCTTGTTTTCCTGTTTGTTTGTCACATTCGTTGTGAAGCCAATCAGTGGAGCCATTCCAATATCCTCGCATTTGAAAAAATGTATATTCCTTTTTCTCATTGTGTTGAATGCATGGGTGGCCTTTTGGCCCTGTCTTGTTATGCGTCCACAATGGGCGTTTAATAATTACAAGCACAGAGCATTCTTGTGTTTTTGCAATTAACGGCTTGGAATATTTAACGGGTGCCAGGATATCAGGTTACACCTTTTAACAGTGATGGGAGGAAAAACAGGGACCTCTAAACAATTTGCAGGTGCAACCTTAACAGCATAATGGTTTGTTTACATCTGCTGGGCAAAAGAGGAAGGGATTTGCTTCATCTTTTGGAAAGCCAAGTTAATTAGACACTATGTACCTCTGAAGCCATGGAGGTAAGTTTGCAGGCACCACCCCATTTTTTGGACAAAAATACACTGTTTGAAAATTTTTATTAGCAGACCGTACTAAATTGTGGTCGACACACAGAGGCTGTTCAAGAAGCGTTTGTTTGTCGGCTGTGAGAGCCCTTGTTTTCCGTCTCTCTCTGTGCTACACTTGCTTCGACCCCTGAGTCCCACTTTAATCACAATAAAAAGCCAGCCACATGGATTCAGCCTTTTTTTTTATTTATCATTAAATACAGATCAAGCTCTCATTCCCTATGGATTAAAGTCAATTCTGCCGGAGCGGCCCCCTCCAACAGATCTCCGATACACCTTTCATAGGACAAACAAAAAATCTCATCCAAGTCATTTATAAATAAACAGGAGCTTATTTCCCAGATGCCCAGAGTCTCATGGAAGTTACGCTGAATGAGCTTGGCTTACGCAAACTGCAGGGGGGCAACCTTCTTCTTCAATTTGTTAATGCATTCGTGTCTCTGGAAAGTGGAAGGTAGGCACGCAAGGCTAAACTTCATGAGCAAGGTCAAAGGATGAACAGAAGAGCCAACATAGCCCTTTTGTGGAGATTTAGAGGGACATCGTTTTGATGTGCAAGCACACAAAAGGCACATTCCTTTGTGTGATTTGTGGACTGTTGTGACCTAGTTAACAGTATGTTTAAGTTCAAATAAAATCGTATTATACCACAGCAATTTTTTACTTTTACTACTAAGTTTGCCTCATTATGGGATTGGAGCTCTGAGAATGTGAACGTATTACAGAAGTGGGGGAGCATTAACCTTGCGCAACAACCAGTTAATCTCTCGGTACCAAATCATTTTTCCCAAGGCGACTTCCTACTACTCTTTCCTTGCTTAACGTAATCCTCCATCACTCGGAACACGGGTAGTATGTGACGCTTATTTTTCCCTGCACATTTTACACATCAATTCGAGAGCAAGTGTTTCATTACCAGAAAACACAAAGCAGACAACCTCCCAGTGTTTGCGAGGCGAATGTCAGCCAGGGCTTTAAGTGGGGTTAAGCAAGCTCAGTGAGACGTTCCAAAAAACCACCAGGAACGAGAGCCGGCTTGTTTCGGAGGAGTCTCAGCGCCCAAGTGCAACTCCAATCAGGAGAGGTTTTTGGTTCACAGACGGAGGCTTTTGCGATATGCCCTAAGCACATGTGATATAGAGTGATGGCAGTCCACTGGGTGAAAAAAAAAACAGAGCTTCTCTCTGCCGCTGCCGAGTAGAGCGGAGTATAAAATGTTGCTAATGAGATAAAGCAGAATAAGCTGAGATACGAGTCTCTTTCAAATACTTTTTTGGGGTTGCATCAGAAGAGGGGCCTGCTGAACTGCAAACAATTTTGTTTGCCGGACTGGTTTTTTTTATGGTGGAATCATCGCTGCATGGCAGGGAATTCAAAACAAGATCCCCCCCCTCATCCCGTCCCCCCGATAAGCAAACGGCAATGTGCTAGTCGGGGGTGACACTAAACAGCTGCACCAGATGCCAGCGTGGCTCCCGAGCAACCTCCCTTAGCAACAACCCTTACGGGAGCAGCTGCCGCCTGCTAAACTACACAGCAGAGCTTCCCTGGAAACAACAAGAATGAGTGCAAACAAGGAGGAGAGGAGCGTGAAGGAAAGGGGGAGAGAGCATATGAGCGAACGAGCAAACTGTTCCTCAAATAACGCATGTTGAAAACTCTCTTTTCAGTTCTCCACAAGAGCGAGAGAGAGAGCCTCTTGAAGGCTGAATGAAAGCCTGGGCCTCCATTTTGACAAGATGCAGTGAGAGAAATTAGTGATGGAAAAATAAGTAGAGGGAGAAAAAAAAAGAGAAAAGTGTAAGCCTATTAGCTCCCACCCATCTGTGGGCTGTACATTAGCTTGTACTCACCCGCGGGCATAGGAATCACACAGGAGCTTTAGAAAAACACTTGCACACACTCTTAGAAACACACACACACACACACACACACACAGACACACACAGACACACAACCTATTTCTTCACTCATATACACTCACTCACTCCCTCTCTCTCACACACACACACACAGACACACACACACACACACACACACACACACACACGGGAAGCAGGCATTACACCCCTTTCATTGGGATTTTGAGACATTCTGCAGCCTGAGCCCAGACACACATGTATCATTTTGCTGCTGATTAGAGGAGAGAGGGGACGGCTTCACATTGAACAGTTTAAGTCCAGCTGGAAAGTGATAAGGGATGATATAAATAAATATATAAATAAATAGAAGGACGGGGGGAAAATGTTAAAACATGTTTTCCTTGTGTTTTAATCTTCTCCCTTCTTGTAATGTAACACTGGCTACGAGGGCTTTGCCTTTAGGCTTTTATTCAAAACACATGTTCTCCACTCCGTCGTTATCGCTCCATCAATCTGGAGACACTAGCTGATTCATTTCAGTGTGGTTGGAACGCTGTGTTTGTGTGTGAGCATGTGTGTGTGTGCGTGTCTTTGTGTTTGTGTGAGAGGGCTGTGTGTGAGTGAGTGAGTGAGTGAGTGGGTGGGTGAGGGGGTGTGGTGGGGCATCTCTGCCATAGGCACTTACTTATTAAATCACGTTACGACCACACAGCCGTAATGGAGAATGTTACATTGTTTTTTGCAAAAGTAAGGCTGAAGCTCCACTGATGGAACATTAATGTAAGATACTCCAGTGGGAGGTGCCGGCCGCACACAACGCTGGCTGGCGTATAAGGGCATCGGGGTCTGAACTGACTCAACTCTGGAAAGCCTGGCGGTGAGAACTATCAAACTCGTGGAGAACTAGAACTTCAAAAACACTTAAACACTGCTTTCAAATCCATACATGTCCAGCATCAATGAAATAGTTACTAATTAATTCCTCACCTGAAAAAAGTCAATTGTGTTCATGTTAATGTGATACAATTGAATTGTATTAATGTACTGTGATTCCAAACTTTTGGGTTCTCAGAGAGCAGAGTGAGATTTCTCACATCGAATGAAGTGGATTCAACGTTTTCTCTCGGCTTCATCTGAAAGAGTCATGCCATTTAGCTTCTATAAAGTCCACCAACCTGATGCATCAGAGAAAGAGAAGAAAAAAAAAAAGATTCCCCAGTGTGCAATGTGGCTTTAGGCAAGTTCTTTTCCCCGTACCTTCTTAAATTATTCATAAAATCATCCGCAGCCTTGGTACTTTTTTTTTTTACTTCGTCTTCACAGTGAATACAGGTTGTGTCACCACCCTGGCAAGGCAGAGGGCCATGGTGTGCTCAGCATCTATCCCAGCTATTGTGCTAGGGAGTGGATGACAAGGTTTGAAATGAGAGGACGATGCTATTACTAACAATCTCAGTGGCTTACCTCATGTTCCCAAGGCCTACCACAGTCGCGCATGTATTTCCCACCCTCGATATGACCACACCAGGATTCATCAATGTCTGCACACACTGACGACAGCAGCAGGGAAAGGATGACAATAATCAGCGTGCCATAACTGACCACAAGTCTGTGCTTTAAGCCTGAGGTGACTGTCTGCTGGTTTGGTCAAAGCAACCGTAAATGTGAGCCTGAATAAGACATAGCTCATCGTAGCAGATTCCCATTTTTAAATTAAGTAATTCCATATTTTTATAGATAAAAAAAGAAAGAACAAGAAACCTGTTGTCACACGGGCTAATTGATTTGGCCGTTCATAATTAGAAAACGAATGGGGTCGTGGATTGACTCGGACAACTGAGGTTGGAGATTAGATGAAACGGTAAGGTTAACAATATTGGGGAGCGATACAGGTGAGGGGGAAGGGGGGTAGTCGGAAATGAGATTGGACATGTCAGACACGTCAGAGGGTAATAAATGAGACAACGGGGGAACATAGAGCATGGGTGGCGCGGGAGCTGGTAGAGAGGGTTGAAGGTAATAATCCTGAAAATGAGTTCTCAGAGACTCAGGGCAACGTATTGGAGGAAAATGACTCATCGTGTACTCAGATAAAAGTCTCTCATATAAAATATAGAGATACAACAGTAAGTGTAAATTACTGGTAAATATGTGTAGATTCCATTTCTCATTATGGCCTCAGATTAAATGAATGTAAATTACTCTCGCATCAGGTAGCAAGAAACACAACAAAACATTATATATATGTGTGTGTGTGTGTGTGTGTGTGTGTGTGTGTGTATGTATACACAAACAAAAAATGTGCCTTCAAGAGAACTGAGAGCTCTACTAAGTATCTGTTGTGGGCCTAAACACCTCCAGAACAGTGTCTAGGAGAAAACCCCATTTTGTGTGGGAATGTAAACACGCGTTCCTCAGTTTGTGGCCCTGTCTGGTACCAATCAGTTTAACTGTGTGACCGCAGGGTGCATTTTCATGTGTTGATAAATTAGCCCTGAAACGTCATGTCATATGTGCAACAGCCTGTATGGAGCAGAAAAACCAGCGAGGGGGTATGAAAAACAGGAGAGCGAGAGAGAGAGATGAAGAGAGATAAGGGGACTAGATAAGGACAGACAAAAATGAAATATAAACCTGGGGAAAAGAAAGACAGATGTAGGAGGAAGGCATGGGGAGAGAGAAAGCAAGAGGAGTCCACATGCACCCAGGCTAATTGGATACATTCGTAGACTACTGTAGAGAGAGGTGAGCTTTAAAAGCTATCGAGCAGAAATCTGGACAGGTCTAAAAATAATCATCTCAAGATCACCTATTTTTATTTCCCCCTCTTCTTTCTTCGACCACATAAAGCACACAGTCCACCCCCTCACCCTACACCCATCACCACATCCCCACCTTCGTCTGATTAGCCCACTGGTTGCCATGGAGTTGGCCTTGTGCATGGCTATTATTTCTCACAAGAATTTCCTCCTGCTTCCAAAGAGGTACGGGAAAACAAGGACCAACGGAGGAGGCGAAAACAACACCAGGAAATCAGGTTTCTAGCAAATCAACAGTGCAAACCATTGTTTCCTATCGCCACCTGAATGGAAGTTGTTGTTTTTTTTCAGAGAGAAAGAGAGAGAGAGAGAGGTGGGGTGGGGGGTGGTGGTGTGAAAGCAGCAACAGCAGTAGCTGACAGGTTGGTGGGATGTGGGAAGTTAAAAGAGAGAAACTCATTGCAAGAAAACAGCCTGTGATGTGACGATGCAAAAGCCTACGGCCTTCACAGAAACTGACCTATCCCATCTTATGGTTCAGTGCAAGCATTTCACCTCAGAGAAAGGGTTCTGCTTCTCCTTTGTATTTCATACTCACTCACACACACACACAATACAAAAGATGGCT
The DNA here is from genome assembly GCF_963457725.1 of Sprattus sprattus. NCBI lineage: Eukaryota > Metazoa > Chordata > Actinopteri > Clupeiformes > Clupeidae > Sprattus > Sprattus sprattus. The sequence goes on along the minus strand of NC_137923.1, from coordinate 46,463,710 downwards.
AGGAAACATTGGTAAATTTAAGCTTAAGTTTGTAAAGTATACAACTGGATCAGACGGTGTGTGTGTGTGTGTGTGTGTGTGGAGGGGGGTTGCTGCATCAAATTCCAGGGAAGGGTGAGCCGTGCTTGACTGCTCACTAAAGCCGGACACTCTCAACCTGCCAAAGGATGACTCCAGTGACCCTGGAGGGTGTGCCAGCACCTCATTAGAACTGATGAAACTCCCCCTAAATAATTATCGGCTAAATTATGTCTCCTACACCCCACTCACACTCCATATCCCCTAACCCCCAAATACCCTCTCCTTATGGAGTTGGCACCACTGTGGGTTATCTGTGCCATCCTCCATCAATGGGCAGCAAGCAGACATGTTATTCAATGTACATTTCAGGACTGTAAAACTGATGAAAAAGGGGGGGACACTCCAATGCACTTATCTCTTAGAAATATATCTGGGCAGAAATTGAAAATTTAAGCTAGTTTTTTAAATGGCTATTAATCATGCTACATCAGTCATGTTTAAAGTCTGATTGACAATATCTCATTTATCAAGTGAGATGTTCATGTGTAATTATTTTCTCACTTCCTTGGGGAAATCTCTCCTTTTGCTCCTCTTCACGATCACATGCCCAATAAAAGCTTGCATCACAGCCCTCACATGTAAGGCTGAAGTTATTAATATAACGCTGCCATGGAGGACTGACACTAGGCTTCCAATGTATCATGCTACTTGACAGCAGAAGTGCCAAACTTGTCTAAGAAAAAAAAAAAGAAGTACATTAACAGTGGGCCACATCTTATTCTTAAAACTCATTACTTGGCGATGGGTTTATAGACAAAACATTTTCCTGAGGAGAATTTGTTTTGTCTGTTACAGCTCTGTAGGCCAAAGGTCAAAGCCAAATAGCCCAAAACAGTCATCCACAATAGACCCTATGAAATTTCAGAGAGTATGTCAAAAGCATTCTCAGTTAGACATTCACCACCAGAGAATGCCTAATTGATCCCAATCTCTGATTTATAGGCTAAGCAACAGACTCTGGTGGGAATACTCTGTTAACAAAATAAAGGGCCCTGTTGCCCTGGTGTAGCTGAATACATGGCTTGCTCCATTTAAACGGGCTCATTACTAGAATGTAGGCATACCTGGGACTCATTTAGATTACTGGAAAATGTACTTGGTCCCACCAGGATGTAACCATACAATATATGGCTTACTGGCTCCTCTACAGGTAAATCGAGGAGATGATGAGGAGGGATTATAAAAACACACCTGTACGTTAACAAAGAGGCAGGAATTGAGACTGAAGCTCCTAATGCTCAACAAACATGGACTGTTTTTGTGGCCCACTTGTCGTTTTCTAAGGTGCAAACCGATTTTTTCACGTCGTTGCCTTTAAGAGGAACTGGCTGACTCCGATTCCTGCTCTCTGCAACAATGAGGTTAAAAATAAGGCCTCCTGCACAGGAGGAGCCCCAGCCCTGGGCTTATTTTTTCCTGCTGGATTTGCCATGGGTCCCATTAACGTGGGATGTGCACACACGTGCACTTACCAATCACACACAAACACACACACACTGACACACACATCCAGCTGGAAGTCTGAATCAAGCTGTAATAATTTCCGGTTACCTTTTAAATGCAATGTATAAAAAAAACCTGATTTTTATCAATGAAGACATTATAGGCTACCCTTTGGCCTAACTAGAGTCTGCTGTGTTCGGTGGCTATTAGGCTGGAAAAAGCAACTCGAGCAGCTTTACCTTCCAAGACCTGTCAACCGTCTGCAGGAACAAACAGCTAAACATGACATATTTGTCTAGCAACAACACCAAATTATACAGCTAATTTTAAAACAGTTAGAGGTTCGAGCCAGGGACACATAATCACATCGATAAATGATCTTGTTGTTAAGGACTCAAAGTGCCTGTGTTAAGAACTGAAGAGTGACATTATGATTGAGTGCAGGGGGCTGTATTAAGGGCTGTTTTCGGACGTGTGAACGCAGAAGTCTGACTGCGGTAGTCCTGGCTGCTGGGCCAAGTTCGTGCTTTTCGCAAACATCCAGGAAGCTACACATCTGCAGTCATGAATAACCTGTTTGTAAAAACACACACGTCCCTAATGAGACCTCTATAAAAATGAAAATGAACACCATGTTTGTGAAAGGCTCGCACTTTTCCCAAGCCAGCGTGAGACATCTCCTAAGAATGCTGAGAATTGCAAACACATTTGTTTCAGGATATCTTTTTCTTTTTTTGTATTTTTACAAGCTTCATAGAACTTCTGTTGCAGACTCACATCTTGGCTCCTGAACAGTGCACAGCTCCGAACATGCAGAAGAAGTTATGTAACAGCATCCATTCAAAACAGGCTGCTTTTCTGTGTGATGCTTCAGAAAAAAGACAACATATCCTTGTTCCTCAGTGTGTGTCTCTGTATGTGTGTCTGTGCCTTGCATCCCTCCAAAGATCTGTGTGTGTGTGTGTGTGTGTGTGTGTGTGTGTGTGTGTGTGTTTGCAGGGAATATGAGGATTTGTAATATGGCCTAAAAGTTTCTTTCGATAAAAAAATGAATTAAAAATAATATTTTCATAGCAACCATAATTGTCAAGAGAGCCTTGCCAACTGCGGGAGAGATACAAGAAAAAAAAGAAGACGTAAAAGCAAGTAAAATGAAATTTGAAAAAAAAAAAAAAAAATACAAAGGTTCTCCACAAGGGAAGGATGCATCTATTGTTCAAGTGTCAGAGAGACGGGAGGGGGGGAGCTACCTTGAGAGCTACAAACAATTAGACATCTCTTTTAAGCCCTGAAGTGCTGAGCTGTCTGCAAACCAAAGCCCTGGTGTTCGCGATCCATGAACAGGATTCCATTAAAGGCATTTTAGCAGCAAACTCCCCTGTTGGTCTCCCCACAACAGAAAGCTTTCAACGTGCCACCTTTTCAACTCGGTAAGAAAAACCTTTCTTTTTTCTTTTCTTTTCCATGAACCTCCTTCCACCTTCACTCTCACTGTCTCTGTAAAAGGGAAGTTGGGTGGATATAAAGGCTGCACTTGTGGGGAGGAGGACAATGTAAAGACCTGCCTGGTGAGCAACAGATGCTAACGGCGTTGCTTCTCTTGGCGGTGGTTGGCGCTGTGTCACTGTCTGTCTGAAGTAGTCCGGCGGGTGCCATGGGCTACTGGGGTTACCATGGCAGCGCGGGTGAATTCCCTGTGCATGGATGCTCTTGCTCCCCTGTGGAGTGGAGTGGAAGGGGAGGAGGAGGGGAGGAGGCCATGGGGCGCCGGGTGAGAAGGTTATTGGGAGGGAAGTGAAAGAAAAGAAGGGAAGAAAGACACACAAAGAAGGGACGCTACCTGGGCCAAGCCCCACAGCTGAGTGCCTCTGAGATAAGTCACTGATAGGGAATAATCCGCCGGCTAAAGGCCACATTCCAGAACGAAAGCATCCTTTAATAACAAAAAACATGGAGCTCCCACCACCACCACCATCGCCCTGCCGAAAAACATCCACCGTGGCCCCTCTCCAAACAAAGGCATAGGCCCAGAGACAGAATGAGAGATGAAGAGACAGAAATATATATCTACATGTTTAATGTATGAGGATGAGTGTGATCCTCGTGTTGTAAGGAAGCAGGTAGGAGCGGCAGAGCATGTTTGTACCTGATAAGTAATCAGGCAACAAAGGAGTTGGGCGGCTTGGGTGCGGCTGACTCGCCCCAGAGGGTGGGAGGGGTTCGTGTTTGAGCGGGAGAGAAGTAGGGAAGAGAGTGATGGCAGAAAATGTCAGAGGCCTCTTGAAGGTTTTCTTAGGACTGGTATAGCGTGTGGGCAGCTGGCCAAAATCAGACACACACACACACAAACACACAAAAGCACATATTTCGGCACACTTGAATTTTGGCATTACAATGATTCTGGTTTGCAAGTATGTGTGTTTGTTTGTTTGCTGGTGAGGACTGGCAACTTCAGTGTGAAAATCAGGCAAAAAAGATTAGTACGTCAACCCCCCCCCCCCCCCCCCCCCCCACACACACACACCCACTCACCCAACCACCCACCCTACTGATTAATGTAAAAAACAGCTGCCAACTTTATCCAAGCAAAAACAATGTGCCTTCCTCCTGACAAAAGAGCAGCAGTCAATTCTCAGTTTTCTTACCGCACCTGGATAAAAAAAAATTAGGAAATTATAATTGCGCCTCTAAAGATTCCTTTTACTTTCTTTCACCGAGTTAGCATATGTTCAACGCAGACAGAAATACACAAAATCTTTCTCTCTCTTTCTTTCTCTCATACACACACACACACACACACACATACACACAGGCATGAACACACATACACACAATCATGACACAGTCTCTTTGTGATTTCTCCAAATTGCCTCTAATCAGCTTCGGTGAACCGCTGTTAAACTGTTTTGTGGGTGGGGTGGTAGAGGGGGGTGGTGAGTGGGAATGAGGGGGGGTGGGGGTTCTTCGTTCTCAAGGGCCTTTCAAAAATGTTAAAAACAACAGCTACAGAAGAGAAAAAACTACCTTGTTTAGTGAACTGGCTGTTTTGTGAAGCCAGGAACAGTTGCTCCTCTGTCAGCCTGAGAATAAATCTCCCCAGTAAATAGCTCCAAGGCACTGCTAAGGAATATTGTATGGATCAAAGAAGTCATGTCTTCCTGTATAAAAGACTAGGCCACAAACTTGCTTGTTTGTCTAAAACAATTAAGACTGGTATGAGATGTGGGGAGGTTGGGGTGTGGGGAGGATGAAGGGTGAAGGAGAGGGGGGAGGGGGGGTCCAGACAAATAGCTAACAGCTGATAGCGCTTTGGCAAGTATTTGGGGGGGTCGCCAGCGGTTTAAAGGGGGAGGGGATGGTGAACAGAAGACGGGGGTCCAAATTAATGATTGGTCAAGGTCCGAAGCCCCCTCTAATCTCAGCCAATTGCTCCCTAATTATGTAAGGTGCTGCCAATTTTGGCTGTTGAACAAATCAAGAGCGGCGTGCCGCGCTCTTTCTGCAGAGCCCCTGATTGAGGCTGGTCATTATTTGGGCTGATCTCATTTTCCCACATGGAGCCAATATGTGGCCCCAGATGTTCATTTGCAATCGGGCACGGAGCACAACGACTCATCTACACGCGAGGGTAGCTCTCTCGCTCGCTCCCCCCACCCACACACACACCCCCTCTAACCAGCCCCCACCCCACCCCCTTCTGGGCTGCCGTCTAACACCCCTGCCCAACGACCCACCCGGGAGGGTAAAACAGAGCAAGAAAGAGTGGGAGTGAAAGCGAGAGTAGAGAATTAGAATGAGAGAGACGGATTACAGCAAGTGAGGGAGGGGAAAAAACGAGCTAGTTATACTCCTGTCAGGTCAATGAATTGGACCATGTGTAGCAAAGACAGAGGACTTTCCACAGCCGAGCAGATCCTGCAGTCAAACAAGTAACTAACAGTGCTTTTGGTCGCCCAAATCAAAAGCGTAATTTATATAAACGTTCAAATTACGCTGTGCGGGGAACGTTTGGGTTAGTTCTTTCCCCCCTCAGGTCATAAATAACTCACTTTTTTGGATTTTAGTTTCAGCCCCTGCTAGCGTTATTGGGGCCACCTGGCTGTTTCTGGCGAGGATGAGGAAGGGCGGGGACTCTAGCACTGAGTGACACACAGCACTTGCAGTCATTTCCTCTTTCGTGCATGAGTTTTTTGTGGCACACTTGTCACGCTGAATCGTTGGAGGAGGTTGAGGGGGATGTGGAGGAAGAGGAGGAGGAGGAGAAGGAGGCAGACTAGGCCCTCGCCCCGTCATATTTTTAGATGTTGAATAACAATGGTAATGGGAAAAACGAACACAAGTGTCTCATTTTCCTCCTCGTCTGCCATCTTCTGTCAGCACGACACGGCCTCTAATTCAGATCAACCTTATTACGTGGGACGGAGCTCTTTTTAGGCGGGCACTCTCTCGAGGGCGTAATGGCAGCTTTATAAAAGGGTTAGATACGATAAAAACTGTCACTCTCAGTCGGACCGTGGCGATACCAAAAAATGAGGCTTATATCGAATGATGAAGGCCTGGAAAAAATCACATTCTATAGATCACATGTGTGTGCCTTACAGCCTGCTGATGAGAGGAAGCATAGAAAGAAACAGACAAGCACGATTACAGCTAAAAAGCCCACTGAATGTTATTTTAGCCCCAAAAGTGAGGGGATAAAACCGTGGGACAGAGAAATGGAGAAATGAGTAGAATCAGGTCAGACGTGATGTAGAGGACCATGGTGTGTTCGCCTTCTGGCACAGTTCACTACGTCAAAACACACAACTATATACATTTCACCCTCCACGCAGCCACATTTACACACACTTTAAGTCAGCCCACATCAACAGGAGAGACATGGCAAAAAAGTAGCAGAAGAATTGTGCCATCTGTTGTGTGCTAATCTAATTTAATGAGTAATTCAAATTTAACTCGCTGCGTTGTACAATTAAAGCATAAAAATAACTGTTAAAATAAGAGCCACGAAAACTGAATTATGGTCTCAAATGATCTGTAAGGGCGTTTTTTCCCTGCATGTATTTATGTACTCCTTTCGAACGCTGCCTATCTCTTGACCTAGATAATATTTCCCCAACTCATCCTGTATTTTGCATTGCTTGCAATGTAAATTATTTAGACTGAGCTAGGTTGTCTGGAGACTTTGCGGTCTTCTGTTTTTTTATGATCATAAATGTTTAGGTTTTTTTTAGTGGGGGGAGCCAGACAGAGTTGGCATGGATTATTAGACGGACAGCCTTCGAGGCGAAGGACAGTGAACTTGATGAAACGGAGGGGGAAACGGTAGCATGCGCTTGTAAATGTCTTGGGTCACACAACTTGTCATGGCATGACATTCACCACAGAACAAAGATGGAAAGAGTGTCATTTAGCCAAATCTGCATGAATTATTAATGTTTGAAAAATAAACAGAGCCGCCAGCGTCCATGTAAAATTGTCTGAGGTCATCATATAAATCAAACTGGTCTTCTGGACTATCATGGGCTTACACACACACACACACACACACACACACACACACACACACTATGGACAGTGCTAATCGAACGCCAAGAAGAACAAACACGCCCTGGTCAACTGGCGGGGGAGGGGTATAATTGCGGCTGGGGCAGCAGACGCCGTTTGCCCCTACCGATTATGCCTCCCTTTTTCCGACTTCAAACAGTTGGGCAGTTATGGGTCGGAGCAGGGGTGGGGGGGGGCTATTTGGTCATGCACTCACCACCTTTTCCACTTGAGCACCAGACACACGCCAAACCCTGGGAACATTGTGAACAACTCACCCACACCACCGACCCACCCCCCACAGCTGCCACCAAACACCACCCCCCCCCCCCCGCCACCCGACCCCTTCCTCCCCTGCCTCACCGACCTCAACCCCCACCGTCGCCTCCACCTCCTGCCCGCTGCTGGCTGCACTGGGGTGTCAGTTTGTGTCGGCTGCAGTCAGATTTCCCATCATCCCACAGACAAAAATAAACACGGGCATCCTGGAAAGGGCCTGATGAAACGGACCACTGTACTCCTCCCCCTCAGACAGTGAGCTCACCCGCTGCACCTCAGCCCACAGGCTGGCCAGAGAGAGAGAGAGAGAGAGAGAGAGAGGGACAGTGAGCTGGTGCAGGTACGGTGAGCTTGCCCTTGCTCTCTTTCCGTTCTCTCCTTCCTTCCCTCCCGCCTCTCTCGCTCTCCCCCCTCTCTCTGTCTGTCTCTCTCGTTCTGTAAAATGTGGCACTCTGTTGTGGAATTCAGCTGCAAGTCAACGAGGAAAGTTTTCCACTTCCTCTCTGTGCTGCATTAGCACTGACAGGCACATTCAAATGGAGATTGCGCACACACATTTGCAGTCTATTACACATATGTACTGTGTGTAATGACAAATACGAGTATATGAGCACAGTAATATAAGAGTGGAGCGCTGAATCAGTTATACACAAGAGCACACAAACACACAGACACACACACACACGCAGACACAGACAGACACGCACATGCCACATAGCCAGTCGGCTATAGAATGTCATCTTAGAGTGGAGTAAGTCTGGTGGAAGGAGAAATATCCAGACACATTGTCTGGATCGGTCTATCTGCATCTCCTTCCCTTACACAAGTGCTTATACAGACACACAAACACTCATAGACACAGACTGACAGACAGAGACAGACAGACAGTCATACAGACAGTCAGACAGACACAAACAGATCTGGTGGTGTCTGCTCCGCGCACTGGAGTGTGCATGGCTGTCTGCTGCTGAGATTTATGGCCGGGGCGTTGGCGTGGGGCTGTTGACAGCCCTGGAGTGCTGCTGAGGACTACATTAACACTGGCACCGGGTCCCTCTCCACCCTCTGCTCACTCTCTCTATCTAATCTGCACTCACCAGGGCTACTTGGCAGCAGTCAGTGACCCCCCCGCCCCACCCACCACCTCTCTTTCGCTCTCCAAGTGCATGGCAGCCAGGGGAACGGGGTTGAGTTTGGGGAGAGAGGGGGCCGGTGCATGGAGGCGCGTCTGGAGTCAAAGGGCCTTGGAGCCGCGAGTGGGGAGCGGTCGGATGCTTCGCGACGGTCTGCTGAGTCTCTCTGTCTTTCTCTCCCTCTTGTTCCCCCCTCTCTCTTTCCTTCTCCCCCTCTCACTCTCACTCTCAAACACACAAACATACACACATACAGATGCTCCTTCCAGGCCTCTTCCTGTACCCACAGAGGGTCTGTGCTGTCTGACATCGCTTCCCCGCTTGTCTGCCTGCTCCCCCCGCCTGTCTGCCTGCTCTGAGAAGCTACTGTGGGGAAAATGGCTGTCCTACAAGTCGTCTCTGACAGGCACATGATGGGCATAGAGGGGAAAAAATACACTGAGGTAACATGATCCAAGTCAGTGCTATGCCATTACAACTCCTTGATCTTTATAAGCCTCTGACTTATTAGGAGCTGGGTCATCCCATGTGAAATCAACAGAAGCCCGCTGACTCACCATCTTGGATTTGCTTCATACTTAGATACTTGCTACATACCTCATGTAAATAATGATGGCGTTGTACCTCAACAACTACTGACCAAAAGTTTCAGCTTGTATCTAATTTAGTTTCTGGCCGCGGCCTTGTGTTGCTACAAGATTACAACATTTAATTTTGAACTATTCATGGTAGATGCTTGACATTCTCAAGGATTGTTGGAGAATATAATTTGTCTTTAACTTCTAAAATAGATGGCCCACTGTTGCATATTGGACAAGGTATGGCTTGCTGAAAACTGTATTAAGAAAATGATCAGATCTTTTACATTTTGAAATAAAATATTCATGTTATATCTGCATGTTTGAATGAAATCAAGATTTGTAATAATTTGACACCTTTATTTAAAGCGCATCCTGCCCATGTATGACAAAGTCTACCATTTAAACAATCATATCATTCGAAAGACTTCCATTATTATTTACATAAAGTATTATTATACTTATTCATGAAAAAAATCCAAGATGGTCAGTGATTTGACATGGAATTACCCAGGTAGCAAAATAACTGGGATAGGTTACATTCAGGGGCAAATGTTCTTCGACATGAGCCCTCCTCCATTGCATGGCAGTCAAACATCCCCTTTCCTCCTCAACCCCAATATCTCCCAAAGGCCAACTGGAAATTCGCCCTGGTGCAACAAAAAGACATTTTGCATATCATATTGTTGGCCATCAAGAGCTAACAGCATATCAACCAACACCACCATAATATATTGAAATTGCTATGGAATAGACTTGATGGAAACCTTCAATCACTCTTCATGGCCATAACAGAACTTTATTTTCCTCCTTTTTAATGTCAATTTGAGATGGAGGTCTCCCCTGCATCCTGTTCTATGAGGTGATGGAGAGAGCGACCTTGAGTCAAGCCACAGCCATCTGTTTGCCCTTCCTGGTTTCTAGTGTGGTTCAGGGCTAGAGAGAACGAGTGGGAGGTGGTGTAGGTAGAGGTATACAGAGACAGACCAAACGATAACAGACGAGGCAAAAAGATAATAAGCAAATACAAGCCCAAAAAGTTAAGACAACAACATTAAAAGAGGAGAGAGAGAGAGAGAGAGAGAGAGAGAGAGAGAGAGAGAGAGAGAGAGAGAGAGAATAAGAGAGAGACCATAGAGATGAGCTAAATAAAGCACTTGTGGGGTACTTGAGGGCGAGAGGCACAAGTCGGCCAGTGCCTCTGGAGCATAGGGAAGGATTATCTGCTCCGACATCTGTAAATGTCATCCCTAATTACCCCTCCATAGATTGTCATTGATCAGCAAAAAACGGTTTTACCCCGCTCCTCTTCTCCCCTGTCAGAGCGAAAGGCCTTCTGGGCGATTACTCTATTAGGCAGAAATGTATTTGCATGATGGTCCTCCCCAGGCAAAAACTACAGCTAGAGACTGCAAGGAAAGAAAAAAAGATGAGGTGAAAAAAAAGAAAAGAAAATATATGAAGAAAACATTCCTGTAGTAATCCGATACATTACTGTCATTGTAACATACAATGTGGCTTATCCCAGCAGCTGTCACTAAATATAATTCGAGTCAACATGCGGAAATGTAAACTATGGCAGACCTAATGAATCTCAGCTCTGATCTGCTCGAAGTCGACGTTTTGTTTACCGTGGCCACTTCTATTTCACTGCGGCTCATTTATATTGTGCTCACAGTTGTAGTGGCACACTGAATCCAGAGACCTTTCTGAATTATTTGCATGTTGAGGGTAAAGGACGCTCGTGTAAAAATACAACCGGAGATGGCGAGGAAAAGATGGACTCCAGAGCTGCATGCAAGTATATTTATTGGACAAACAACAACAACAATTGCAATGTGGCTCCCCTCCCAGCACAAGGCTGAAAGTAAAGCAATGATAAACTCATCGCGCAAGGTTTAGACAGAAGTCTAGCTTTCAGCAGGGATAACCACGTGGTGGATTTCTCACGTCGGACGCTCCCTGTCTTGCAAGGATGGCAGTTTTGCACAAGGTCGGAAGAAGCACAGTTCCCTTCTGGTCTAAACATGCTCTTGTACATATGCAGAGTCGCAGCTAATATTGTAAGATACACACATGCACAGAAAAGCCACATCAGCACATGATTCATCCAAGGAATATGTAAATACAAGACACTTGATCCTTATATTCTTAAATCATTAACAGTGTTTGGAAATAATCTCCATCACAGACGTGGAGAGGACCTAGAACCAGGTGGGCCCCTATAGGCCTGATTATAGCTGGCTAACACACACACACACACACACACACACACACACACACACACACACACACACACACACACACACACAGACAGAGAAAAGTGAGGACAGTTCCTCCAGGCCAAAAAAGCATGCCCGTTGACATGAAAGCCGTCTCTGTTGCCGTCAAAGAGGAATAGCGTGAGTGGAAAGAATCTGCACAGGAAGGAGTGTGACACAGCGTTTCCCTGGTTAAATATAAAATAGATGTGTTGTCGTTTGGGGCCGTGCCGGGAATGTTGTGTACAGGGAGAAGCGGTTCTTTAAGGCCACTTGTCAATGCAGTGTGGCCGTCTTATTGTTTGTTTAGCTGGGCATTTTCAAGAGGCGGCCTTAATCCTAACGCTATTGAAAATCTTTCATGGGAGTTCATTTAAAGGAGGTACTGTCTTAGAATAATACATTCTAAACCTGATTGTTCAAATCCTTGATTGTGATTGGCTAAAAGCCGTTGTAAAATCCAGCATTACCTTACAATTTAACCTGATTACATTCCATATTACTGCACAGCGAATGGCAAGGCATTCATATAGCGCATTTCATACCCAGTGTTCCATCTGGCTGTTGCGTTGCTTCGAGGGTTGCGTGGCAAACAATTTATTTAGGAACTTTAATTTTTAGTGGCGGAAGAATGGCGGTTTATCATTAAACTATTGTTTCTTAAATTGAATTGTCTTTATTTATGAAACCATATCAAATATGTGTAGTAACAGTTTTAGAAAAGCAATAAGCCCCGCGAGTCTGTGCTTTGCGCTGATTTTAGAACAGGTAAGGGGGTTTAACCCCACTCCGCTTTGCGTTGTGCCTAACAACTCCCCTTACCTGTTCTAAAATCAGCGCAAAGCACGGCCTCTTAGGGCTTATTGCTTAAATAACGCCTATTTTTCACTCTACAGCTTTCCTTGCAAAGAACAGAGGTGGCATTCACGAACAAAAGTCAAGACAAGAGGGTCCAGGTCGTTTGAAAGCTGCGGGGGCTTTTGAAAAGGGGTTTGTCCCGCACTATCTGATCATCCTTGCCCTTATCTGGCCTTTTCATCGCCGGAGACTCTGGCTGCCGCATTAGCCGAAGCCCGCTGGCTCTCGTAATGGAACAGCATTTCGTAATGAATGTCATTCAGCATGCTGTGTCGCAGCACAGGCCCACCTCTTTGTGGGACTGAAATGCTGATTTATTTTATTCTGAGAGCGTAGTGTGGGTGAAGAGAGATGGGTGGTGTGGAGGGTGGTGCGGGATTAGCTAAAGTGTGTGCCTCTCCACACCGAGGGACAGACGTTCCCCTAATGCGGCTCGGGGAGGGGGTGAGGTGTTGGGGTAGGGGAGGGGGGGTGAGGGAGATAATTAATTAGTGCTGTGGGAGTGTGGCAAAGGGGGAGAGCAGATGCCAGCAGTGTAGCTCACCTGCTGCCCCTATGACTGTGGCTCTTTTGGGCCCGATTGTCCATCTCTTCCCTCACACACACACACACACACACACACACACACACACACACACACACACACACACACACACACACACACACACACACACACACACACACACACACACACACACACACACACACACACACACACACACACACACACACACACACACACACACACACACCTCCAGCTGAGGAGGGACCGACGGGGCCCTTGGGGCAGAAGCCTTCCTCCCCTTGGCAAGTGTAGCTGGAGCTGCCTGCATCAGCATGATTCACCAGCCAAGTTCCTCGCGTAAACAAGCGGCATAACTCAGCTCACCTCTATGTCAGGTTCAATATGCTCGATTTCACACACACACACACACACACGCACACACACACACGCACACACACGCACACACACGCACACACACAATATCACAATCACCCAATCACCCAATCAGTGAAACATAAACACAAACAAACTCTCCACAAACACACCTATATGTACACACAAGATGCACACACACACTTGCACACAGAGAAAAACACTGGCACATTCGTAAATGCATGCACACGGGTGCACACACACTTCTGGTTTTTGCATTTCTCTAGGGGTGGGTACCATCTGTCTGGCTCATCTACAGCTGAGCGCAGTCTCACCTGTGCCAGCTTTCCCCTGCTCCAGACCTAGCCCACACCCCACCAGCCTCACCCCCCCCCCCCCCTCCCCCCCCACTTCCCGTTGTGTGCTCTTTGCCACGTCCACAGTGGCACTGCCCTGCTCTGGCCCGCACACACATAATCCCCTGCCATTCAAACCCTGGCATGACTGATAGCCTCTGCCACCGCTGTCGTTCAAAAGCTCAGCAATATCACAATGGGGAGTTTTCTCTGGTGGCTGCGCTACCGCCACCAGCCTACGTGGCTAATAGTCAGCTGGCCCGACCAGTTCTGCTCCATCAACAAAACTTGGCGGAGGGAGAATTACTCTGCCCTGTCAGTTTGCAGCTGTTCCCTCTCCTTTTTTTCTTCTCCCCCTATCTTGCTCTCTCTCTATCTCTTTTCCTCTTCCTCTCTCTTGCTCCCTTTCTCTTTTCCACTCTCTGCCCATTCGTCCATCCGTTTCCACAGGCTTGTATTCAGCTCCGGCGTTTCCGTCCATGCTACGGTGCGCACCTCGGCTGGGTAATTACGCATTTGTTTGTTTTGAAGCACAGCTGGTTCTTGTTTGTGTTTGTTTTAAGCCCCGCACTCCCTGTCCCACCGTTCCCCACCAACTTGCTTCTCCTTCTGTCATCACAATACAGACCTCTCCCCTTTCCTTCACTCTCCCCACTCCACCTGGGCGCTACAAACTCTTTCCCTGCTAATTACACTCCTCCACTGAACTCCTATAGTCAGACTATGAGTCAGTGCTTCAGCCTTTCTCTCATCATTACCTCTATCTCCCCCTATGTCATACCTAAAGGCAACATCATCTTCTATTCAACACAATCAGATGCTGCAGACTTTTAGTGAAGCGATGGCCTTAACAGTGACATGGGCATCAAAACATACTCCCACTCCTACCTTCCAAGACATTCTACGTCTCCTTCAGTCTCCTTTAGTGGATAAGGTAACCTCAGAGGGAGGATGCAGGGAGAGCTCATCCCTCCTCGAGCCTTTTTGCCACATACAAATGAGGCAGACAATTACAAATAAATAAACAAATACAGCACATAAAGAGGACTGATGAGAATATGAGCTGGCCAGCCTTGGCACGTGAGTCGACCACACAAGCAGCTGCATGGGTCTTGCAGATCACCGAAACATGAGGAGGGGGGTAACTAAATTAACAAAAGTTACCTGTGTGCCCCGCGGATGTGTCGTCTCTCTCTCTCTGTCTCTGTCTCTGTCTCTGTCTCTGTCTCTGTCTCTGTCTCTGTCTCTCTCGAATTCAATGAGTAAAGGGATGCGTCTAAAAAGGGTAGCCTAGGGGCAGTATTTTGAGAGGATATCAGGCTGTGCCTGGGAGATTGGTGGGGGCCTCTGATGCGCCTCCTCTCCTCCACCTGGACACGGGAGACATCTCTTGCTTCAAACTTTCAAACGGAGTTTGAAACAAACATTCTTGAAAACGTTATTTTTTCCCATTTGTGCTAATTAGCTTTTTAACACTGGTGCTATCTTTGGAGATATTCGGTGCTCTACAATCACTGACTCAGTGCCTTCAGAGCTGAATAATAATTGCTGGAAAACACCCATGCGTGACCACACGTACACATGCACACATATCTGGATGCTTTGCGGATGACTAACATGCGCTCAGCGGGAACACACATTCACGGGCAATTAACATGCCTGACAAGTAAAAAAAAAAGTGAGGGCCGGGACACTATTATTTCAAAATGCACGTCAATCCACGGTAGCGTTGTTTTGCAAACTGAGGGTAATTAAAGATCAGTAGCGTAGTCACCAAGGGCAACTCCACCCCACCCCCCCACCCTCCACCCCGGGTACAAATAGCTTGGACGTCCCACACTGGTCCGCTCCTAATTAGCAGCGACACCCCGATTGGTAATGGGTCGCTGGTGTCAGCTTCGGGGCCCCCCAACTTTCTCAAGCCCTCAGCAGTCTACGAGGGGAGGGCAGGATGGGAACCACGATAGTGCTCATCACAGCATGACGGAGAGAAAAGAAAGAAAAAGAAAAAAAAGGAAATCTGATGGTGTTGGCTGTTTATCTTACCGCAGCTCTGGGGGTGATAGAAGATAGGCGGTTATGGCTATCTCTAGAGATAAAGTGCCCGCGTGTAGCCATCGGGGTGAAAGGGCTGCGCTTGAAACATAATGGATGGCATGGATGTTACCGACCACCTTCACTTCTCTCCATACACATAGACGCACACAAACACCTACGCAACACATGACCCAGCTCACAGCTTGGCTTGCAACCTCACAACGGCCTGTACGTGTTGCCATGACAAACCCTTCATTATGTATCTGAGAATCGCTCAGGCGAGTGAGCTGTGTGCAGGGGTGGTGGCGGGGCAGGGGGGATGCGGGTGGCGGATCCACTGGAAGGGCCAAGGGAGGACCTGCTCATAAGCCGACTGAGTCAGTCTATCCGATCCCTCCCCGCTGATGCATCTCCAGCGCTAGAGATTGGGTGGATATCTTACGTTGATATGCGATAGCAACATGTGTCATCATCTTATCTCTGGACGAGAAGGAAAGAACAAAGCGATATCTCATTGCACAGTGAGATAAAAAAAAACGCAACAGAGCAGACCATAAAGAGAACAGTGTAATAACCAAAACATAATAAAAAGCCAATCGACTTGTTTTTCTGATGAAGCGTCCTCTGGGGAGAGAGATAAATACATTTGTTTCCTCAAGCGGATAAGACAGGAGTTGAGCAACTCTGTGCCGCTAAATCGGGCGGTTCTGGAAGCAAATGGCGCCCGAGTTTGGAGGAGGACTTGGCTGGAGCTCTCGGTCCCCTTCAGGTTTCCCTGCACACGGGCGTGCTCCTCCCTCGCTCACTCGTTGTATAATGGGCGGCCGATGACTCACTCAAGTCATGGTAACTTAAAAAATATTGTGACAGACCATGGAGCCCTTCTGAGCCCCATTAAGCCCTCGCCATCACGAGAAAAGTGTTCAAGAGAAATCGAGAGAACGAGAAACGGCAATGAAGGGGGAAAAAAATCTACGTTTCCCGATGGTTAGCAGCTCACAATCTCCACCTCCGCCCTCCCACCCTGGGCCCGGCTCGGCTCCTTACACACACACACACACACACACACACACACACACACACACACACACACACACACACACACACACACACACACACACACACACACACACACACACACACACACACACACACACACACACACACACACACACACACACACACACACACACACGCACACACGCACGCACACACGCACACACACACGCACACACACGCACACACACTCTCTCTCTCTCTCGCTCGTTCGCTTGCCGACACGCCTCGGCCCTAATGACTAAACCACAGAGCGGGGGCCACACCCAGCCTCCAGCCTCTTGCCAACCCGCTCCCACAGCCATACAAGAGGACTGGAGGACTAGAGACATAACACCCTAAAAAA
>NC_137923.1:46239361-46441861 GCF_963457725.1 Sprattus sprattus | reverse complement strand
AGTTTTAAAGCTATTTGATCTCTTATTTTGTTATGCTCGTTTTTCTGCTCATTTGTAAAGCATTTCGAATAACCAATGTGTATGAAATGTGCTATATAAATAAACTTGGCTCGCATTGCATTGCCTCTCCTTCACCCTGATGTCCGGGGTACTTGATAGAGTGGTAATGGTCATGAAACGCACTGGCAGTAAGAAGACATTCCATCAAAATAGGCCTTCTTCAGTTTCTGGCTGGGATTAAAATGAATTTTACATTGTTTCCATTTTATTTAATAGCATACCTTTTCTTGTGCAGTGATATTGTAGGAAAAATATTGTGATTATATCGGGTTGTGAGTTAACCTGTGATTCCCACATCTAGCAAACTTATTTAATTGTACTTATAACTGATAATACACATACATACATATCAATGTATTTCTATATATTCACACACACAGACACACACACACACACACACACACATATTTTTTTTTGTATTCAAGGTGAAGCAGATTTAGTCAGGCAGTGGTCATGGAGGTGAATGTGGCTGGAGTCACCATTCCTGCCCTGACGTTTGCTTCCAATTTATTTTCCAGCGGCGGGAACAAACGGGCGCAGGGAGGGGGGTCTGAGACGGGTGGCACAGGGCTCACGGGGGTCTGAGACGGGTGCGGACTGTGGTGAGATACGTGTGCCGGGCCCAGTGGCTGGCTCGGTTATCGGCGGCGCAATTGAAAACAGAGCGTTCTATGTGGCCAGGTGCTCCTATATGAATGTGGCTCCTGTCTGGAGTAGGTACACATGCACACAATTACATGCACTGAACCTCTAAACACTGTGGACGTTACACGCACGCACGCACGCACGCACGCACACACACAGGCACGCACGCAACACATCATACACACAGGACACACACCCATACACACTACTACTTTTGAAGACGTATCCACTGCACTGTACAATTTCCAAAAAGTACCACCCCACGTGACATCTGCCCTTGACCAGTTTGAGAGTATAACCATGAAGCGACATTGCAGAGTTTTACTGACTGCATGGAATTCAAATTGAACAAATCATGAGATTGTATTGCATACAAAGCTGAAGTCTAAAAGAAGCACTAACACTACACTAACGTGGCCTTGGTTTTGTTTGGAGAGATGAGCACTGAGGCTGAGCTTGGCTCTCTCACGACTTCTACTGTTCAAACCTCTCCTCTTGCTCATCACTCCCTCTCTAAGCGAACCAGCTACTACACACAGCTTCTTAATTTTTTTTCTCAAACTAAACAAAAACTCCATCTTAAGAAAAAAAGCGAAAAAAAAATACTTTCATTCTTCCAAGCACGCGGCTCCAACATAAATTGCACGCCTCAGCTGACCTCACCGACAGCAAACACAAATGTTTGGGTCGACCCCCAGACACCTCCCCCCCACACACACACTCACACACACACACACACCCCATACGGATCACTCTGCGACCTCTGGACGAGTGAAGGGGCTCTCGCATCTCTCAGCGGCCAGCTCCAATGACCTGCGTTTTGGCCAACACAGGGCCTGTGAGCTGAAAAACTCTTAGATTACAACTACTGTGCAGATTACTAAAGTTGTTGCAAGAACCTTACATAACGTCTATATAACTTCTATACATAAATATATATATATATATATATACACACAAACCAAAAGTGCAGGCGCAAGTTAGTTTCCGTCCTTCTTCAAAAACATATTCATGAAACATTTTGCTGGAAAAGAGTTCCATAGAAATTATTTAGCTTATATGACTTTTTTTAGGAGTCTTCCTTTTCCCCAAAAATATCTTAAGAGGTAAAACGTTGTCGGCAGTCCTTGGAGGAAGTTGGTGTGCATTGTTCATTGGAGAGCACTGTGTGTGTTTGTGTGTGTGTGCGTGCGTGCTTGTGTGCGTGCGTGTGTGTGTGTGTATATAATGTGTGTGTGTGTATAGAGAACTGTAGTGATTCCTCCCTGTCTTTCTCTCTCTCTCTATTGGCTCATCTCAAGCTGGCACCATCAGATAACACACAAGAGTGAATATCAAAATTCACATTGCAGCACAGATAAAATGTAATTACCCTCACAGTTCTCCCCACCGCACAAAAACGAAACTACTGTACTTAAGAGCACACACACACACACACACACACACACACACACACACACACACACACACACACACACACACACACACACACACACACACACACACACACACACACACACACACACACACACACACACACACACACACACACACACAATGCGTCAGGCCCGTTAATTAAGCTGCGCTGGTTTTGCCGCTGGGGGAGCCCGATCTTCCCTCAAATCCTCATAACAGTCGTGTGTGTGTTCACTTTATTCACAATTAGATCAGAGCAGATAAAGATCACAAAATAGCTGGCGGAGTCTTCTCACACACGGACTGAACACGAGCGTCCACTGGGACTCTGGCGATTGAGCTTGGAGTCGACAAATTCCATCAATTTACTTCTCTTTATTAATGCTGTAAACCCTTCGCATCTTAACCGTGTCACTGTAATTCATACAGCTAATTAACAAACAAAGAACGCAAACACCAACATTTCAACTGAGCCTAATGACTTAATCAGATTGGCTCTGAAAACATATTAGGGATGTTAAAGGCAAAATCTATAATTTAATGAAACATAAGTCCAATGATCTGCAGTTGTAATATCACATTTACTTTTCATTTGATGTTTTTATTCATCTGACAAGGGATCAGCGGTGTTGTTTAGAGGCCTACGGGGGATCCTACTCTTTTTAAATTAGCATGTTGATTTTAGCAGTTCCTATCAGCCGAGTGACATGTGCCTACCTTTTTTTGTGTACAAGGCAAGCTCTGTATTGGCAGAGGCATTACCATACGTTCACACATCCAGTGCAAATTATCAACATCGCACAGATCTCACAGTTGTATACACATTTTTTTCTTATGAATTTGAATGAGAATCCATGTGCAATGTCTTGAACACACAATGTCTTCTTGATCTGTCAAAAAATAATTTGTAGTCATTGCATGGATGGTCATGGTATATGAATGTAAATATATGAGGTAATTGTCACAGCTAATAACATGTCCTGGTGTGTGTGTGTGTGTGTGTGTGTGTGTGTGTGTGTGTGTGTGTGCGCGCGCGCACGCACGCATACTGAGACACGCATGTACATGCATGCATTTATTGCCATGTCTGGCCATGTGTCCATACTGACTTGAAAAGACAAACAATGAGTAACATGCATTATTTTAATGCCTCAAACTTTAATGCCTCAAACTGCTTATGCTGGCAAAAATGTATTTGTCCATCTGAGAACCTCTCCTATTGATTTAGAGACCACCCCCTGCTCCACCAAGAAAAAGAAAGAGAGAGAGATGAGTCTTCCAAACCAATATCCATATCAGAATGTGAACGTGACTCCTCAACTCCAGCCTTGTGACATAAAAGCTTGTTAGCTATGCACAAGGGAGAGCGATCAATACCACCTGGGTCAGAGCGACACCCCACTGCATGACACACTCTCCAGGACATAGCAAGAATTTCTGAAAAACCTTCCCTATACAGTTTCTGCCTTCATCCAGCCTTACTGCCTTCCACTGAACAGGTGGTGGAGTTGGGGGAAGGGGGGGGCTAAGGGGAACCTGCCCCAGGCCCGGGCAACGTCTGCTGGGGAGAGCAGATGAGGTGGGGGGGGGGAATGAGATGGATGGGAGTGGGTAAATACGGGCAGACGATGTGCAGCCTGACAGCAAAGGCATGACGACAGTGAGACTCCATACACTGTTACTAACATGACACAAAGGGACGGAGATAAAACCATCATTGGGAGAGATAGCCAGTCAGGGAAAAACAGACAGCTATTACAAATGGGTGGTGGGTTGTGCTGTGTACTCTCCCTCTCTTACACACACACACACACACACACACACACACACACACACACACACACACACACACACACACACACACACACACACACACACACACACACACACACACACACACACACACACACACACACACACACACACTTATCACATGGAGCGAGGCCTTGTGATTTATTGGGTTCTCTCTAGATACACTAGGCATGGGGGTCAGGTTTTATGTCGACTTTCAAAATGTTGAGGTTTAGGGGTACAACCTATTCACAAATCCATACTTATATACATCCTTACACAATTATTTAGGAAATAAGTTAAAAAAAAAACAGAATATTTAAAAGAAAATGAACCTTTTCACTAGATCATGCTTTCTCTTTCTATCTCTTGCTCACTTTTTCTTTCTCTCTCCCCAGCAAACACACACACACACACACACACACACACACACACACACACACACACACACACACACACACACACACACACACACACACACACACACACACACACACGGGACTTTCGTGGGAACAACAGCACCAGACTCCAAGCCCTAAGCGCTTTATTCAGAAGCACTCACCACACACACACACACACACACACACACACACACACACACACAGATGTAGCCAAGGAAATAGAGGTGGCTGGGCTCCACCTGAAATAACTGGCCTCAGGCTCCAAAGCACGGTCGCTACTAGACTTCAAAATCCCATCTTCACAATCTACCTGTCCAGTTTCTGCTCCTCAACCACTCTTACTCCATTTTAACAAGGACCAAGAAAAAAATAACGGTACCCTTTTTATTTATATATATTTTTTATTTCCTTAATTGTCCATGTACCCTTATTACAATATTGAATAGGCAAAAAAGAAGAATTACATCTTCAATCAGGGTGAAAGCCTTTTTCCGGAAAAATCCTAAAAATAATCTCATGCAGGCCTCCGCTGGCGCTGCGATCTGACATCAATTGCACAAAGTGCTGACGCCAGCCTTGTTATATTTACAATGCAGCTCTATTGGATTTGGAGAAGTTGTTTTGTTGTGCCGAGGCCCCGACAGCAACATGCTCAGGTAGAGAGACATATGGATTGACTGCGATGGGCTACTGCGCTAAACTCGTTTCTCCCAATAACATCAGAACGGCACAGGCTAAACATGACCGTAAACTCGCGCAAGGCGAACTCGCGGTAATTGATAGCTTATGCCGAGGTAATGGATTACAATTCCCGACTTCAGTGGCTGAATTTATTACACAGTTAAGTTGAGGACTATTTTATTTTCCATAAACACACGCACAACCGCATGCAAAAACACAGTCACCCCCTCAACTACCCACACAAACACACACCACACACCTGGTCTAACCGTCGATTTTAAATTATAAACAAATGTGGAGCGTTTCAGATTACCTGATGTGAAAGGTTTCACAACGTATTCCAAAAATGCTCCACAACTTCAGGCCTCGTGTAACAAAAAGCCAAAACCTGTGGCCCATTACGAGCTAAACTGCATTTACTCTCGTACATCACAACAGTGTTTCAGAGTAATCACATGCTGAATGACTGAATTTCCCAGAATGTAAACAACGTCATCAGAGTCCGGACAGCACACACTACCGACCACACGCAGAAATTACTCTGCCAGTTTCAATGTCATGTCGATTAATGACAAAGAATGACTTACCACCTGGATTTAGTTTGTGCTGCAAAAACACATCCCGTCCTGAAGAATGAATGTGATCATGAGTTCAACAACGAATGCTGGGTTTTTTTCTCTCTAAATCAACCAATAGTAAAAAAGCCCCCACCCCACAACCAAGGCAAACCGCAAAATCAGAGTAAATATATATGACATTTAACCAGCTTTATGAAAGCTCCCTGCGTTTTACTACAGGTCATTCTCCAAGAGTGCTTGTTTGAATCCTCACCTGTAGTGGCGGAAGATCTCCTCCTCCACCTCGGTGAAGAAGTGGCACTTGGTGCAGGAGTGCTCAGCCAGTGCCGGCCCTTTGACCCCTCGCTCACCGCCCTCCTCCTCGGGTTTCACCTCCGGCATGGCATGGGGCGTGTGCGCGCTATCGTAGTGCATGAGCAGCAGGTCGATGTCGGTGGTGGCAAACGAGCACTGGTCGCACAGGTGCGTGACAGACGGGCGGGGGGTCGGTGGTGGCGGAGTGGCCCCGCCGCTGGGGGAGAGCTGGAGCAGGAGGAGGGCACAGTGCGAGCAGGAGCTCTTTCGACAGGCGAAGGGGTAAGAGATCTCACCCAGGTGCTTCTCAGGGCTGCAGAGGCCGCGCGGGCAGAAGGGGCAGTGCTTGATGGTGCACTTGTGGATGCTGTGTGACTGCTGGTAGTGGCGCAACAGCGGCGCCACCACAATCACGTCCGGCCCGTGGTTCATGGAGTAGCGGAAATCGCAGAACTGGCAGTTGTAGCTGGTCACCACTGCCTCGGGCTCCACGCCACCCCCAGCCCCCTTGTCCTTCCTGCGGGCGTGGAGGACAGAGGAGGCCAGGTCTCCTCCTGCTCCCTCCCTGGGGGGCTTGCGCTCCCGCTCCGCCGGGCTGCCCTCTCTGGTGGGCTGGCCGTGCCTCTTCTCGTAGTGCTCCAGCAGCCGGCTGCGGCTGGAGGCCTCGCAGCTGAAGCTGCAGTACTTGCACCAGTAGTACGCCATGCAGCCCGCTGCCTCCAGCTGCCCTGTGCCGGTCCTGCCCGGCGAGGAAGGGTCTGCGGGCTGGATGGGCACCGAGTAACCCGCCACCGAGTCGTCCTCGGCGCGCACCGCCACGCGGTCCGCCCACTTGCCGTGCTCCTCCAGCCCCACCAGGCCGCCGCCGCGCACCACCACGCAGTTGCTCTTGCGCTCGAGCACCGGCTTGTCGTCGACGCCGTGGCCCGCCAGGGGCGGGGCGCTCTTCATCTTGTTGGGGTGGCTGGCCAGGAAATGCTGCTCAAGCTCCACCGGCGAGTTCCCCATGTAGGTGAAGTTGCAGAACTTGCATCGAAAGTACTTGGTGTTGCCCTGGCAATCGGGCGTCTTCCTACCGATACCGATGAAGGTGCCCCCAAGTGTCACCTACAGAGAAAAGAAAACAGACAAAAATACTTTTTTTTAAACAAATATAAAGCAAGAGTTACTCTTGGTGTCTCATGGAAGAAGAAGAAAAAAAATCCCCAGCTGACATGAGAAAATAAACTACTGAAGGATTGCTTTCAATAACAGAGCTGATAGCATAGGGGAGGCAGCAGTCGTCTACAAAAAGGCAAATCTCAGTTCAATTCATGCCTTTATTACATTTCAGTGCGGAACTCAAAGGGCTCGCTGTTAGACGATGTTAAGACTACCCAGCTGAAACATATTCTCGGGATAAGGCAACAATACATTCGCCAGAGGGAATAAAAGTGTATGGTAATACTTTTTATTTCACAAATTTAATGAAAAACTAGAATTAGGAATTGATGGGCATGCAGACAGCTGAAATTGCTTCGCAGTAAAAAAGCAGCTTTCCAGAAAATGCACCTAAAGTGTAGCCTTTCTGGGGACAAAAGCTGAAACAATTAAAAAATAAAATAAAAATAAAACAAATAAAATAACACCTGTTTGCTGTCCATAAAAGATAAACTGTGTTTGCAGGCCTGGATACTTTTTGTTTTTTAGTTTTAGTTTCTTGATGCGGCAGAAGCACCCTTGCTTAACAGCTTTTGTCCCCAGAAAGGCCTTCATGTTATGGAGTAGTTAAACGTTCGTTAAAAGCCTGCTGGAATGAGCCATAAAATAATTTTTAAAAAGCCGACAAGCATAAAGCCAGGCATGGCGGCGGTAATGACAGCTAATATGGATGCGCTGAGAGCGAGTGGGAGGTCCCTGATCCTCCTTGGCCTGCATGAGTTTGCCGAGAGGATGGGAGCGCAGCAGATTGGTGCGTCGAGTCAAGATGAGGAGGGAAAGCCTGACATCATCCCCGCAGACGCGGGGAGCGTCATGTAATGGCTGCAGCAGACCAAGTTTCTGAGAGCTCTCTGGGGGCCGTATATACCAGAGATGATGGAAGGCCTTCTGAACCGTGCTCGTGAAAAAGAAAAAAGAAATTGTCGACCAAAAAGACAGCATTAGAACATATATAGACGGGGGCACGGGCAAATGTAGTCATGTGTTTTTGTTAGTTTAAGTCATGTTAATATACTTTCTGAGATGGATTGCCGTCTCAGTCGAAAATTTAGTGCAGTTTGCGGGGACTGGATAGTTTATAGGAAAGCTTTAAAATAAACCTGATCCATCTTTTTGCATTTTTCTGACACACTCAGTATTTTTATATCACTGGAATCAGGGCTTTCTTGCCCAACTTTAATAACATTAGACAAAGATCAGCAGAGGGAGTGTGAATAAGTGTGTGTGCGTGTGTGTGTGTGTATTTGCGTAGGGGGAGTTACTACATCTCACCACTTCCCGTGAGACACCGGAGTGCCATCGCCCGCAGACTGCGTCAGGAAGATTATGATCGAATTTTAAAAGCTTAAGTGATATCCACAGCCTCTCCCTGTGCATAGCCACTTACAAAATGGCAAGATTTTAAAACTAAAAACTTGCAAAAAGAACTAAACCTAAAACAGAGGGCAAAAAAAAAAAAAACTGTAACCGAAATAATGGGAGCTATATATTTAGCGGAAAATAATATGTAATATGTTCATTACAATTAACCTACATTGCAAAATAGGTTCAAATCAACAAAGTGACGATAGACTAAGTATAGAAGTCTTTGCTTTGAGAAGGGCAGGGCTAAATTACTCCAATTGTGCGCTTTTGTGGTGAGCTGGGACCAGATCATCTTGGCCTGGCCTGGGACGGGGAGTGAGTTGGTGAGTGGGGGGCTCCAGAAAGCACACACCTCATTTCCAAAGGAGCGCTGGAGGTAATGCAGCAGGCGGATTGTAAACACGACATCACTGAAGTGGAGAGTGAAACCGCACCGAGCCCAGTGCAGAAAACTGCAACTGGCACATGCTCATTACTGCTCATTTGAAATAAATCGAGTTCCCCGTTTTCACTGGCTCTCTTCTCGACTCCACCACCACCAAATTTTAGATCCCTCCTCCCGTAACCCCTCCCTCACATTCTCATTGGGTAATGAGAAATCACAGTCTTGAATATTACCACATGGAAAATTCCACTAGGAATGAATACTGAATGTTATTTTTTTTAACTTATTTCCTTCTTTCTCTCTTTCATCACATTTTTTTTTAGTTTCATAATAACAAAATGGAAACCCCGGGCACTTTCAATTGATTTACTTTGCAGGGGCGGTTATGTACTACATGGTTCAATTTGATCAAATCTAGAGGAGAGTAATTGCGACATTTCTGTTCTTGGTGGGATTTGTTAGACAGTACCTTTCACTTCCCTTGATAAAATTCCATGTGTGCAATACAAGTTTTGGCAAGGACTTCCACTTTGTCTTAATACAAGAAACTTTCGCTTTTTAGTGCTTTAATAAATCTCTTAAGTGGTCGCGCCACTTTAAAAAAATGACTTGCAGCTTGTCTGGGTGGACCAGACAGATTTCCCACTTGTGGACCAGGCCTGTAAACTGGAATATTACTGAGCTTGCTTGAAAAAAAGCTAAAGAAAATACATTTTGTGATGGAAAAACTGACTTTGGCATTCAGTATGACTAATCTAGCCATTTCTGACTTGACTGATAATTACAGTGAATGGTTCACTGTTTCTTTAACAAATGGCTTTTTTTTGTCACACTCATTTTGTTTAAATGCCATCCAGTCATCTGCATTTTCCACTGCATTAATGTACCAAACTAAAATGTCACACGGACGTTAAAAGTATCAGACGAGCCCCTGGAAATCACATATAATAACACTTGTACCACGTTATACTTACTACAGACAACCTTTACTATAAATGTTATGTTGTATAATTAAATATAATTTTATAAGTATCCAATCTGTATGTAAACATTTCCATCTTTTAAGATGCATTTATTCTATACTTTAATGTTTATTTTAAATGTTACAAGAAGGCAATTATATATAATTGTACTTCCGTCCGAATTTTTAGATATTTCCTGCCAACCAATCCTAGTATCTGCTTACTCATCTACCTACTTATATGCAACTGTAATTCATTTCCGTGAGTATGTACTTGTGAGAGATCACTGGGACCAATGGGAAAATATCTTTGTGCTGTGCACACACCCTACAACCTAACCAGTGAGGAGACAGTATGGTGGTTACCTGCACATCATAGGTGCCATTGAGCAGCGAGGGTCTTGGGGAGCTAGGGTCTGGTAAACTCCCACTGAGCCCAGCCTGTCCAGGCATCCTCCCACCCCCCTCCTTGCCCTGGTTCTGGGCCGAGAATTGCACCATGTTGTGGAGAGCCAGGATCTTGGTGTCCAGCTCAGCGTCCTGCCGCGTCCGGTTGTGCAGTCCCAGGTGGTATTTGCGAAAGTGTTTGATCAGGTCGGTGGGGTCGTTGCCGTAGTAACCGTAGCCGCAGATGTTGCACTTGAAATCCTGCAGCTTGGGGGAGGAGGAGGAAGGGGGGATGGCCGTTTCAGGGCCCGGGGGGCTGGCAGTGCCCTCTGTCCCCAGCATGGCAGGAGTGCCTTCGCTGTTTCTGCGCCAGTGGAGAGATGGGCGGAGGGGGGGCATCTCTTCATCGTGGCTCATCTCGGGGCTGTGGGTGGCGGAGTCACTCTCCTGCCCGTTGCTGGTGCAGCCCTGCACAATGACCCCACTGCCAGTCCGCTGCCACCCCCCCAGCCTACAGCTACCAGCCTCCCGGCCCTCCTCCGCCTCCCCCTGCTCTCTCTCCTCAAACCGGGAGGGAGACACCGACTCGTCCCGTCCTTCCGCGTCACCGTCGGCGGCACGAGACGTGAGTATCAGCAGCCTGGTGTCTGACACTACATCCTCTCCTCCACCCTTTTTGTGTCCCCCAGCATAATGAAAGCCAGGCTTGTCTCTTGGCGCTCCTGCCTCTCCTCCTCCTCCTCCTCCTCCTCCTCCTCCTCCTCCTCTCCAGGCACGTTTGACGGGGGCGGCGTGAGGCTCCTCGGGCTCGTCCGCTGCCACAGGCACGTCGGCGCGGCGGCCCTGGTCTCCATCAGCGCTGCTGGGCTCGGCCGGTCGGCCACCACCATCTGCGTCCTCACTTTCAGGCCCGCTGGCCTCGGCAGCCAGCGCCTCACCCTCCTCCTCACCGCCGAAGCTCCTCAAAGGGGGGTTCTTTTTCCGCACCATATCTGCAAGACACAACATCAGCAGAGGGGAGGGTCAGGAAGGCGCCTCTTAGTGGTGAAGAGCAAACACCGTGATAAAACACTTGGACATTAAAAAAAAGAGAACCTTATGACTGAGGACTGTGGAGCCTGTTTTCTAGCCCATCTACAAGTCGTAAAAAACAACAACTGCATCTTCCAATTGTTCTGGTATGTTCCAGAAGGGGGGGGAGCACTGTGTGGTGAACAAGTCTTTTGTGAACAAGTTATGCCCCCTTTCCCAGCTTGGTCCATAAACTGTTCTTTTGAGCCCTAATACCAGCGACGATGTTGGGCGCCGAGCTTTGTTGATGATATTTTAATGAATAAAATCTGTGCACTTGTGTCACTGATGTGGCTTGCGGACCGGCATTTTCAGCAGCAAACCAAATCAAAGAGCAAAAGGGAGTGGGTTGTTTGAAGGGGGGGTGGTGGGGGACTGATGGAGTCTGGTTTTCTAGACTGATTCTTGACATGAAATCACCCTCAGTGCTCCAGGTCACATAAGCATATCTCTTTCAGGCAATGCACCAAGGCAGAGTTTGGAAAAAGAAATGGCTTGGTTTTGCTTCACCATTAAATCCATTTGTACTAGTGACTGAAGTCAAACATGAGAGGGAGTGAACACCATTTCATGTGTGCTCCTACAAAAAGCTGTGTAACAATAGACTATACCACCCCCCACCCCTTGACACCCCCGCACTACCCTTCTCATTCGTCAAGTCTACACCACTCTTATTTAGTCATTGCAAACAATTGAGAGCAATTTCCTAATTTAGATTGTAAAGCAAATGGGTATTAAATCAGGCAATGGGACAACGCCTAAACCATGGCCATGTTAATAGAAGCCTTAGGAAAATCTAATCTGAACCAACGGCACACAAATCTCACCACACCCCGTTCTATCATTACGCCACCGCTGGTTCAGTCTTCCTTTTACAATCCTCACGCTGGGCTTCTCGACTTAACATGCAGCACCAGTGGTCACTGAGACAATCATTCTTTATACAGATATCTGTTTTTCTTTGTGAGTGTTTGTTTGTGTGTGTGTGTGTGTGTGTGTGTGTGTGTGTGTGTGTGTGTGAGAGAGAGAGGCATAAGTCTTCATTTTTTCTATAATGACAGGAAACAAAGAAAAACTTGATTGCGTCACACACTAATGCCCGAAGTATGTCTAAACCTCAAAATTCTCTGGCACATCGGTCCCTATTAACAAGGCCATAGGAGATTTGAGATTGGAACGAAACGTTACTGTTAAAACCCTTTGGAGCACTAACCGAACAGGCTCACTATTTTTATTATTGCATGAGGTTGTCATACATTTTTTTTTTTTTTTAAACAGTGCCGACGACTTTGCTGCTATTACATTAAAATGAGAAGTGAAAACAGCTTTTATCTACAAGGCCTCGGAGAAAATGTCAAAATAGATGTGCATTATGACGGGTAAACGAGATGTTGACACAAAATACCCTCTTTGCCCCCTCGCTCCCTTTCCCCCTGAAAACCCAAGAAAAGGCTGGGATTTCAGTTTCAATAAAGTTTGGATCAATGTAACCCTCCATCAAAACCGGTGTGTACTGCATATTTAATCACATTTCAGAGAGAGTAATCTTTTAAGGCTCTGTTCATTACCTGCGCTAGCAGCACTGCCTTGTTTTATTTCTTCAATTATTTATTTATCCTTCTCCTGTTCTGTGGGGCAAGGACAGAGCACTGAGATCCCCCTAAGCACTTAGGCTTCATTAGTGGCGGTAAGTTGACACAAAATATCTACAAGACGAGGACAGGGGGTGGGGGATATTTTTTTTTCTTTTATGAAAAGTCTCTGATATGCTATGTTTCTGATATGTGGGAACAAGTATATTAAAAACTTCTGAGGGGACAGATATCATTACCACCTGAATGCCCCATCAAGAGACAGAATAATCTGCTTTCATAGCTCTGAGCCATTAACCACATTCCTGTACCAGTCAATTCGAATCACCATTCCCTTTTATTTTCATCTTTTGCCCTCTCTCTCGTATTCTTTATTACAGTCCTCCCTGTCCATTATTGTGGCTTTCTCGAGAACTTAATAACGTATAATATGGCTTTTGAAAAGGAGAGGACAATCAATTTCCTTAATTAAAAAAAGGCTGGAGGTTGAATACTGGCTTGAATACTGAGCAGAAGCGAGTACCCCTGGTCTCACGTTGTGAGCAATAACACTGTCCAGCCTCCAGCTCAAGTATGTAGACATCCACTTCTTTATTAGAGACTTCCTCCAAAGCTGTACTGCTGCATGATTGCGGATGAGTCTGGTGCACCAGACATCGCCTGTATATCATGAGAAAGACTTGAAGTTGGAGACAACCCTGGTTCTTTCGTCATGGAAATATCGCTGTGTGAAATCCATAGTGAGACACACATGGGCAATACTAGTTAGACAGACACAGACACAGGCAGACAATGCCCTTGAAGCTCTGCTTCTTCTACAGTCTCCTTTCAATACCCTAGAATTTTCTGACATTCTAGTCTGGTTTCTCACACTACAAGCGAGCCCAGTTTGTCAAGGGCATTGACAAAGACGCCCAGGTATAAGCACTCATCCGACGCGATGGCTGACATGATGAATGGGGCCTACATTGGCTGTGTGAAAGGGCACCTCCGATTTCTAGCTAAGGCACATACAATCAGTGGATTTATCAGCCTAAGACAGACCTCCCTCACTTTACAACAACAGGAGGGAGAGGCCCTTGGTTGGATTACTTTGATAAATAAAGGTGTGAGCACCGATCAAACCTGATGACCCAGTCTCGGATCCTACCAGTTCAAACCAAAAGGGCAAACTTTAAATCTGTCAAGACTGATCAGCACATAAGCTTCCGCTCCTCCTATTTATAAACTATGATAGCAAAAGCAAGTCAAGCAGGTCAGTATAACAGTTGTCATTTAACTGGAGGTAGCAGATGTGGGGGGGAAAAGAGTGTGGTGTGATATTGCCAGAAAAGCCTTTCAACGTATTACACCTGCCACTACGAAGACAGCTTGTGTGGTTCAGTGAATGGGAGCAATCAATGACTACGACAGTAACACTCAAACACATGGACAAAAGGCAAATGCTGCCGAGTCTCACGTTTCACCTCTCCGATGACGGCACGATGGGCCAACTACAACGACACACGAGGCGACCCTGCTCAAAATATGTCATCCAAGATGTCAAACTAAATCATGCAACTCTTAACTTTCCCTCTATCCGATTCCTGTGCCCCGCATGAGCAGGAGAAGTAGAAGAAAAAGAAGAGAAAAAAAAAAACAATAATAGCTCCACAGCAAATGACGTTGTGTCTAGTCCACATGGACTACCCCTTGTGGAAGGGGTTTGTTTTGACTGGACGAGACGTGGGCTAACAACAATAGCGTCTAGAGGAGACCACTCTCTTACCCTTCAGAGGGGGCAGCCAGGGGGTCGGCATCAAAGAGGTTTCTCACCACATACCGGGTCATGCCTGATCACCGTCACTGCAGGTATTCATCATAGGAGTAGGAAGTAGCACCTTACCTCAGGGCCTTAAAGGCTGGTGCTGCCATAACACCATCAACATCTCACACTCGGAGTGGGAGTTGGACTGAACAGGTGGATATTACCCAGACACATGCTTCTTATGACAAACTGCATGACTGGTCGGGGGTTTTTGATTTACATTTCATCATTTTGCTACCTTTCCTTAAAGGAGTCGCATTGAAATTTGTACCTTTCCTAGCTTCACTCAAAATGCTTTTTACAATCAGTTGAAGTAAAATTTCAAACATTGTACCAAATTCTAAAGGTTTCCACATAAACCTATATATATATATATATATACACAATGACAATGTCTAACAGGTTACACCCATATTCTACTGCATCCTAAATACTGCTGAACAGATTTATTTAAAGGGAATGGAGCCCATTAACTCTGTATTTGGAGCATCTGCATTACCTACATCCACTCCTGCCCAAAGTCCTCCATCTCCCTTAGTGAAGTCTGAAACAGCACCAGTAGTGTCTTTACAGCACTGTGGGTCTCACTCACTCAGTCAATCAACACTGCCACCAGATAGAGAGCAGCATACCGTGCCCTAGAGGTGAAATGATCTGCTGTAACGCAATCACTCCGAGCACTGCTGCCCTTTCCTTACTTCCGAGTGAAGCGTCCGAATACGGACAGGGAAGTGGGGCCTTTTCCTCAGGGGAGCAAACAGGACCGCTAGTCACGGATACAGCTGGTGGGACTCCCGCCGACCATCTCAGACTGAGGCTGAGCCCCATAATAATGCTCTTCTCTCTCCTGCTTCTCCATTCAGCAGATGAAGTAGGCTGGGCAGGGGATGTGTGTTTATTAAAACTACATTACCACAATAGCCTCAACTCATATTTAACTGCGTACGTAAGCCCAGGGAGTACGAGTTGAATCCCAGCACACACTCAACACACACACTGTAATCAGGAGTCATGCATAATAGACACATATCCATACACGATCACAAACAATCACACACAATCACACACCTACCCTTTCCTCACAGGGGAGCGACAGAGTGGCATAATACACATCCCGATTGATTTCCCCAATCCAATACCATTTAAGGCGGCAATACAAAGAGAGAGTTTTACTGAATGTATGTTATTGCTTGTCACCAAAATAACAACCAAAAGTGCCTTTCTTAACAATGCCATATTCACCAGCACGCATGGTCAGTGCCTCGCTTCTTTAGATAGACCAACCATCCCCCATCGCACCTTCTCTCACGTTATGTTTCACACATCAGATGATTTCATCTCACCACAGCTATTTCTGTGTGATGTCTGTGTGTGTTGTGGTTTGGTGTTCAATCCAATTTGCTGCATTAGGGGGGAAAAAATACAATCACATTTCTGTCCGAGTCTTCTTACAATGTGGAAAAGGTATATGTGCAATATGAGACAAGACCCTTAATTAATGAATTATCATAAGACCATCAGTCCATCCATCCATCCATACTCACTCAAGCAGGGGTGCACAGTATACACACACACACACACACACACACACACACACACACACACACACACACACACTCTTCCGCCTGTCACCCCCCACCCCTCTCACTCTGAGAAAACTACTATTACCATGAAGCCACGAGGCACATTAATTGAAGCTCCAGAACTAATACACACTTCCATACTTAAAATAATTACTGTTGAAACAAGATAACCATCTCGCATTAACGGTCAGTCTTATTTATTGTACATGTCAATTTTTCTCCCCACTTCCCTTACATTCCAAGCTGCTGCTCCAGTAGAAACTCTTTAGCTCTTTAATCCAATCAAGTTAGCAGGCTTTCATTTCAGAAATCCAATCCACACAGTCCTAGTTAACTTTCTACAGTGCAGTAAGTCATTTTAATAGAAAGAAATAGGTGAACACAGGAAAACAGGAAAAAACTTTTTTCGCTCTTTCTATCTGTCCTTCAAGTGAAGGAGATTTCAATTAGCACAAACCTGTGCAAGCATAAGGGGGAACAGTCATAGCCATGCGAACCTCATCAATTAACTGCCTTCCCCTGGATGTTCACTCTTTTGACGTTTTTCCATGCGAAATGGTGCCGCTTGGCACGGCTTTGCTCAGCTTAGCCCGTCGACCAAGCACAGCCTGGATTTGCATTTCCATACATCAGGGTCTAATCGCTTAAGGGTTTTTAGGAAGGGATAAGGGCTGTTTAGGGGTCCTGACACACACAAATATTTGACGAAGTTGAGGCAAAGAACTCCACGACACAAAGCATAATGGGAGTTATTCTGCACATTTGGGACCCGGTGTGGTTTGGTCTTGCTCAGGACAGGGTCCAAAATGAGCGCATTGCAGCGCCGTTCGACTTGTAATGGAAATGCAAATTAGCTCGGCACAGCCCGGCTCGACAGGGCCAAAAGTGGCAATGGAAAAACCCCCATCTATTGCCAAGAAACTCAGCGTGGGGCAAGCTTTTCATTCACCATCAAAGCCACCCTCACTCACTTGCCCTCTGTCACCCCAAAAATCATCACTCACCTTCTAGACATTTATTACCGTAATGAGATCGATGGTATTTATTAGGCCATGCGACAAATATACATGGCATGAGATTAATAAAACTGACATCACAAACTTCCTGCCTTCACTTTTGAATGGCTGTGTATATGTGACATCAAGTAGTTTAGATGTTAGAGTCTCAATCAGATCCCACGATTAAATGCAGTACAATGCAAGTCCATCTCTGAAAACCATGTGTCTATTCAATGCAGTGGTTCATCGAAACGTTTAAAAGAGAGCCGAATATTTTATCAAATCATAAAGAAAACAGAAACACATTGAGGTAACGTTACATCCACAAAAACCTTCCTCCGCTAAACCCTTTCACAACCAAACCAAATCCAATTTCACATGTGTCTACATTAAGCCTACGAGACTACAAGAAACCCTCATATGGACTTCATGCAAGGCAATAAATACATAGTGCCAATCTGTCAAAGTTCTTCCCTAGGCCATCAATCAAACACTAGAGCCTCGCATGTTAGGCCTGGGATGGACAAAGAATTTTGATCTGAAAATAAAGCGTCATCTTTTCCACCAGCCCCCCCTTGATGTACATATGCAATACCTCCAGAGGAGAAAATTCCTTTTCGCCCCTTAAAAAACAGTGACAAGAGAAGTCTGTCTTTGGCCATCAGCGTGTTGCATTTGAAAAGGGAGAGACTTAAAAATACACTCTGGTCCTCTAATGGAGTCTCCACCTTTATAAACAAGTTGGAAATTTTAAGCGACCCGAAAATAGCCAACGCGTCTACTCGGCGTAATAAACTTTGTTCGAGGGAGCAAGTAGGGAAGGAAAATGGAGCAGAAGGGTGCGGAACAGCATGCTAATCCTCTTCTTTAGCAGCAAATAAAAGAGGGATGCCGCTTGCAACACACAGGCCTTTGAAGAGGACACAGATTTTTTCTCGGAAAAAGCATGGGCCTTACAGATGTCGCCTGAAACACAAATCTGCAGTACAGAACATATTCCGAACAGATTTATGAAGAAAGGAGAGTAAGAGAGAGAGAGAGAGAGAGAGAGAGAGAGAGAGAGAGAGAGAGGAGGGAGGGAGGGCGGGAGAGGTGGGGGGGGGGGGGGGGGGTTACAGGGAGAAGGAGAAAGGGAGAGAGAGAGAGAAAGAGATTGTGTGCAAAGCCTGCACAGGCATGGAAAATAAGCAGGGGCAAATGGAACACTTGTGGAGAAGTCTTTGTCATGTGCTTTCCCTTTGAATGCCATAAAACTGCAGAGATGACTTTGCTTTATCTGAGGCTCAACTCCCAACAGAGAGGACTCCTCTTGAAAAGCCCCCCCTGTGCAAAGCTCTCCACGGCCCAAAGGGAGAGACGCAACAAAGGCTCCCCCGTGTTTCCAAAAGGTTGGAACACAAGCACAGCCATGATCACTACCCAGAGATGGATGGTGGCCTCGGCTCGCTATAAACATGGAAGTAGTTTGGAAATGGACTGCTTGGAGAAGGATTTACGGTCGAAGCTTATGGCAATCGGGAAATTAATGTTGTTGGACCTCTGACAACATGAAGCTCGTACATCTGTCTAACCAATGGCCTACACATTACCTGTCAGAATCCTCTTTACACATCAAACACTATTCAGTAGAGGCTTGACTAGACTAGTTCACAACAGAGGTTCAATCAGTTCTGTGTGTTTCTCTAGGTGATGTTTCACTTCATAAGCGAATATTGAACCTGTGCAAAACTAAAATGAAAGCCTGGATTTTCAAAAGTGGCTAGGCTTAGAGACACAAACAGCAGTAGCAGCAGCAGCAGGAGCAAAAGCAGGCTCTAAATCCACACGGTCACATCATTAATTCCCTGACAGGGTACGGCTCGTCACCTTAAGCCGGTTGCAGTTATGGCTTGCTGGAGGAGGAGGAGGAGGAGGAGGGAAAAAAAGAATAGGGAATGGCGGAGGAAAGGGTGGAGGTGAGAACACGTCAAAAATAAAGAGCTTTTCCCATAATTCTTCCCAGCAGTCCGCCCCTTTAGGTGTGTGTGTGAGAGAGAGAGAGAGAGAGAGAGAGAGGTTGATGGAGGGAGGGAAGGAGATAGAGAGAGAGGGAGAGAAAGAGAAAGAGAGAGAGAGTGAAAAGATGACACTCTGAATGGGACAGGGCCGTGACTAACTGCCTCTCCATGACTTTCTTCCCCCCCTAAGAGGCACGTTTTCTGGGCACAATACAACAAACACACAACTCTCTTCCTCCCTCTCTCTTTCTCCTGAGTCACACAACTAAGCCTAAGTCATGTTTATTCATAGGGATACTTCCACATCAAAGCATGGCTGCACTGAGAAAGCACTGGCAAGATTACGGCCCTCCTGACGTCTTTTGAGGCCGTGATATTCAATAACCCTGCTCCCTCCCTTGTACTTGCGGCTATTACACCCCTTAACTCTTTCCAGCACAATTGCAGGACATGTTTATAAGAAACATTTAATTGTGCAAGACGACGGTAAACCAAAGTCGCCAAAGGCTGGGCTCCCTGGTTGCATTTCTCACACAAGTCATGGCCCACAATACCCAAGCGGCACATTACACACCGTGACTTGCATGTAAACGAAGAAGACAACTTGTCATTACAAGTTTTGTTGTCTACGTTTACGTGGGCTACTAATTTATAACTTTTCGTGTCCCTGCTCCATTAAATGTGTCAGCTTCGAGAATGTTGCTAAACTAGTGCAATGATGAGCAGAGTTGTTTGGCCAGGCTTCAAAACATGTGTTCACATGCCAAGCAACTCGTCAGGTTGGGTGAGCGCCACCCTGGCACTTTTAAGTGCTTTATCTCATCTGAACAAACCACCTGTCACATTAGGGTTGCCACCCTGCCATTGTTCAGCCCAATCAAGGGGGCCCTAGGCCTATCGCCCAGGGACCCGTTATCAGTGCAAAGTCTGTCAGAACAACTTTTGTTTACTTCCTCCTTCTCCTCCTCTTCCTCCTACTTGTACTCCTCTGCTCCTGTGCTCCCCTCCCCCACTTCTCTCTGACTCTCAAGCTCTCAGGACCCCGAAATGGCCCCCGTCCATTCTCCCTCCAGTCTAGCACAGCGAAGGGGGGATGGGTAGGTGGTGGGGGTTACGGGGGGGTGGGGGGTGTTGTGAGGGGAGGGGAGGGGAGGGGGCAGGGTGGCCCCAGCCTGAATGACCTGCCCTCTTTGCACTCAATCAGCGCACACTGGAACCGGAGACAACAGAGAACAACTGCTTCCCCTACACTTCCTGTGATCACAGGCGCGGAGCTGCCAGAGAGGGCCAGGGATCACGCGCTCCAGAGAAGGGCTGCAGATAACAGGCTTCCGCCAACGCATGTGTGTGTGAGTGTGTATGTGTGAGAGAAAGAGAGAGAGAGAGAGAGAGAGAGAGAGAGGGAGGGAGGGAGAGAGAGAGAGAGAGAGGGGGGTGGGAGGAAGAGAAGAAACGGAATAAGAAAATGAATATGTGCAAAAGAGAATAAGAAAGGAGCAGAAAAAGAAAGAGAAGGGAAGAGGAAAACAATTAAAATGCAAGAGAAGGAAGGCGCAGAACAAGTTAAAAAACAAGAGACAGAGAAAGAAAAAAATTGCTTCTCCAGGAGTTTGAGATCTTGCGTTTTCGCAAATTCTTGCAAATCGAAGGATGTCCCACAATGACACCTGCAATGGTGTGAAATTTTCTTTAATTCTCACAATATTCCCACAAACAAAATGCAAAATAATCAACAAATTATGAACGTCTTGCATTATGTGCGATCACTTTCAGCAATATTTCAATGTTTGAGCAAGCGTAAAGCCATTATAAAATCTACAACCACACCCAATCAAGGTCGAACCTTACCAATCATCATTAAAACACAGCATGACATGCAAGGATTCTCCCTGGAACGTCATGTTTGGGAATGCAGTCTCTTTGAACAAGAGAAAAAGTTTGGGCAAAACTGAACCCTCAGATTCTAAGTGAGTGTGTGTTTTTTTTTTCTCTGCAAGAGTAAGCCTATTTTAAAAGATTCCTGGCTACTATCTTTTCAGGCTATATAAGACGAGTTTGATCGATAAACTCTGCTTACTGTATTGACGCCATTTTGCTCCCACAATATAACCCTCAACCCTCGGATGATTTTATGCAGGCTATTTCATTATGATCTTGGATCATTTATTCTTGACTTATGTTACACTTTAGTTCAAACTAAAAAGGTCAAAGTTGACTCAATCAGTTGACAACATTTCTCATACTGTTTTGTGGAGTGCTAGATGATTTTTTATTTGTACTAATGTTAGAGTAACCAAGGCGTATTCTGTGTTTTAATGTGATATGACTGTACCTACGTACATTAGTAATCTATTGACTATAAGTCTTAATAGCTGGAAGTCTTTTTACATACATTATTATCAGCAGTGATCAGAGTTTCAAATAACATTCAGTACAAAAAACCTGCCGCAATTTTTGACATTTCCCGCAGCAAATTCAGTCATTTTTTGCCTCAAGTATCACAACAAACGCAAGATCCTGGTGGCACTGAAGAGAGAATGTTCCAGACAGCTAATTTCTGTAGTGCTCTCTGTCGTGTGAGCTCACCATTATAACAGTGTTTTTTTTCCTTTTCGTTTTCTCGAAATACATAATGGCCCCTTCATCAGGCTCCATTATGTTTTAGTGATGGTTTATGTGGCCCACTTTACTTTCAACAAACAGTCATGGGCGCTGCGCTACAACACTCAAAATCATTTACAACCAAATCAGCTTTTAGGCCACTGTTTCTCAAACAACTCGACTCTCCTCTAAATGTCCCTCGCCTCTAATGGGTATCGACGTTTGTTTAAATGCTATGAATGCCACACTATGCCATGATACAGACACTGTCTCTCAATCTCAAAACAAGCCAAAAAAAAAAACGTCCCATGCCAAATGCAAGGTTGAGTACACACCACCCCCCTGAAATTATACCGCATTTAGCAACAGGAAGGAACACTAGGGCACAGGCGTCATTGCCCAACGGTGTGAGCTGTGAGCTGTGAGACTGAATGCGGAGGAACTTCTGCTTGTGAACCTTTGTTTCTTCCTAAAGAACTGCAATCACAGTCAACACTAGTGAGTCTGTCTCTTTCTCTCTCTTTCTCTCTCTCTCTCTCTCTCTTTCCCTCACATTGCCCACCCGTTCTCACCGCTAACGCTTTTTCTCACACATGCGTTTATGGAGCAACAGATGTTCCCGTGCTCTGTGATGTTTTTTAACTTTCCTGTGAAGGACTTTGAGACAGTTTAGAGGGGCCTTAAGGCAGCACAATAGATTTAATTTCCTCTCGCACCCACCCCCCCACACACACACCCCCTTCCCCCCCTTACCCCAACTCCACACAATGATTTAAATGGTTATGAGCTTTTTATGACTGCTACCTCCCCAGTGTCCTAGCCAGGAGGATGTTACAAATTACAACAAACACAGAAAAAGGCACTGAGAGGCCAGATCATATTAGATAGCACATCACACGGCGCAGTTGCCATTTCAGATGCCCCACAACAGGCGTGTTTATCTTTCAAAAAGAGGCTAATGACATCAAAATCGAGAAGTGACAGGGAAAAGCACGCTGGCGTCGTCCCCCCCCCCCCCCCCTCAACCCACCCTCCAGTGGTGCAACCATTTTCCTCCGATTCATAGCGGGCCGTTGCAGCTACAGTGAGAAACAGTGAGAAACCGACAGTAAACCACAGCACTTAAAACACATTTCCTCTCAGGCTACAGTCACACATTGTTGCGACATGACAAAGAAAATCCTCCGGATCGGCTCAAAGAAGAAGCAGAAGAGAAGAAAAAAAAAAAAAACATCACCCACCCAATGCAAGAAGAAAAGAAAAAAAACAAGTCACCAACCCATTTTGTTCATCTAATGTTTGCTTGCCTGTTTGTTTGCATGCATTTGTTTGTTTCATGCTGAGCAGAACAGGCTTTAAACCGGCTTGTCATGGACGGCCACAGAGGTCACACAAAGGTGAAGGAGTTAGCACCTTAGAATACGGGGCCTGAATGAGGAGGTGACAAAAACAGAAGGATGAGCTGCTTCCGAAAAAAAAAAGAAAAGGAAAACACCTCCAGATGCAACCGTCCCTGAGAACAGATGGAAGGGGCAGGGTGGCATGGTCCTAAACTGCTTTGTAAGGCTTTCTTTATGACTCTGTTACAGACTGACTACAAGCTGCTACAGACACATCCATGCTCTCCCTCATGGCCTTCATGTAGACAGATGGATGTGGAATCCAAGACAGAGTTACAACACCCCTTCATATTTGTTTACATATATCATTGACAGTAACCGCCTAGTTAGTGAAACTGTGTGGTGAGGGTAGTTTTTGGTTCAAATATTGTCATGACTGGGCTGTGGGTTTGATAATTTTCTTGCCAAAAAGTCCACAGGAAGGTTACCTGTTATTACTCACACTAGGTGATTTCATTTCTAGCCAACCTGGTTAGAAATAATGAAACCATGCCCTACATAAGGAATGCATACATCTATATAAAACATATAGGCTACATCTATGGGAACAAGTACTAAATACTACGGGTAGTAAGATGCAGACTGAAGACGGTTAAAACAACACTTAAAGAATAAAAAAAATAAAACAGTGGAACATATATATTAAGGGCATTTCTCTCCACAGGAAGTCAGACCGCGTGAAAGGGTGATTGCTGGCTAACACTGACAAATGTAGCCTGGAGCCGCCTCATCAACTGAACTCCTACCCTTGGGCGGTCTCTCCAGAAGGTGCCCTGCTGTGTCTGCACCTGGGCCAGAGAGCCAGGCAGTGCTAAAGAAACCGAGAGCCTCCGACCAAAACCCGACCACCCAGTCACCCCTTCTGCAGGACATTTTGGGCTTTAAGATCCAGGGGGGGTTGGGATCTGTAATAGTAACTCACTGAACCTTGACACGTCAGTGGCACCCTCACCTTGAAAAACGCCAACCCTCCCCTTGTGGTTTCCTGCCTTTCCCTTCGTTTGCGTGGTCAGTAGGTGGAGGTCGGTGTTCCCGGGCAGAAAAGCAGGGCCTGCTTTTATTTGTGTGGTTTTGCACCGCCCAGCTTAACTGTGGAAAAACGGCACGGCTGTAGACCGCAGTTCGCACCAAATCAGCACAATCTAGACAAACGTAGGGCTGGAATATAAACTCCCGTTTTGGGGCTTGGAGGTGGACATGCTCGAACAGTTGACACAATGTCTGGACAAGTAGAGGAAAACACGAGGAACAACAAAACACATGCTATGCACACCTTATCTGAACTGACATTCAAAAGACACACCAGATTCATGTTCAGTAAGCGGTGCGCCCAATTGTCAATTTCCTTTGTTTGTGAAGGAGGGCTGGTCGCCTACACATGCTGCATTCCCTTTATTTGTCTTTGTCTAAGACAGCTTCCTTTAAATGCCAGATTGCCTTGGGTATTTAGTCAGAGCTATTCAATCACAGCGCCACGCCTCTCGATAAATACCTTTCGTGATGATTTCAACAGCAAAATTACAGGTTTGTCTGTGATATGGGAAAAGATGGAACATGAATCGGAGAGCATTCCACAGCTGCAGCCAAACTTTAGCACAACCCCCACCCCTCCACCCCACCCCATATCTCACTAAGCCTTGCTGTGCTGCAAGTGAGCATGGGATTACTGTGACTTAAAGCAAAGTTTCTCCCAAGACTGTTGCATGTTGAGAACCTACTGCCATGATACTGACGTGCAGATTGGGCGAGCCAACATTCTAACAACCCACCCCTTGCCTATTATCCCACCCATGCCAGCAACACACATGGCCGCGTTCACCATGCTTGGAACAGAACAAGGAAAATGCTGATTTTGCTTCTCCTCCTGAACTTGAGTCATATCTACCGCACAAGTGTCAACAGGAGGGGAAAAATCTAAAAGAGAAGCAGGCTGATGCCCACCAGAGATAAGGAACAGTACCGAGGTCTGAGATCATGAACAAAACCCTCCATGAGCAAACAGAGACAGCTTTTCACACACATTTCAGAGTTCAGAAGATTTTATTTTTTTAATCTGTCTCTTGACGTTGAGGAGGGTTTTCAAATAAATAACAACACAAAGGGTCTTAGGTATGGGTGTGGCTTGAGTGCTTATTTGTTTGAATTTGCAGCAGCAGTGTGTCTGTGGGTTTGTGGGTGTATATATGCATGTGTCTATGTGAGAGAGAGAGAGAGAGTGAGAGAGAGAGAGAGAGAACGAGAAAGAGAGATCTTCTAAGTGGGTGTGTGTACATACAAACAAATGTGAGGGTATGTGTGTTGGTGTGTGTTTGTGTTTGAGTCAACAACAGAGAGAGAGAGAGAGACAGCAAAGGAGAGAGAGAGAGAGAGAGAGAGAGATAAAGAGTGAGAGAGAGAGAGATACAGTGTGTGTGTCTGTGATCCTCTCATGCGTAAATGAGCCACTCCGGGCACAGGACGTGCACTGACTCATCAGAGTGAGAGCGGCCACGGCACGGGAGCACTGCCCCCCTCCCCCCTTTGTCGCCCACACGTGCACTTCACAAGAGCTGCCTCCCACCCTAGCTCTCTCCACTCGGCCGTTAGCTGAACAACACCAGTCAGAGAGCGAGAGCAAAGCACCACCGCGCTGATTTAAAGCATTACCGGAAAGAAAAAAACTCAATCGGAGAGTGGCCACGAGTGTTCTTCACCAGGGAGTGGAGGACAGCACACGCTGAATTTGTGTGGAGAAGAGGAGGGTGGAATGGATGGCTTCTTTTCAACAGATAATCACAACAACAGCTAGCCTGCCTGGAAAGTTTGGATACAGAACCTCACACGACATTAAGTGCTGTGCTGGGAAGTTAAACTCTTCGAGATAAAAGCGTGAAGAGTATTACTGAAACCGGGAGCAAGACAGATAGATGGGGGTGGTTGTTTAATGTAGTATTGTCTCTGCATTCTTTCCAACCTGGTGTCAGTCGCTCCTTCTCGTCTGGAGTCCAACTGTCCACTTAAATCTTCCCTTCAGTCTGCCATTGGCAGGGGCCTGGCTGCGGCACTAAAAGCCGTCAGGCTTAGATTTGGCCAGCCCTAGCGACTTTCGAGTCAGCCCGCGGACGTATAAATAAGAACAATATCAGATAAGTCTTGCAGGAAGTCTATAAACATTTACATTCTCTTTCAAGTGCTGTTTATGGATATTTTATCTCCTATCTGGAAGTTAAGAACATGGTGAAAAGAGGCGCAGGAGGAATCCAGGGCGCGAGCGGTGAATCAAAACGCTGGCGGGGACTGACAGGACCCCGGCCCGTTTACCATAATAGGTGTTGAGCGTGCCGAGCAGAACGCCCGATGGCAGACCCTCGCTCCGCTCCAGCCGCAGGCCTGCCAAAAGAGTTATGACGGCCGGTGCTGTAGAGATACGGGAGAGAGAGGGGGGGGGGGGACCAAGTGAGATGGGGACAAGAAAGGGTAGAGAGAAGAGTTGAAGAGGAGAGCAGGAGGTAGGTAGGGAGAAAAGGGAGAATGAAGTAGGAGAGTGAAAGAGAACGGGACAGGAAGAGTGAGAGGGAGGGTGAGGGTAGGAGCAATTGGGACAGAGCAACAAATTCTATCTCCTCTGACAGAGACAAACAGCACCTGAAGCTTGGGTTCAGCCTGGGAGACAAGGAGGAGCTTGTTTTCTCCGGCCGAGGCTCTCGCACTCTGAGGACCATCTTCTGTCTCTGAGGCAGTCTCCGATCATTATCAGACAAATGGACAAATTAGCCCCACCGCATCTCATCAAGCGTCAGGGGGCCGCCATGGCCATGCACAAAACCCAAATATTAACTTTGAAGCCTGTTTCCCTTGTAAC
Organism: Sprattus sprattus; assembly: GCF_963457725.1. Lineage (NCBI taxonomy): Eukaryota > Metazoa > Chordata > Actinopteri > Clupeiformes > Clupeidae > Sprattus > Sprattus sprattus. The sequence goes on along the minus strand of NC_137923.1, from coordinate 46,414,807 downwards.
ACTACAGCTTTTCTTAAAGTGATTTGTAACTTAATGAAGCACTCGCTGGAAACCCTAGTCAACACACTTCCTTCAGGTCTGTATTTATAGAACTCTGTGTTGTTCAACATGAAGTACATGTTTGCTCAACATTATGATATCTGATACCAAAAACAACAGTGTGAATGTGTGTGTGTGTGGGGGTGGGGGGGGGGGGGGTTACAACATGCAAGACCTGCTACTAAACATAGGCTACTAGCACAACCTGAGGATATTTCAAAACAAACCTATCCACACCTTTCGCCATCCTTCTCAGACCATAACCTGCTTTCTCAAGTTTAAGTGAATTAAGTCAGAGGGGGAGAGGAGAGCACCCTGAACCCACCATGCCAGTCAGAGCACACTCAACCGTAGTGACGGTACACAGTTCGGAAAGCACACACCCATGCTCTTTATGCACACAGGCATCCCTCACAACACCTTCAAACCGTACTTCGGGTAGCCCACACACACACAAGTGCTTCGCCCTCTGTGGGGTCCCTCACACAGGGGTCAACCTGACACCATATGAAGTGAATGGAGAGAGCAGTGACCCCACCCAGCCTGGAACCTGGGTCTACATACCAAATCTGCACCCTGACTGCAATGTTAAAGAGCCAGGCTCGTTGGTATAGCAGTGCCCATACTCAACTGTAGTGACGGTTCTGTCACCGGCCCATTCACTGACTATGAGCTTCTCTCAGTTCAAAAAGTAAAATCTATGAGTAATCAATGACAACACCAAGATATAACTTTGAGAACATTTACGTACTTACATACATAGTTAACAATAATAAATAATATATAGCATAATTAATAAGCTATTTAATATACTGAGTTATCACAGCATACTGTATATGCTAAATTTAAATATTACACCTTATTATCTAACATAGTAGAGCTAAACCAAACACGCAAAGGGGACAGGGGACACAAGCAGTTCAATGCTCCCACTAATCCTCTCCGTGAGTGAGTGAGTGCTCTCTCCTCTCCTCTCCTCTCCTCTCCTCTCCTCTCCTCTCCTCTCCTCTCCTCTCCTCTCCTCTCCTCTCCTCTCCTCACCATCGGAGTCAAGCCTCTCCGTATGAAGCCCTCAATTAACAAGACAATGCTGGCCTCATTGTCTTGGCAGGTACAGCACTGTTTAACACCATGCCTGTTGTCCCGCTCAGTGTCACAGCAACACCTACGCTAGTGGGTTGTTTTATCTTCAAGATGACAACCAGTCAGAGGGGAAAGATGGGAGAGTGTTGGCAGGGACTGTAGGATTATACAAATGGTGATTTTCTTAACCCCCAAGAGTCCTGGGCTAGATTCAGGCACTTTTGTTTTGACATGATGACTTTTGATGTTATGACATTGTTATATTTTAGATAATGTAAGCAACTTCGTTAAGTGGTTCCAAAGTCACATTTAGGCGACTTGTTAGAATTCCGAACACGTTTAGATAGAAAAATATCTAAGTAGTATGCATGCTGTATTTGTACAGGGTTGTCACAGGGCTTAGGTGCTGTTACGGTCTGTGTCTGACGGAGGGGGGTTCTCCGCTGATTGAAGGGAGGCGCTCTCCTTTGAGTACCCACTGCAGCACCACATTGACTGATTATGATTGTGCATGAAGCTCCCTAACAAAACTACCAACATATCATGTGTTAATGCAATGTAATTTAACTAAGTTAGCTAATATTAGCTTCCTTTCCTATGGTGAGTACCATTACATTACCAGTACTTAACTTCACTAGCTAGGTAAGCAGCTGGCTAGCTACTTTATACCCATGTGGACAAACTAACTATGGCTTTTGCTAGCCACTTCAATTACCCAATTGCAAGCACTAACATACGTTTTGTGTAAATATTTGGTCCTATTTCAGCTTTAGGATACAACAGTACACCTTAGTTAATAAATCACAAAAAAAAATAGTTTTTGAGCGAGGAACATGTAGTGCTATGTGATTTGTTGTAATTGAGCCCTTGCACTGATTTAATTCCGATGTCTGATTAACTGTAATTGCAGTTAGTGATCCTCAATTACTGCTGAACAATCATACTTCACATTGTCCTGTGTAGAAGTAAAATTATAAAAGAGAGCAAAAGGAGAGTGATTTCTGCTTAAAACCGTTTTGAAATTGCAATACTTTTCAATACAGTAATACTAGTCTACTAAGTAGCACACCTTTTCCCTGTAACAATATTGGTCTAATTTGTATCCATCTACAAAATACATAGATGCATACACATAGCTTGAGTTTAACAACATCTACAGGAATACACCAAGATAGCCCTCAAGCCTTCATTAAATGCATGTGTTATTTAGATAATATCAGCCGTGCTGTTAAAACAGAAAAGATGAAAATGGTTATGGTAAATAGCAGATGCTTTTGTCCCTAAATTTTTTTATATAAAATACAACCAGAACATTGCAACAAAACGCTTATAACACTATCGTATATAAGGTCAAATTAAAATTAAGTTATTCTGAAGTTCTAAAGTTTTTCTTAAGAGATCTGTAAATGCTTTCTCATACTCTTTGACTGTACGATGGATGTCACTTGATCGAATAGCACTAGGCAGCTCTTTCTACCACCGAGGTACCACTAATGAGATTAATCTTGACAGCCATCTCTTGCTGTGGAGCGAAGGCAAATACAACAGGGAAATGGAGTAATTGAGTTCCGCCTGGACTAATTTTGCATATTGACTAAATAAAATTAACAGCGTGGGTCATTGGGTCATTGGTGTTAGAGAAAAGCTGCCCTGAGGCTTCTTAGATTATATTAGTTGCTCATCCAACTTGTGGTAAGAGAGTCAAACCTTTCTTTCGTAGGGCGAAGTGTCCACAAAATAAAAACTGCAAACTGAGTTTGCGAACACTGAGTTTTGTTGTGTTTTGGCCTTTCATCCACGCGAACATGACGCTTTTGGGGCCATTTCTGAAATTTGAGACATTCGGAAGAGCATCCCTTACGTGGCTGTGTGGACAGGCAAAAACTGAGCTTTTGAGTGACACTGAAGTGGCCCATCACCTCTCGACCTGAACACAAACGCTCACAGGCCGGAACGTGGCATTCCATCCTGAAGTGGAGACTGGGCTGAGAACCAACGGCTCCATATTGTTCCCTCAGCTGATGCTGAACAGACATCGCTCAATGTGTGAACAACGTGGTCGGGACCGTTTTGTCAAGACTCCCTTCTTTGGATTGGCAATTACGCAAAATTACAAAAAAGAGAAAGGAAGAAAGAAAGACAGAGGGAAAAAAAACACATAACATTATTCAAGCTGCCAGAGGTGATGATGAAGACGTTGATTAATACGGCTTGGCTTTTAAAATAAACAAGTCCTGAGTGTGTGGTGCATTTGACATTACCCTTTAATTTAGGAGGCTTTACCCGAGACATTTTGTTTTCGCAGCTTCACTGCACCACCCGGCCCCCTTTTCTTTTTACCCCTTTTGAGGCCTTTTTTTCCACCGCCATATGGTGCAGGCCTTGCGGAAACAATCCGCTAAAAACAACAGGCCTGCACTTAACCATTTCTTTTTTAACACCACATGGGACTGAATTGCTCCCTTGTTTTGCATTCTGTCAGTGCTCTGAGGATCATTCCTTGTTCGCGGGGTTTGGGGGGTTACTGCAGTAAGATTGCCAAGCAAGGCGATAAAAGATTGACATTAATTACAAGAAATCGCCTCCACTTATGAGCATGTTCGCTGCTCTGTCCACTAGCCTTGCCTGACCAGATATTACTTGTCCTTCCTGGATATGGAGGGAGGGAATCCAACATATGGGAAGGTCGAGCAGAAATATGCTCGAGCTCGCACGTTATCCGAAATGTAAAATTCCATCTTGGCATTGGAGGAAACCTGGAACTATTGACACACATCCGGCTGGCCCACGCGTCAGTGTTCCTGGTCTGGTGCCGGTGATGATAATGAATAGGCTTATTGTGCTGGAATAAACATACATTTAACTTCAGTCACTCACAAGGTCAAACCAGCATTGTAGCCTTTGAGCTTTTACAAAGGAAGAGGGGAAAAATGTGGAGAGGGGAAAAAAAGTCAAACTTTAGCAAATGAAATGCCTTGGAAACCGTGTGGTCTGTGGAGACGAAAGCAGCGCCGATTTGGCTTGTGAGACATACTCGGACAACCGTTCAAAATCCACGAGAATATAGAGCCAGGCGATTAGACTTTTAAATGAGCATTATGGAATCCTTTGGAGCATCGTGTCCCTCTGCACACTGGCACACCATACATCACACGAGCACCTACAGCAGGACTGTGCTGACTGTTGGACATTCTCTTTTCTATCTCCACTCTAATTCTTGGGGATTATACAAATCAAGGCTGCCTATTGTTAGCCAGTTTCTAAGGCTGAGCTCCAAAAGGCTGTTTAGTCGCCTGAAATAAAAGACCTGCAGAAAAGAAAATGTTGCAGCGACATCTCCTCAGCACTGTATGAGGACATGCTGTCAGCGAAAGTTAACAACAAAATCTGTATGTAGAACTGAGTCTAAGAGGAGTAGAGAAGTGAGGCAAAGATATTTTGAAGACTTCTGGAAATCTTTTGGAATGGAAATAAATAACACCTAAAATTCACTTAACAGATCAGTGGTGAGGGCAACTGCACTGGAATGCCTTTATATGTCATAGTAGCTGGATGTAACTCCCATACCCCAGCACTATGAGGCCTTAAGCAGAGGCCTTTACAGAGGCCTGAGAGCACTCTAGGAGGGAACACAAAAGACGCCACTAAAACCTCAAATCAGACGTACAAAGCAACTGGTTTATATCCCTTAAGAGAAATATTTTATTTTCTGATGTGAGAGTGATTTTTTTTTTTAAAAATCTGATTTTCTCACAGAGTACCCTCTTACTTTCATTTTCTTCTCAACCTTGCATAATAGTAATAATGATAATAGTAATGATGAATGTACAGCATACAAATAGCAATACTACCAATACCATGACCAAAATGACTACTGATCATTCAATAGTACATTACAAGCATAATTGACTGAGGGGAGATTAAATGGATAGAATGATATTAAACCAATGTGTCTTTGCCTCTCTTAGATATTATGAAGATCCCTTCCCATAACAGGCTGCACCGAAAGGGGCCACGGTAGGTCCAGGCCAGGACCCCCTACCCAAATAGTTACTGTCACGCCACCTCTGACCTCAGACGCTGTGTGGGTCTCGAAAACGCATATAGGTTATCTTAGCTGTCGACTGTCCCTCAACTCACTCACAAGCCAATGCGGGCATCAGTTTAGGCATATTAGCCAATCTGAAGTAACAGAGGTAATTGTGTGCGTAAGTACAGACAGATTTTCTTCTCCAATGGGAGTCTGGAAAAAAAAAGATTGCATGTGTTTGACATTACACAAATCTGCTGAAATGGCAGGGGCAGTTTCAGGGAGCATTCATTCGTTTCTGCGGCGTTAACAAAGGATAGGTCTTGTAATAGCCAGCTCATTATAGCACGTTTTATATGCATGCATCCCAATAGAGGAAAGAGAGATTGGTGTGGTAATGGTGGTGGTGAGGGTGGTGTGAGGGGAGAGAGGTTCAACTATGACACACTTTTAAACTCTCAGATCAACTACTGTTCAGTATCCCAAACCACAAAGTATGCGGTCATTTTCTAAATGTAATGAGATTATTGGATTTCTACGCTCATTGCATTTGTATTATTAGTTCAAGACTAAAGCCAGCGACTCGAGCACAATAGTACGACACAAGGAAAAGACCATAATACCCGAAATGTCGTGTAGGATTTAAACAGCAGCAAATAACCGAAAACCTCTTAGGCTGAGAGAAAAGGAAAACGCTTGAATTACTCAATTGCCTTTGACACTGAAACAATATAAACTTTCATGCAAAGTTTACAATAGCACCTGATGAATTTAAGTCTGTGTCTACCACAGTTACAAGCACAAAACACAATTGCCAGAGCTATTCAGTTATTCCTTTTAAGTTGCTTGCGGCTGTCAGGTTCTGCTGCTTATTATCAATAATTCTGAAAAGAAACAAAGTCTGACTGTCTGGCTCTGCACAAAGACCCCATAAATGCATTGTATGAAAATGATTAGACTTTGGAGTGTATTACATTTTAATGAAAACTTTATGCTCATCCATATAAGGAATGACACAGGGACTTATTCTCATCAGAAAGCTCCTACTCTGATAGTGCTACAAAAGGGGGAAAAAATATGTCTGATGTCTGGACTATTTCAAAGGGAAGGCAACATTAAAGGAGGTCAGCGAGACGCATGGCTAAAGGGTTTGGTGGACCCACACAGAGCGGAGCGCCTATCAGACCGCAGAGAGTGAATATCTGGAGCAGAGATTCAGGGAAGCATGACTTCTTGTGTGGCCTCCAGACTTTACCTCAGAAAGAAAATTTGCGATGGTCAAGACAGTCGGAGAGCCACGAGGGGGGAAAAAGAGGGGAAAGTCAATAAAGACAACATTCCACATAAAAGGCTCCACGGAGCAGGGAGATGATAGCAGTGCCTCACTCCGGATCAAAGCGCAACATGGCTACCACAGCTGAGCTATCAACCAGCAGGGCTCGCAACTGCAGGAAAGTTCAGAAATGCTGCAAGAACTTACATACATTTTTTTTTGCTGAGCATCTGATGATCCTGACTTAACCCAACCGAGTCATAAACACAAAGTGCGGATAAGGGCCGTCAAAACAGCGTTTTTTTTAAATAATACTTAAAAAAAAAAAAAAAAAGCTTTACAATGTGCTGTCACTTAATCCGTATGCTTTGCCTAACCAGCCTTGCCACAAATCAGTAAATGCTTTAAAATACGGGCACATAATGGTAAACACAGTGAATAATCTGTTACGGTTTTCCCTGTCGGAGCTCACAATGCTGTGTACATACCTCTGCTGCGCATTGGGTTAGAGCATAATCAGCGGGGCTTTCAGGGAGGCAGATAGCAGAGTTGGCACAATATCCAAAGCCCTTGCCCTGCGTCTCAGTTATCCTTTTATTTCACTCCCATACTGGATACGTATTTATTCCATTGTTGGATTGTTGGGTTTGTTCTTCTGTATGCTTCCCCTTCTTCTGTTTTTTCCCCCCTTGAAGGTTTCTTTTTCTTGTCCTCCTTTCTCGTCCCCGTGCTTATTTTTATTTTGGACAGTCGCTTTTTCTCCTATCGTTTCTTCGCAGGCCTTGGCAGGTGAATGTGGTCCCGGGTTCAAGCGGCGTACGCGTCACAAAAAGCTTCCCTCACTGCAAGAACAAACCAGAGAAAAGACGTGAAAACGTTTAAAAGTCAGAATAATTACTGTGAGCAATGAACAAAGCAGTCACATAACAACTTGTGAGGCAATCCTTGAGCAGTAAATACACAAAAAAACACACACACACACACACACACACACACACACACACACACACACACACACACACACACACACACATATACATGAGGATAAAGACATGCCTGTTGGATTTGCTATAAAGTTGTCGGATATACAGAGATCAAAAGTTCCCCAGTATTCCTTTACTAAGACTGAGTGGACTACCGGACCTCTGAGGGCTAACCAGGTGATCCCAAAAAGGAAAAGAGGGAAAAAAGGGAAAACAATTAGTCAGAAGTGTAAACATAGTGAGAGAAAGGAATCCTGTGTCATCTCGCTTGGTGGAGACATGACAGCAGGTTTCATGAATGGGGGCCCTGACGAGACAGGCCCTCTGGCACACCAAATTGGAAACAGGAAAACAAACATTCTCGAGGAAAACTCCTACACCCCTTCTCCCCTCCCCTCCTCACCTTTTACACAAAACTGGCCCCCTCCCCCCCACCAACTCCCTGAATCATTCAGTGCAACCTGTCTCCAACAATGAAACAGAGTATTCTACAGCCACTGTACTAGGCACCGACCACACAGATGGAAAGAGAACACTTCACCATGAGGAAAAAAGGGGAGAGAGGAGAGAGGAAAGGGACAAAAAGTGTGGAGGCAGGAACACACACAAAGACTCCCGACGAGGAAAGAGCTAAAATGACTCATCAAGGTTCAAGAGAAGCTCAAGTCTAGGTACACATGTCTCCAGTACCATATACACAGGGAAACAAAGATATAGACCTATGCTGGACTGACTTTACAATAAGACAGTAACTAGTAAAACTGATATGACTGCTTCCCTCTCCAACTGGAGGGAGCACTGGATGGAGACATCGGGATGGTGAGGGTACTAAACTAGGTCTATCTGCACAAAGGCTAGGTACTGGCAGTGTCTTTGAAATTATATGGTGCATCAACACACATTACATGAATTATAATGTGACAGGTGATAATCATGACCCTACCTCACTACACTGAAGCCCTAATACCTTTATATTATCGTAAAACTACTGCAAAACACAGTTGCCTATGAAGATACAGTTTGTAAAGCAGCTTTTAAGAATTTTTGATATTTGTAATTACAAAGTTATGTTATGTGTTGTGTATTAAAAGTAGGGCATGTATTACAAAAGAAAGGTCTGTCTTATAATTGAAAACACTTTTCTGTTCTGTGGAGGTAAAAAAATGTATGCATAGTTTTTATTCACGTATGCTTTTGGCAGTATACACTGCTCAACATATGCGTAACAGCATATAAACACGCTGCGAACAAACAAGCTGAGGAAACAGACGTTACACTGACAGCGCAGTATAATACAGTTGTGAGGGTTTTTTTTTGGGGGGGGGGGCCCACATCAGGAGCCGCTACATTGCTGATGCTATATCTGCCTTTTCTGTTCATATTCTTCTTGATAATTTTAAATCAACCGGCACTAATGGGAATTTCCTTATCTGCAGGAATTAAAACACTTGAGAGCTCTTCAAATTTGACTTTGCCAAGACAAAGATAGTTACACTGATCCCAGCCCATGGGCCAGTAAAAAGTAAAAATAATTCTGTGCTCCTGATATTAGAGAAGGGCCAGGGGTACAACTCGGGGTAACAACCACAGCTCTGGCCACCAGAAACACAAGAGAGCAGAGGCTACTGCTAGCCTACCCGCAAGGTCACACTCTGAACGCCCTGAAACACCTGCAAAAATAATAAAGTGGTGCTTTCAAGTTTCTTTAGAGCATTGACCCCAATGGCACTCCGAGTGAGATCCATATTTAAATCCTCTGTGATGCCAACTATTCCTAGAAATGTTGCTGGTATAATTATTATTGTTGTTATCGTTGCTGTTGTTGTTTTTGTTGTGAATAATAATAATAAACCATTGAGGTGGTTTTGTCACACTGAAAATAACACTCACTAAAAATATGTAACACATTGTCTCTTATTTTCACAAAAACACAATAAAAAAAATCAAATGAGCTCGCAAACGTCTACCAATAAGTTTTAATCGTTATGTGGTCGAGTGCGCTACACACATTTGCACATAATTAAATTCTTTATATGATGATAAAGTTCTAACAGGGTATGTGTGATTATAAAATATCTGCATATAAATGTGCACAAAATGACAAAAAAATGCATTAATGTTCCAGCAGGAATATGGTGTGAATGCAGGAACATGTGGAACATGCCGCTGTGTTTACATATCACTACTGATCATCCCCCCATAGTCATCAAACTTAAAAGCGTTAATTGTTTATGTCTAAGGGCTGTAATGGCATAGGAAGCCTTGACAAATGAACTGCCACATTGGACTGGACAGCAGATGATACACTGACGATAAACACCCAATAAAAATACTTTTTCAATGGACTGAGTGAAAGCACAAAAGTCTTTTCTCCCCGTGCAATTCAAGGTCTCCCTCATCACTTCCACCAAAATCGGCGAACCAAGCCACTGTGAATCTATGGCATTATCAAAGAGCTAAAGCTACCAATTACAGAAGTCGGGCTTCTCCAAGTAAACTTTGGCATTATGGCAAACAATTTTCCTAAAAGCAAAAGTTTCTTAGGTCTCCTGAATGGTTGTAACTATTGAAATTACAAGGTGTCTAGTCAGTTGATCCAAATAAATAAGTACATAAAATACTTCTACCCAGAAAAACTAATAAGTGAACATATTCTGATATCACTCCACGGAAATGTATCGGAGACCAAAAGGGCTGTTTCTCAAACACCAACTGCTTACAAAAAAATGCTTCGAAGGTTAAGATTAGACACAAACTCATCTATCACTGATAAAATAAAATAACCATATAGAGGCAATACTTATTCCTGAAACACATTTTCTGTGTTTCATTTCAAACAGCACTTAAATGTTTGACTTATTTAAGAAGGGCCTATGCACCCTTTTCTCAAAAGTTACTTCAATTTAATAGTGCCCTGTTTGTCCATATATTTAATCATACAGTGGCACCGGTGTCATCTCAATCTTTTATAGAGTAAGGTTTTCCTTTATCAGACTTAGTAAAAATGTCTATGGTAGTTTCTGTTAACAGGGCAAGGAGAATATATTTGCAAAAACCTTTTTCTCTTACTGGTGGGAGAGAGGAAAAGTTCCCTCCCGTAGTTCTAGTTCAGTGGAAAGGTGAATGCATAATCATAAATCAGCTTCGAAAGTATACATGGATTAAAATGACATCAGTCATTTGCAAGCCGTCTTCAAAGGAGAAAAGGGAAAGTTTCCTCATAAGTAAGGAAGCGACCACAAAAATACTTACAGTGAGTGCACTACTTCACAAGATGACAAATTCCCAGGTAATCCCAAAGACCATGGATCGAAGCAGATTCCCCAGTAGTAGTTTATATGTACTTTTAATACCTTTTAGAACTAAATGTTGTTTTTGTTTCTAACAAAAGTGGGAAAATATTTCAAGACATGTGGCTTGGAGAAAGACAATATTCCACTTGTGTATATAATATGTAGATATGCCTTTTTTGGGAGTCAGCTAGTCTCTCCCTCTCTGCTACATGGATCTTGTAGCAAACACACATAGTGAGAGGCTGGCCTTGCTTGCGATTAGAAGTTACTCTGCAAAAGAAGTTGTGCAAACTCTAAAGCCATGTATAACAAACGCAAGCCCCCCGCTGTTCCTTTCTCCTGCTGCCGAGACCAAATTCATCTGTCAGCCATAAAGTTCCCCGACTATACAGGCCCTGATCTATTGCACCCCGCCACCACCAACCCCCCCAAAAGAACTCACAGATGTGCGGCCATTTACATTTCAAATATACCTCAAGCTTTTCAATCACTTCAAATGCCTCTTATCACACGACCAAAGCGTATCTTCCTTTTCTTTTTAGAGGAAGTAAAGACTTGCAGTCTATAATAGATCAACAGTCAACACTCACTGAGAGCAGTTTTTACCAGTCTTAATAAATTAACAAAACTCTTTTTTATATATATCATTAGACTCTTCAGAAACTTTCATGGTTCAATCAGAGCGGAATATAATTGAATGCCAGGCATAGCCTAAGATTTTTGAGTCATTACTCTGAGTTTTGTTTTTACACTGAGGCCTACACCTTATTTTCAGTTTTATTTTCACCGCAATCATTGTTATTGATCTGGTGCAGCTACTCATACATCATTAACCTTTCATAAATTATTTTATTAGGTCACTGTGAACACAGAAAGAGCACATCATTAACGGATCTAGGATTAACTGACCCATTTTTGGGAATAAAAAAATCGTTGTTATTCACTGACTGCATGTGAGCACCACACCAAATGATGCGCAGCGCTTGTTTGCCTAGGCCACGTCATTAACAAACTTTCACTGACAAGAAAGAAATCTTTCATAGGTAGCCTACACAGCGTATCATTTCCAGATACACCACGTATAGAAAGTCTCACAGTTTACAGGAAATACTGCAACCCATCTACTGGAACCAACATGGGAATGTTGTGTCATAACAATGAGATATAGCCTTAAATAATTAAACGCCAGTGCACTAAGTGGGGCCAAAAGCAAAAGATTTGATCTGATAACCTAGAATAAACTAGGCTATTGCCCATTTACCGTCCACGCATAATCCCGTAAATTATACTGTTGCCATGGATGTCTCACGAACTAAGTTGCCTAAACTTTGACAAACTAAGAAGACTGAATATTGAAGTAACGTTTACACACCAAAGGTTCTATGTCCCCACACATCTCAGTAACCAGGAGACAGCTCGAAAACATTGCAAATACGTCTGACATCAGAGAAAATACTGACCCAGAAAATGAAGTAGCCTTGGCTGTTTGTTTGAAGTATCTTATTTGAATAGGCCTCTGATGTAGGATCCATATAATGGTACATATACACCATGCAATCTAATTTTAAAATTGTGAAAAGTAGAAAAGTAATTTGTTCTTGACAACACTTAAATAAACTTTCAGAACTGTGGGCTACTCTCACTTTGCGCCGAAGTGTGTCTTAATGAATCTGTCAGTGAAACAAATGCCCACAACACTTACTTTTGAATTTGGCTTGACTTATCTTCTTAAACACTCACTTGCTTCTATCCATAATATGAAAGCTATTTTGGAAATCTCGTTTCTTGCTAACTTTGAGAAGTAGCCTACTAAAAAGATGCGGGCTACACTGCGTTTGTCTGCTGCCCCGAACGTGACTTGTAGACTGATAACAAAGTTTACCACACAAATAATAAACAAAAATATCAGGATATGCTTACAAAAAACACCTGATACATCTTATAAGTTATAACTTTTTGGATAAACAAAACAAACAAGAGAAGACATGCAACAAATACTTTGAAGAAACACCATGGGTCTTTGTCGCTTTTCTAAAATATTCTCAAGCTCAGAGCATGTTGCTATGCCTACGCGTTTTCTTATCTTTGATAAACATCAGTTACGGAAAGTTGAAAAAGTTACGTGGAAAACGTTATCATCATAGCGCTACGGTCGTTACATTTTAAAATCTCCCCACAAAGGATACTATTTTAAGTTTTAGGAACTGTAGTACTGAATATGATACTTTGTTTCACCCCCTACCATGCGCTTTCTCACAAACAATGAAAATAAATACACGCGCTGCGGCAAAGAAGACTCCACATCTTGTCACATCTGAAATAGGACCGCGTTAGCACAGACTTCAAATGCTACAGCTTCCACATAGACTACATCATATGTTCGAATTTACAACACCTCAACGCCACTGCATTTCAACAGAATGAAATAAAAGGATTTCAAGAAATGGGAAGGAAAAAGTAAGCTACAAACCTATTGGAACTCATGTTTTTCTTCCTTGTCTGTGAACGTGACCACTCTGTGGCTACTGCTTGTAGCAAGTAGCCAATTTCAATTTCTCATGCGTTTGACCCAACAAAACCTAAATGCCATGTGAAATCCGAGAAGCCCTGCTCTTTTTTCACAGCAAAGTAGCTCACAACTGATTCACGAAATCCCTTAGCTCTTTCAACATTACATAACATTCGCTTCAAAAAAGCGATTCAGCATTCAGGAACTACTGCAAATTCACATCTCATTGTTGTCTGCCATCCTCGTAATGTTCATTGATTCGCTTTCTCCTTACCTGTTGATTAAATTGCAATAGTCTTTGCAGTCTGAAAGATGGTGGAGCTTTGGCGTAAGCCATGAACCGTCTTTGTGTTGTTTGTTTGTTGATCTCGGGGTATTATTTCTTTTTTTGTTGTTGTTAGGGGGATCTAAGATTTCGAATTTCTCCTGTGCAAGTGGAATCGGGGTGACTGTGTTTGATATTAAAAACGCCTGAGACTGGATGGAAAAAAGGAGGTTAGTTTGCAGTGATCTCAGTTCTTTATCAGAAATGTTATCGCTTGTCAGGACCTCAGACTCCAAGCATTACGTCAGTTTCAAGACACCAACACTATTAATATCAAGAAGCCCTTGCGGAGGAAAGCGCCACCCTAGACCGAGTGTTCTTAAAGGCACAGGGACCTAGTTCGCCGCTCACAGTCAGGCCATTGCTTAATTATTCAAACCGATTTCAACAAACTGCAGCGCTTTCAAATACGATCAAATATTTATTTTGATTGACACTAACGCCGCTTTCAATGTTCTCCAAAGTAATTCCAGTATTTTAAATCAAGGATGTAACTTCAAATGAAAAAAAAAATCGAATTTGTCACAGTTAACAATTCTCTTTGAATTATAACCTGTTGGCTATCTATAATAACAGAGGCATGTGCTCAATCTCAGGTTTTTGAACGTGGCAGGCCCTTCTCCAACATCTAAACCAGTGGCCAATAAAACATGAAGTCATCCCTTGTTTTCTAAAGTAAAGTTTTGAAGTAAAATCCAACACCCTGGAAATGGATTGTAAACGTGACCACAAGTGTCTGTTGTCACCTGGTTGAAACCACTAATAACTCTCTCTCTCTCTCTCTCTCTCTCTCTCTCTCTCTCTCTCTCTCTCTCTCTCTCTCTCTCTCTCTCTGTCTCTCTCTCTGTGTGTGTGCGTGGGTTTGTGTGTGTGTGTTTCTCTGTCCGTTGCCTGTCATTATTGAACACACCATGTAAATCATACTTGAGCAACATTTCCATTGTAGGCATGCACGCTTGTCAACGAGTTTTAGCTGTGGAAAGATACAGTGAAGTTTCATGTGAGTTTCATCCACCATTCGCGGTGCTTAGTCATTTGCTCACTTCTCAGAATGTGTGTTTACATGCCAGTGTTGTCAATCCGAAAACCAACTCATAAAGGTGTACCAATGCGTGTATAAATAACTTTATGAGTGCTGTATGATTGCGCTCAGGGTGCCTTTCTTCAGGTTCTCTGTGTTGAATCTTTCAGTGAGTTTTAAAAACATGCCATGCACATGTGTTTAATGAAAGTGTTTAGTGTTTTTACAATGCATGGTTTACATTAATCTGTTTTCCAGGAGAGATGGGTAAAGTATAACACTTTAGACGAGTCTGCTAGAAGTTTTCAGAAATACAAGTATTAAACTTTGACATGCTTGAAAACCTATTTGGAATTCTGCAGTCATCCATCCCAAATTCTGCACAATCATAGAATGACAAGAATTAGGTACACCTCAGCAAATATAATTAAACTGTACAACTGTGCATATTGAAACTGTTTATAATTATGTGCAGAAATGGTTCACATGACACAGTCTTCCTGTTTAGTGTATAATAATAATAATGATAATAATAATAATTAACATACCGAAGAATACAGCATTGCAACACTTCATCAACTATTTATGTTTATCCGAGAGTAAAAACACTAATTCCCCTGCAATGTTAAGGTTGAAATTTGCAATTGTCGTATCTATTTATTCATATATTTACTGCAAAACGTATCTCTCCCTTGTAAGCATTCATTGTTTATGAATTTCATGCTGTGCAAAAAAGGGTGTTAAATTATGTCTTTTGTAAACATTTAATGGCTATGACACTCACTGTAGAATTCTCCCAAACGTCGTTGATTTTCAATAAATTGCTATTGTAATAGATTCATCTAGATACTAACATTAGATATATACTTTGCTTATATAGTTGTAATACAGTCACCATAGGAGAGAGTTATATCACTAGGCAATGGATAGTTTTTTTTAGGTAATTTTTAAGTTCTTAAGTACAGTCTATTTTTTTATATTGTGCAATATACAATTTGGGGGCAACGCAGAATGTTTGTGTTTGTGTCTTTGTGTGTGTGTGATAAGGAATCTGTGTTTGTGTTTCACTGCGTGTATATGGTGCTGATCTACTTGTCCGAATTAATTTGTCATGAAAAGTATTCCGTAATGTCATTATCACTTGAACATATTATATAACACAAATGATTGTTTAAACTGATTATATATTCCCTGAAAGGAAATAATAAACAGTGCTTCATAAAATTCTGCTGGTGTCCCATTTGGGAAGAGTCACATGTATGAAATAAAAACCGTTGATCACACCTCCACAAGATCATGTGCAGACAAGACAAGTAATGCACTTGCCTTCGAATATTTTTAGTATTCTGTGAGACAGATTACATACTGTCATCCTTGGCTCCATCACAGTATCCCATCTATGTGGTTGATAAAGTTTCAGTATTGCCTTACGTCTGACCATGCTAACACCCTACGACATCATGTGGTCATATTTAGAACTCGTGATGGGGGAAGGTAACAACAACCCTTCTCTGATTTTTTCTCTCGCTGTCTCATGTTAGGATAGTGGCTAAAAGCTGTGGCCATCCACGGTCCACATTATGGATCCATGTAATGTTTTCCTGTTAGCCGGTCACACCACAGTCAAAACCAGCATGTATTTGTGTGTGTGTGTGTGTGTGTTTGTCTACGCGCACACCTCAGAATGTTTCACCAAACTCTGTACTTATCCTATGATCTAAAAGCCAAGCAGACAACAAATACAACAAATATTTGTCCTGTTGTAGGGACCTTCACCATTTCCTGATATCAGTCACTCTCACTTCCTATTTGTGTGTGTGTCTGTTTTGCAGCATTCGGCCTGGACAGAAGCCACAGGCGTGGTGCTGTGCTTTTTGCTTGGCATAGATGTCACTCTGTCGTCTGTCACCATCCCTTCCTGCCCTTGGTTTTTTTCTTGCTTCCCCATTTGATTCAAAATGACTAAAACACCAACAAGAGAGTCCTATTCAACCCACAGACAGTGGATAAATATTAGACCTCTGGTTAAGTACTAGGTACAAAAATAAACCCACGATTCATGACGTCCAGAGACAGACAAAGTTGGTCTTTATGAGTCCTTTGAAAGAGCAGCCTCATCGCCCACCCTTGCACTTTATACAGCACAACAAGTGAACAAAAAGGGAATATAGTATTATAGAGACTAAAGAATGTAATCCGCAGCCTTGGAAGAAGGAACAATGCAATGAAACGTCATTCGGAAAACCTGGCTGGTTGTGTGGCAATGCAATCCCGCACTGTCAGTTTATTGACCTTAACAGTTTAAATAATGTTAATGTAGCCTTGTCATAATCTTACCTAGTATAAATGTGAAGGGCTAAATGTGGCCTACAGTTGGTAGCCTAACCTTTTTGAAGAGAGGGTTTATAGGATAGGAATGATTAAAATGATAAGACCCTAAAGGTATTACTCTGCCTTCTCTTGGTTACTTTTTGCATTCAATGAGACTGGGTGGAAAATATCTTAACTTCTAAGAATGTCTTGGCAAACAACAGGATTTTAAACAATTATGGCTTTTGTACCCCCCAAATAGGGATATCTGTCTCAGGGCTGAATAAACGGTTCTGTGAGAAACATGAGAACTATTCATGGCCAGGAAAAGCAGATAAGAATGGTAAGCAGGTCAGACTTTATGAAAAAATATAACTAGGTAAGAACTCCAGTGTGCTGGATGGGGAGTGAGAAAAATGAAAATACAATTAAAGTAGATGTTGGGTTGCATTTATTATGGATGTGCCAAGATAGGAAGTTTAATCAGAAATGAAGGGGTAAGAAAGAGCCAAAATGCTGTCATTATAGACTGCGGCTTCTCTGCCGTATACAGTGGTATTTTAGCAGTCTAAACGTTGACACAGGATAATCAATATGGTTCACAGAGATGTAGTTTTAGCTGGAATTTGAATGCTATTTAAAATGCTGGATGTAAACTGGGCATTATTTAGACCAACAGATCCACAGGTTCAAAGGCTGGATCTCACAAAGTGTGTGTGTTTTTGAGCAATATCAGAGTCAGTCCAGTGTTTAAACACTCCAGGAATATTTCCTGAGTGCGGCAGAATTTGTATATGCGGAACACATTTTATTCATAAATGAGCGGTTTTCAATTGTTACATTTGCTTCATCCATGCAATTTTAAAATGAAACTCATAGAGTGGAACTTTGGAACAAAGTGAAAACTTTGAGAACAGTTTAAGGTGATTTTTTTTCCACTTCATTTCTCATTTTGAAGGTAAATGATCTGAAAATTGGTTGGATGAAAAGACAATTTTATACTTCAAATACAATTCCATAACCAGTATTAGAATACCCATAACTCAAACACACACAAAAAAAAAGACACAATTAGTTATTGTAAGGTCTTCACCTTCATGGCACCATCAAGAGCAACAGGACTCTGGTAGGGATAGACCCCCTCCCCATCTGAGAGGAGTTGCTCGCATGCAAGAGAAGATCAAATGAGTGCAAGGATAAAGTCAGCCATGTGAAGCCCGAGCCAGACAGACAGGATCTGAGCCAGCAGGGCGGACGCAGGACACTGAGCCCTCAATCCATGACTCCATGGACGAGAGAACCGGAGAGAGAGAGACAGAGAGAGAAAGAGAAAGGGACAGGGAGAGAAAGAGATAGGGGAGAGAGAGATAAAAAGATTGAGAAATACAAAGAGAAACAGAAAGAGTAACTTAATGACACATTTAGAAAGAGAAAGAGAGGGACTGAGTGCAGAAAGAGAGAGATAGAAGGAAGGAGATGAAAATAGGAAGTGCTGAAAGAGAGAGAGAGAGAGAGAGACTGGGACAGGGACAGTGAGAGACTGGCCCTTGGGCGTTTTTTTTTTTTTTATTATTATTATTTTTCATTCTCTGCCATTTCTCTGGAACTGAAAGAGAGATTTGGGAGCGGGAAAAGCCGAGCATGATCCCAAGGAACACATCACTTCACAACACAGCACAGCCCAAGACACCGGCCCGAGTGACAGGGGGATTAAATCACTGAACTGCACAGAGAGGGACCTGGCTGTTTTGGAGGCACAGAGAGAATTGCACCCCTTCAAAAAGTAATGGGTCTCGAGGACCAGGCAACACACTCCCCAGGGAACGTGAAATGAGGGTCCTGCGAAGGTCAGGAATATTCCGGATCATCATTAAATTATTCAGCCTCATCCATGGATAAATGGCGCCTTAAAGAGGTGAATATCAGAGATAGACTCCCTTCTCACCTGGCCATTGACATCTCCTTTTTGAGGAGTTCTGTAGAGGGATAATGAAGAACAGCTGGAGGGCTCCTTTAAAGAGATCATAAACCAGAAGTCCACTACATTTGTCCCCTCCTCACTTTAGCACCCCGGGGTCATCCATCTTTGGCAAATGACAGAGGGGGAGGTGGAGGATGTTAAAGTGCAATCCGTTATTGTGGTCTCACCTGAAAGGCTGATATCTTTTAAATACACATAAAAAACTCTTCACATGATGTCCTCAGGTGAACCGATGTGATTTTGGCCCAGACGTTGGCACCGGTAGCTTTGTGCCCGTGACCACTAACTTCCTGAGACGTATGCCATCTGCCTGGGAGGTACAAAATGCACAGACACAAACACACATTTGGCTGCCCACTGAACAGGCAACAGACACCTGCGACATTTCAAGAGAGGTACCTAGAGAAAGAGAGAGAGAGAGAGAGAAAGAGAGATGGAGAGAAGGTAAGAAAGGGCAGAGCAAGACTCTAGTCCACCATCATCGACCATGCACTCTGTCAGATCCTCCAAAAGATAACAAACTTGATGTGCATATACACGAGTCACCAAAGGCCTGAGAAGCAATCTGTCTTGGTGTGCTGATAGCACAGTATCCATGGGGATCATCAAATATTACAGTGAGATGATAAAATGATACCAAGGAAGGAAGGCCAAGATGGGGACCCCTTACTGAGGAGCCAACTAATGGACTCCACAGATAGATCATTCTTCAATATGTTTCACCCCCTATTCTCCTCACAAGTCCTTAAAAAAAAACAGCCTTGAAAACTGACATCAAGTAGAAATGTGCAACAAGCAATTTCACAAGATCTTGATAGCTTAAGATGTAGATTTGCATCTCAACTACAGGCAATCGTTTCACACTTACTGAAGGTGCGACACATCATGTGAAATTTACATGTAAATTATAAGCAATCACAAAAAAAGATTGTCTTCGCTCCCTAAGCAACTCATGTCCCTTCTTCCTTTCCCATGACTTCCAGACATTTCCATAGCATGTTTGATCTACTTTAAGCTATCAGCTTACAGATAATAACTATGGTCCTCTCTCTACTGCTGTCAGCTCTTTTGTGAAGACCAGAAAAATCCGATCAGGTTGTCATATCCCATCTTACTCACACACTCACACACACACACACACACACACACACAGACACACACAGTGTCAATTTTTTTAATAGTGCAGGATGGGGAAAAAAGCAGGTTCACATGTCAGATTTTCTTCATGCACTGTCACCCTTTATCGCTGCCCATTTCCCATAAAACCCACCCCTGTCGTTTAAGCACTTCCCTGGCTGCAGCTGTGGGGAAACTGGCCTGCTGCTCGAAGTTGAAGGCACAGCATGTGGGGGTGTGCTCCATGGCATCAGCTATGGGAGGGTTGTTACCCCTAAACAAACACACACAGTTTTTCTCTCTTTCCCTTTCTTCGTACCTTTCCCCCACCCACTTTATCAAACCCTTCTATCATTCTCTACCTTGTTCACCCTCTTTTCCTCTCCCTCCCTTCAAGGTACACACAACTCTGTTTTTTGTTTGTTTTGAATACATTATTGTAATTATAAATTAAGAAAGAGATCTATGAATGTATATATGTGTATATAAATATTAATACTTACAGGGTTGAATAGATTGTTTGTCAAGACCCTCTCTCTGTCTCTCTTATCTCTCTTCTGTGTCCCCATCCAACACACACACACACACACACACACACACACACACACACACACACACACACAGTCCTCGCTGTCTTTTTCACACACACACACACAGTCCTCTCTGTCTTCCTCACACACACCGGTCGCATTAGAATGGAAGGAAGGCAGCTTGGTGTTGAGATCAGCAGGTGAGGCCTCATATTTCACTGCTAATGATGTAGGTGTGCGGCTGAGAAATATGGCCCGCCCTGTGTCATACATCGTCCCCTTTCTCTCTCCCTTAATCATATGTACACAACATTCAAATACAAAAAACAGGTGCAATAAATCATTCCTTCACGCAAAAGAGTTTATAGTGGGGGGCAAAAACTAAAGTGAATGTCAAAGCAAGTGTAAGGGATTTTTTTGCTGACACACAAAGATTCCCACCCTTTAGTCACTGATCTGCGATAAAGAATGTTTAAACACGCTTGATTGAGAGGGGACAAGGGACCAAAAACAAGGAAGACACGGAATGATAGAGCACTGTGCGCAGTTCAGTCAAGGACAGTGGCGGCTCCGTCACAATTGGCCCGGACCCAAAGGCAATAAAGCTCCTTGTGTGTGTTTGTTGAACTGTCTTGTGCTCGTGGCCCTGTCTGCAGTGACAACACACACGCTCCCAATAGCAGCCGCTTGTGTCATGGCGACTAGACTGAGTCGCTTCCAGACGAAGCTTTGGGTACTTCTGCTTTCCATTTGACTAGCATTCCTTCCTGTCCTGCACATCCCCTACAGAAGTACACATGCAGCACGAAGACTGGTGCGCTTGCAGTCTCTATCAACACCCGCAGGAGAGTTTTATCGTCTGTCACGTGATTTGTTTAAGTCAAGATTTAAGGGGCCATTGATAGCTCGGGTCCAGGTTCGTTCTGCCTCACGTCAGATGGGCCTCTGAGTCTGGTTCTGGGGAACCGTGGGCCCGGCCAGATGTTGCTGAGAGACAGATGGGAGCAGCGCAAGAGAAAACGAGGTTGGAATGATAGAAGAAAAGAAAATATCGAAAGGGGAAGAGTTGAAAGAAAAAGTCAAAGAACAGAGAAAGACAGGCACAAAGAGAGACAGATATTGACAAAGTGAAGGATATTGAGGTAGAGAGAAAGAGAAGGCCACTACACACACACACACACAAGCACACACACAGCCCTCATGCTCAAAAAAGGTAGCGTCATTAGCACTGCAGCTCTGTCCGCACCAAATATTTCCCCGCGTAGGTCATCGCAACAGATGAGCCTGGAGAATCCCGGCTGGTGACTCCGACACACGTCCGTGCTAATACAGAAAATATGCTCCCAGTCGACTGCATGGAATGGAAGGGGCTCGCAAGTAGCTGCCAGGGCCTCTCTCTCTGCAGGCCCCACCAGACAGTTGCAGAGTTATGGAGACGTTCCTGGAGAACCGATATTCCCCACGCTCATAGTACACATTACATTCTCCCCAACTCCCCCGCTATCAGACAGACAGCGAGGGAGAGACATGAGCCCCCAATGGAAGCATGGAGTTATAATCCATATTTAATCCCTCATTCATTTCAGCACCTTTTTTGTTAAGAGGAGTAGATCTATACGCTACACTATATTGGGCCTCTTTTTTTGACTTTTTACAAGGAACATCTTTAAAACAAATAAGTGAGAAGTGGGTTATGGCTAACATTAAAATAAAAGTTATTCTCTTTTTCTCTCCTTTTTTTCTGCCCCACTCTCTATCAGCAAGCAAGAGTATAAAAAATGGGAATGAAATTTTAATGTGCGATTTAAATTGTTCTGCAGTATTGTGTCCGGGAGTGGTGGGGTGATAGAGACAGAGAGAGAGAAAGAGAGAAAGAGAGAGAGAGATGAGTGTACATTGTCGTCGACGGAGAATAGAAGCTGCTGCTGACTGGCCGTGGTGAGGGATGTCTGCGATAGACAGTGACATGAGAGAAACGTGAGCGTTGAGGCCCTTTTCTCACAGATTGTGGGCACTGCATCTGCCATTTCCTGTCACCCGCAGGAAGTGAGCATCTATCTAGGCCCCATATCACCTTCTGGGAGGGCTGTGGATGGTGCCCCTCCCTCCCTCCCTCCTTCCCCCAAGCTGCTGGTAAATGGTGGTGGCTGTGAAAGTATGAGCAAATCTACTGCACATATTTCTCTCGGACCTGAAGGTTTGGATCGTGCAAAATTGCGTTTCAGCTAATTACATGCTTTTACCTTGTGTCTTTATCGTCTCTGAAGAATGTTGCTCTTAGAGTTGCTTTTAGCGCAGGGGTTGTGCCGGTGGTCTCGGGTGATTTATCGGGGCACATCGCGCCTTCATTTTTTTGCTTCCCCTGTCACCTGTGATTGGCTTAGCCTCATTGCACAAGTGACTGATTGAAATGATAGCCTATCCAGCACACACTTCTGGCATTTAGCTGCCTCTCACTGGCTTGAGATTTCCCCTGGGGGTACTATTTTACAGTATCTGGCCAGTGCTGGAATATCCCTTATTGCAGTAATTGAAACAGGTTTTCTTGGCCCCTTTCCATTTAATCACGTCCCACTGAATTCCTTTGTTCTCTGATCCACACAATTAGCTTCAGGACTCTCATCCTGTTGAAGGTGGAAAGAATTATTTGATATCTTTCTTTGTCTCTCTCTGACTGCCTCGATTTCTCTCCTCTTCTCAAGGTTCTCTCTCTTGCTCTCTCTTGCTCTTGCGTTCTCTCCTTTTCTATTCATTCTGCAGTGTGTCGATTGAACAGTAATTGGAAAGAAAAGAAACAGGCGATTTTCCACTGGGTTGCAACAGAGAAAAACATCATCTCTCCACAGTAAGTGCCAGTGACTGAGCATGAAATGGATGCTTTCCAGTATCAATCACAGACCACATCCAAAAGGGAAGAGATTGCCATCGCTGATGTTATATAATGCACCACCAGAACGGCCCGGGCAAGCGATAGAAGTCATCTTTTTCTTGGACACCGTGTCCCAAAACCAGCCTATTGCAAAGAGCACAAGGATATGTGCAATATATTGACTGGAAGACATCAAAAAGACAATGTAATCTCACAGAGAGAGAGAGAGAGAGAGGGAGTGAAAAAAAGAGGTTTAGGAAATGTCTCCTGCACAGCTGGAGCAGACAGGCACGAGGCCAAACGAAATATGCAGGCCTGCCAAACAAAATTACACCCGTGAAACAGAGGATTGTCTTTGTGGGTCCTGTTAGCTACTTTGTCAAGTAGTAATTGATTTGGGAAAGACAGCAAAAAAAATAGGTAAGAAAAAAGAATAGTTGAGAGGTATTCAACTACTTCTGACTCCAAGGATGTGTGAGACAAACTCATGTATAGAAATGCCTGCCTGAATTGGCTGTTCACGCCGGCGGTGCCTCGTTCCAGAAAACAAACGTGAAACACAAGACAGAAATAAGATTGATACCCTACGTTGTATGAAATCTGACAAGTTGCTTAATTCGAGTTATCTTGACAAATGGGTGCGTGTCAGTTACAGGAACCCAAAAATGTTCTATGCATTTTTAACACATCTGTTTTAATGTATGGGTGTAGCATGCTGAAGTATACGGTCCTGCCAGTCATTCTGTTGGCAAGGCTGGTTGTCGGCAAACGGGCCCCGTCTCCACATGGAAGCGTAGCCTCGTCTTACAGCCTGGTCGACGTATCTTCTCTGTGGCTCTTCCAGACCCCGTAAAAAAAGATGGATTCTCTCTTTTTTAGGAGCTGTGGTATTGGAAAGGCGATACCCTCCAACACGCTAACTTTGCAGTCAGTCACGTCCATTGGAGACCCAGCCCATTTTTTCTTCCTCTCCAACCCCCCCCCCCCCTCCTTCTTCCCTGATCTTCTGGGGTGCTCTGGAAAAGTTAACAGGGGCTAATTAAATGGAGTGGAAGGGAAGGGAGAGGAAGAACCTCATCAAAAAAGGGACGTTCAAAGAAGGAAAAAACACACACGCCAAAGAACAAAAACAAGGGAGGTGGGGACGTCAAAGACATGAGACACACAAAAAACAAAAGCAAAGGGACAACACCACCACCATAAAAAAGCAAATTTTTGGTACCCACAAATGCCACCCTTCGCATGCACCATAGAAAGCAGATGGCCACTGCCGCGGCTATTCCCAGCTAATGTCTTTCGCAGGGCGATGGCTGCCTTGCCTCTTTGAACCTGCATTGTTTTTCGGGGCCTGGCAGCCAGCAAGCTTCATGAGAAGGCAGGGAAACCCTGAGCCGACTGATGTCTCTGTGGTCAGTCTGTCTGACCGAGAAGTCCCCTTTTTTTAGATTTAGGACCGGGCTGACTCAAACTTGGCGCGGTGCTGGAACCCACAACTTTCCAGCCCCGGGCGACAGAGCTGACCACTACATCGCTTGGTCAGTCACAACAGCGTCGACAGTAGCCATTCTCTGACCGAATGGACTGCTCACGCTCTGTCTTTCCCTGTAATAATTACAGCTCTGCAGATTTGTTCATGGCCGGAGGAAGATAAAGTTATAAAGGTTACACTGTGAAAATGCAGGGCGCCTCACAATTGCTGTTACTTTGTTGTTTTACATGGGACACATGAACCCGGTCAACTTGGAGTGTCAGGATCACTCACAATGAGGAGAGAGAAGAGTCGGAATGAGAATCTGGCATTCACACTGTGTAAAAACCTCTGTAGGGTTTGATAGACTCAGAACAAATTTGATTTCAAAACAGAGTTTCTCTCATCAAAGCTGGTAACTGCCACTCCGTATAATGCACAGTTATTTGGTCATCCACTATAATCTCGGCAACCTCAGCTCTCAACAGTCTGTATGATGCCGTTTTTTTTTTTTTTTTTTAAATCCTGCAAGTGTGACGAAAACTGGCTTTGAAACATTACCCCAGGTCACTACGGTGGAGATGAATTATAACCAATGGCTCTAATCTACATTCATGTATGTAAAGAATGAAAAAAAAAACACGGGCTCAGTCTTGGGTGAAGAGTAATGATTTGTCCATACGAGAGCATCGGTAGCCCGCTGGTGGTATGTTTACATGGGAGAGATGTGTTGCAGAAATAGACGCTGACAGCGCTTCGCTGGGAAAATACGTTTGTTGATTGCAGAATAATCGAGTGCAGATGAAGCAGCAAATTTGTAACTCCTTTAACATCTATCAAAGGACTGAGCATCACTCCTCTACCACACCCCCAGCCGCCATGCTGAAAAATCACCTGCCACCAGGAGCTAGCGAGAGAGAGAGAGAGAGCGTGTGTGAGAGAGAGAGAGAGAGCGAGAGAGAGAGAGAGAGAGAGAGAGAGAGAGAGAGAGAGAGAGAAATCATCTGCCGGCTTGCCTTTGAATTAAAGATTTTGTCTTGGGAATTTCTGGATATGTTTTTGTCTTTAAAATTAAATACAGTGGGGAAAATGAGTATTTGAACCCCTGCCGACTTCGCAAGTTTGGCCACTTGCAAAGAAATGTGTGATCTAGAATTGTAATGGTAGGTGTATTTTAACAGTGAGAAACAGAATATCAACAAAAAAATCCAGAAAACTGCATTTTATAAGATTTATGACTTTATTTGCATTTGATGCAAAAAATAAGTATTTGAACCCCCAAGCAAACAGCAATAATCCTGGCTCCCAATGGCCAGTTATGTGCCCAAAAAGCACACAGATTAGTCCTCATTAGGTCTAACAAGGTATACCTGATCTCAACTGATGACCTGTATAAAAGAAACCTGTCCAAAGAATCATATTTCACACCTTCAACCTCACCACCATGGGCAAGACCAAAGAGCTGTCCAAGGACGTCAGAGATAAGATTGTAGACCTGCACAAGGCTGGAATGGGCTAAAAAACCACCGGCAAGCAGCTTGGTGAGAAGCAGATAACTATTGGTGCGATTATTCATAAATGGAAGCAACACCAAACAACTGTCACCCGCTCTAGGTCTGGGGCTCCATGCAAGATATCCCCTCGTGCGGAATCAGTGATCATTCGGAAGGTGCAGAATAACCCCAGAACTACACAGGGGGAGCTTGTGAATGATCTCAATGCAGCTGGGACCAGAGTCACCAAGAAAACCATTGGCAACACACCACGCCGTCATTTTTTGAAGTACTGCAGCACTCGCAAGGTCCCCCTGCTCAAGGAAGCGCATGTACAGGGCCATCTGAAGTTTACCATTGCACACTTGAATGATTCTAGGGAGGATTGGGAGACAGAATGTGGTCAGATGATACCAAAATCAAGCTCTTTGGCATCAACTCGACTTGCCGTGTTTGACAGGGGGGGGGGGATGCTGAATATGACCCCAAGAGTACATCATACCCACCATCAAGCATGGCGGTGGAAACATTATGCTTTGGGGCTGTTTCTCTGCCAAGGGTACAGGACGACTCCACCGCATCAAGGGGACTATGGATGGGGCCATGTAACGTGGAATATTGGGCTTGAACCTCATTCCCTCATTCCCTCCCATTGAAAACACAACCTTAAAGATTTGGAGAGGATCTGGAAAGAGGAGTGGACCAAAATCCCTCCTGAGATGTTTGTAAACCTGGTGACCAACTACAAGAAACGTCTGAAGTCTGTGCTTGCCAATAAGGGTTATTCCACCAAGTACTAAGTCATTTTTGTCCGTCAGTTTTGGGGGTTCAAATACTTATTTTTTGCATCAAATGCAAATAAAGTCATAAATGTTATAAAATGCATTTTTCTGGATTTTTTTGTTGATATTCTGTTTCTCACTGTTAATATACACCTACCATTACAATTATAGATCACACATTTCTTTGCAAGTGGCCAAACTTGTGAAATCGCAAGGGGTTCAAATACTTATTTTCCCCACTGTAAATTACATAAATTGTAGAACTTACTAACAGTGTAGGAGGTTGACAGGAGTTCATTCAATTTTGTCATTTTTAACTTTAACTGGGAGTTCATCTAATATTAGAAGCTTAGGAGAGTATTTCTTTACATTAATCTATGACTAGGATGTTGTATTGGGCAATTTCGATTCAATAGCCTTTCACCCTTTAGTCATGATGGTAAGATAATCAATAAGGAAATAGCTCTTTATTTGTTTGATAACCACCTCATCAATACCATGTCATGCATCATACATACACCTAACTATTGGTGACTGATCCAATTAAATGTTTGCTCAAGCAATTCATATTATTATTCACAGAGAAAACAATTGAATTGACCTCTGAATAATTTGATAGCATGTGCCAGTTAAAACGCTAAAAAAGGACATGAAAGTGCACACCAAAAGCTCAGATTGTTTAATGAATCAGGGCTAAAGCATTCATTGATTTGGCCTGTGTTAAACAACAAATGACTCACTCAACAACAACAGGATCTCTTAAGTGACTGGGGAGAGACCAGTCAGTCTTTGGGGCCCGGTCATGAGTCAACTGGAATGATTCAGTACCATTAGTGTACCCACTCAACAGATGCATTATCAAACCAAGATGGAAGCAACCTGAGCACGAGGGGCTCAGGAACTCACAAGAGTGAGTAAGTCATCTAGGGGAAACATGAACATGTCCCACAAATATCATGCTGATCACATCATGGAAGCTCTATTCCTCGATGTATAGACAGTAAAATGAATCAGGCAGTTGTGTCTCTTGCACTCTCTCTCTCTCTCTCTCAATGAAAAACTACAAGAAACCAATGATGTCATTTAAAAAGAGGAAGGGAAAATCAGCACACACTCGACACAACTGTTGATAACAAACTCACAGCTTTATTCCATCCTAAATGTAAGTCTATTTCAGATTGGGTGAGGAGGCCAGGGCCTTGGAGATGCCATGTCACCTCAAACCAAAGTTACTGTGGTGTTGAGTGCATGATGATTGGCCGGCGTGCCGATCAAATGACATTATATTTTCATTCGTGATTGGTGGGTCTCGGTTCACTGAGATCTGGAATGAAAACACAGGGCGAGAGTGAGCGTCAAAGTCTCTTGGGCCAAGCGAGACTACTCCCTACGAAAACCCAGGGTGGATCCAATCTCAGCCCCATCAACATGCTTCCTGCTATCAAGTCAGACCATCATTTATGACCCTGACTGCGACCCTACCATTTCATCTAAGCTGCAAAATGTAAGTCTGAGCTGGAGGTTTCAGATCTGAAGACGCGGTCAGCTTCCACGAATGGAAGACACAGAGGGGGTGATTACAGGGCGCCTATTGGTCAGCGATAAGGCCCATGTTTTTGATGTGTGGAGTGGATGTGATTTCACTGGCTGTGTCTGAGGTTGGCAGACAGCGATCTATCTGGATAGCAACAAAGAGACAGTGACAGACCACTGAGTACCAGCAGTTCAGAAGCGTCTTGTGTGTGTGTGTGTGTGTGTGTGTGTGTGTTTGTGTGTGGTACCATGCCCTCAAAACACGCCCAAAATAATTTAATAGGATCTCCATTTTGACATGATATATGGTTTGCAAGATCTCTTTTTTTTTGCTCCTCAATACAATCATAGATCTTTTTTTCTTCCCACTTTTTGTCGTTTTGTTCCATTTCGCCTGAAAAGATCCAAAGAGCCCTGTTGCGCTTTTTTTTTTCTTCTTTAACTTTCGTCTCTCTTCTTCTGGAGCCAGAAAAGTTTTTCAGCCATAAAACTTTCCAACCACTAACACCATGATTGGATTTTATCTGTGGGCACTGCCTCTTTTGAGGGGGAGGTAGCCCGGGACAGACAAAAACAACATGATATTGCAGCCTGGAGAAGATGAGAGACTTCAAGTGATACTCCACTTGCAGTTGGAGAAGGTAGACATATCGAGTGTGACTGGAAAAGTCATCTTCATCTCACAACCGTAAGGGCACACGGGTGATTGGCTGGTGAATCATGGCGAGGATTGTGATTTCTCCCCCTGTGATTCATCTGCAGATTCATCCAAGGACAGCATGTTCACTACAGCACAGACAAAGAATGTCGTACTATTTTCACTGCCCTGGAGGGCCACCGCGTTCACTGGCACAGCGTTTCATCGCCCTCTGACTTTAGTATAAAGTGGGTAAAGGTTTTGATAGCTTAGAAAAATACACACATTAAGAAGGGAGGAGGGAGAGAGAAAAAGAAAGAGAGAGAGAGAAATGGATGTCACAAAACAGATAAAAATAGGCCTTGGTGGGATAGAGGCACATCAGTTTTAATTTGGGCGGTTTAAATGAACTGTCATTAGACACATTCATCTCCACACAATCGCTGTGGCCTGCCATCCCAAACATTTATGACAACAATGCCAGTGTGGCTTCCACATGAAAAGACGGGGGGAGAAAGAACGAAGGAACGAAAGAGAAGAGGGAAAAAAAACAAAGAGAAGAAAAGAAGGTCCTGGGAGCCCTTGAATTACAGTCCTGGGCTAAAACTGATTGTGTGGAGATTCAAAGGCGACTGGAGCCCAGGCTTCATCTTTAACTTATTATACTTCCATGAGGGAAACCACATTCTGGATGCCAACGTCTGGCTCTCTGACAGTCGCCTCTGTTTTTATTTGCATCGCAGTCACGCTGACGGAATTGTCGTTAGCCAGTTTGTCCGTGGACGTTGCTTAGAAAGCGAACAAATTGAGTTAAAAGCCTACATATACATATAAATATATATAGCCCGTTATATTTCTGGAAGCAGAAGACTGTTTGTCCTTATGTGCTGAGTCTTCACTGTTTGGCCCCTTTTATCAGGAGTCCTGACAGGGGCCACGATAAGAGAAAACAGCATTTACGCTGAAAGGAACTTTTCAATTTCTCAAACGGGCAAAAAATCCGATATCCCTGCGTTGCCCGTTACAGTAGGGGTTAATAAGGCCAGAGCGGGAGTAATTGCTGGAGAGAACGCCCTTTGAGAAGCACTCCGCCGAGATGGAGAGGGAAGAGGTCGGCAAGGAAAGAAAAGGGGCGAAATGGTGAGTGCCTCTGCTACCCCATCTATGATTGCTGCTTTCAAATCCCAATCATGTGCTTTACAAGGGCTTGGCTGTGCAAATAGGTTGGTGGTCGGTGAAAACTCAAACTGCTGCCTCTGGTTTCCACAATGACCCCATTGATCTATTCATTATGGCACTTGTCTACCCAAGGACATCTCTATCTCCACTTCCCCTTTATCAGTCCAGGGACACACCCAAAGAAGCTAACGTGCTAATTTCCCAGACTGTTTTTCCACCGACCGACTCATTACTTCATGAGCTTCATGCTTCAGTCGCTTGTAGCTCTAGCACTATTAAACTAATCTTTTTTCATCCGCCATTATAATAACACAAGTGGAATATGACTCCAGGAAATCATAACTCCAGGTAATGAACCACTGCAGCAGCACTATGATTTCAATTCCAAAACCTCGCCTTCTTTGGCTTACTCAGACTCACGCACACATGTCCGCACGTTCTCACACACACGTAAAGCAAGGCCGAGCAGAGATGAATTTGAGTCGGAGACGGAAAGTGTGAAGTCATTAGGAAATGCCCAGTTTCTCTCTCCCTCTCCCTCTCTAGCACTGTTAAGGGCAGGAGCTGTGTGTTTTTTTCTTAAATATGGTGGTTTGGACAAACACAAGGGCTGACTTTCTCCCCGTCCCACGCCTGCACTGCCAAGCAAAACAACCCAACCAGCCGAGACGCAGGACGCAGGGCAGCCAGCTATTTTCACTGCCGCTAATTTCTTGTGGCAATTCTAATTGTGTAATTTCTCTCTCTCCCTCTCCATCTCTCTTTCTTTCTCTTTCTTTATTTTTTGCCTCCCATTATGCAAATTGCTGCAGTGAGGTCATTGCATGTCAAAGCCATCTGCCACACTGACCACTGAGGCACTGCGTGTAATACAGTCCCCAAAGCTAATGTCTTTGCATAATTAGCGATTTTTTTTTTTGTTCATTCCACTTGCCAAGGTTGAAAGCCTGATTTAACATACATTTTAAAAACAAGTGAGTACTGTTTACCACTGAAACTGAAGCTGACCATGAGCTCTACCAACTGGCTATGGGGGAAGGTAAGAGTGAGACAAAAAGAGAGAAAAAAGACTGCACTTCATCAAGCGATGGATAGGAGGCGCTGCAGCACTCAGGAAGTGGAGAGAGATTAATTGTGTTTAATTATGATGACATGTCCTGTGTGCCTGTGTACAGTGTGTGTGTGTGTGTGTGTGTGTGTGTGTGTGTGTGTGTGTGTGTGTGTGTGTGTGTGTGTGTGCGTGTGTGTGTGTGTGTGTGAGTGTGTGTATGGGTGTGTTTGTGTGTGTGTGTGTGTGTGTGTGTGTGTGTGTGTGTGTGTGTGTGTGTGTGTGTGTGTGTGTGTGTGTGTGTGTGTGTGTGTGTGTGAATGTGTGTGCATGTGTGTTTGGGACGAAAGAATGGGAGGGGAGATGAGTCGACTGGCTCACTCAACTGGAGTGCATTTAAATGTGGTCTTACAAAGTGTGTGCATGTGTGAATGAGTGTGTGTGTGCGTGTGCGTGTGAGTGTGTGTGTGTGTGTGTGTGTGTGTGTGTGTGTGTGTCAAAGAGATAGAGCTCAGCCCAGTGTTTCAGTAATGAGCCTCAGCATGGACGAATGTTAACTGAAGGAGTTCCACTTCCGGCTGAGGCACACTTTGTCACTTGGCTTTCCATTATTCATGCGCTCCCTAGCCTCCACTACTCTATGCTTGGTTGGATTCCCTATGTGTCTTAAGAACATCAATGAAAGTTTGATGTTTGCAAAGCTATGAATTACTTCCAGTTTTGACACCGTATTACACTTGCCTATCAATTTGTTTAATTGATAGTTTGAGCAGAGGTATAGGTTTAAATGTACTTTCATTATGTGGGCATTTTTAGTATCATTACACTACGTTTGGGCAAAGGACCACTGTGATTTACAAAGCTAAGGCTCAACAGAATGCTGGGATATGCTAGCTTGGCAATGAGAGGCATTGAACTAACGACTGGGATTTGGCCATAGCAACCATCCATTCAGATCTAGTAATGGCAGAATCCCACAAACTGTAACTGTAACATCCGTTGCCAGGTTGCAAACACAGCTTCTTTGTTTACAAACTGAAAACCAGTCTATTAGGGGTAGGGGAAATGGACCTCACAGCGTTCGGGTAGCATTACCACCTTGAAGGTGCATTATTTTGAGCTACCTGAATGCAGTGTCATTCATTTTCCCTTACATATAAAACAGACATGTATACACATGGACAGTATACACATGCGCCCAACACAAACGCGCACAAGCGCGAAGGAACACTTAGAAAAACTTAGGGTGAATATAGCTGCAAGCAGTGATGGGGGGGGCTACTTACTTAATATTGGCTAAGATATGGCATAATTTCTTTATTGGCATTTCCCTCAGGACACTCCCTCTTTTTGGTTTGATGTAGATACACAAGAATTACTGCAAAATAGCCCCATTTCTTGTTAGGCGGCTTTGCCATCGAATGTGAACACAGAACAGGAAATGTCAGCATGTCCAGACCTTAGGATCAAAAAGGGCATGACTTCAAATAACAATCAAGATTTAAAACCAATGATATGAAGAGTGAATTTTTCTTATTATAGCACTCCTGAATGGTAAAATGGGCTAATGCATTTGGACTCCAGTGGGACAGGGTCTTGAGTCAATCCACCATATTGGGTGTAAATACAGAAAAGTGTTGCTGAGATATGAGATCACTTCCTGTTAACGGTTTTGCCACCAATTTTGATTGGCTGATAAGTGCAAATGCTTTAGAAAATAAAAAATCCATGTGACAACATTTTTGAAGCTCCGTCTGAAGATAATCTGTGACAAATTTCACTGCTTGCCCCCAAAAACTAACTGTAAACAAGTCACGTACATGCAAACGCACCTGCAAGCAATGTCTGATGGAATACACACTCACACATGCAAACACATATTGTTCATTGCACGCATGCACTCTATTTGCATTCTGTAGTACAGCCTATAGGGCAGAGAAGGGTGTTATCACACCAAGGTCAAGTGTTTAATTCCCAGCAATACATAAAAAAGGTTTTTCACATTCCTAATACATATCATTTTAATACATAGCATGTTAATGAAACATGCCAAATAAGGAAGGGATAGCACACTATCGTATCGTATTGTATCGGACCACATCATAAAGGTCAGAGCAAAGCACTGTGTTGAAAGGGAATACAAAATTATGTGTGAAATTTAATTTGGCGGTCTCCAAGTGAAGTCACCACCACTGGCTGAGGGGTTATGGCTGGGGGAGCATGGGTACATAACCATATGGGCATTTTGTTCACCAAAGACTCATTTGTGGCATGTAGTTATGTTTGTATTGCTGTGATTCTATCAAACTATCATATTTTGCTTGTGGCAAAGCGAGTCCAAACCAAACCAAACATAAGGTCCAGGAGTGCTTGAATGACCAACTGATGCCCAGAATGGCATAATCTTATTTGCACATTCATGGTGCACTTTTATGCCAGAGATAGTCTCCAACCCACTAACCCCCCCCCCCCCCAAAAAACGCACACACTCACACATTTATTTTCCAACTCTCTCATGCACAAACATGGACAGACACAGACAAAGACACAGACACAGACACAGACACAGACACAGACACAGATACAGATACAGACACACGCACACCGAACAGACACATTTTCCATTTTCTTTCCCTCAAACACACACACTCACGCACACACATGCACTCACTCACACACATACACCCACACACATTGTCCTTGTCCCTCTGTCTCCCTCTCCCTGCTGTCTGCATATGGAGTGGCACACGCATTAAACAGTCATAACGGCGCTGACATGAAGTATTGATGGGGAAGGAGTGTGGTCACAGGTAGAGGTGGCGGGGGGTCAGGCCGGCCCTCATTACTCAAACTCCCCTGTCGTCTCCTCTCCTCCTCGTCTCCGGAGAGCTGACTGATTGCTATTGTTCCTGCCACTCTGATCTCCGTGATGAGAATGATGGAGGGGCCTGCGGCCTACTGGTGCTGGGGGGGCTGAGGAGGCCACTCAGACTGTGCACTCCTTAGGTCGCCTGATCACAGTGTTTTTTTTCGCTCTCGATCACAGAAGCACTCAAGAGGACGCAAAGAGCTCGCGATTCCGTGGCCTTGTTCTTCGCGTCGGTTTCATTAACCTGCTCTTGACCGGCTTCTACTCTCTATCGCTCCCTCACTTACTTTCTGGCTCATTCCTATGATTTATTTGCTCTTGATTTTCTGATTAGTTTTACTCTGTGTTTGTGTTCATAGCTCTGGCTTAGCCCTTGGCCTTCTCTAAGTTGCGGATGCCAGATAAGAGCGCTCCACAGGCAGCCTAATGACTGGACCTATCCAGAGTGCAGGGTCCTGTGTGTATCTAATGACTGGACCTATCCAGAGCAGGGTCCTGTGTGTGTCTGAACGGTAGCAGAAACTGTGCCAAGAGTTTTTTCTTTTTTTTCCTTCAATATTTTCGAAGTCTGAAAGTTTACTCTTGTTAAATTCTGTGGTCTACACCCAAAGGACGAGTAGGAAAGCAATCGCTCACTCAGTCATGGTGGGCTAACGAGAAACCGAGGGAGCAAGCAAAAAATAAAAAAACATCAATAGTCCCGATCATAGAAGAAATTGAGTTTCTTGGAATCTCTCACTCCAAACTGAATTCTGAAATCCTAATTTTATTTTCCAGCATTCACGGATGTAATCTTATCATGAGGTGGCTGCAGACGTCCAATAGCAAATGTTTCCAAAATGTCTGTTAATCACAAGACTGAAAGATGTCCTCATATCACTGTCTGTGCTTTAATAGAAAGCATATGTTTTGAAATGCTTGTTAAGCCACCTTCATTAACATGAGTCACTTAGTATGAATGAAGTTATGTTTAATGTAGTCAGATGATTGATAGGAAATACTGTCATGGTATTTGAAATGGTTACAGATGTCATTCAGACTCTTATCGTGAGTGAATTTCATTAGGTCAGAGTTTAAGATTGCTTTAAACGATCTGTACAAAAATGTCATTAATAATTCCTGTTAAACTGGATATACTTATATCATATTTTTCATGGTTTCTGAAGAATCAAAAGGATCAGGTAATTAGATCACATCTGGTGGGTGACTTGCCGAGACGTGAAATAACACACCTCCACTCACGCAACTGAGAGCTCACAAGGTTTGGAGCTGTCTTGGCCTGTGTGCTGGAACTTTAACATTGATTGATTATTGCCACAAATAATCTCGCTAAACAGTGCTAACACTTTTGGCGAACAAAAATAAAGTCGTAAGCTCAATTGTAAAACTCATAACTACGTACTAACAACCTGGAACAATATGCGTTATAGAACTCGACCTGACTAGCAAACTGCTAACTTCAATCATATCTAACGTGATTGCATATCATATCCATTTCCATATCATCTTGCTGGTTTCACATGATGCATGCTGGACTTAAAACAATGCATACTGGTAAGCCGGGGGTTGGGGGATAGGGGAGAAGGTGGAAATCTCACTAGTAGCCCAATGCAGAGTCTATCCTGTTGCACGCAGTTCGGCACTGTGTGGATGCTACTTTGTAGCTTTTTTTGACCCGACCCTCCCAAGCCAGCAATATTTTCAGATAAAAAAGTAGGCTACTTCAAGGAGAATCAACAGATTAAGCAGAGGTTCAAACGTTGACAAATTTGAGGTGATATTAGTGTTTGGCCAGCAAAATAAATATTATTTATATGTATTACCTTTTTGTGAACACTGCAAAAAGTGAAATCTTTGTAAATAATACATATTTATCAAGAAATTACATTCATATTTTTTATCTGACAAGATATTTTGTACTGTATTTTGTATTTTGATATTTCGCTGCAGGCTGTGTAGGGGCACTGTTGAGATGCACCTATCTGACGCGTATGTCTGCAAGAGGACCCAGGTTTACCCAATAGTCGGGCCAGAGGGTCATTAGGCTAATTGGCTGAGCCAAAATGGAGTAGTTTGTTCCCAGACTCTCAATGTTTCTGTGTGATCGCTGCGTGCCCTTGCCAAAGCGCTCTCTGTCTTCCTCAGGAACATCACCGTGGCTGGGGTGGAGGAGGCCATGGCAAAGAAAAGGTCTTAATGCATTTCTAATCAAGGGCATCGTCTCGAGCTAAGCACAAATGAACTGCAGGCGGTGCACAGTGTATTTCTCCAGGTAGCTGACTCACAGGTGTGAAATATTGTCACAAGGGGTGATACCTGCACTGAAATGTTTTTTTTTTTTTTTTTTTAATATGGATGAGATGGTAAGAGAGAAATTCAGTTTGTAATATTTTGTTCCATGTTTTGTTCATCATTATCAATATCAGTTTATTAAAACTGTCCATAAAAATGTAACAACCTACACATATACTGTAGATGGTATGTGGGGTGTTTAGGGGGGGATGTTGGACACAATAGGGTCGTTTACATGTGTGTTTTTTGTCACCCGCTCTGACGGAATCGGTTTCGCAAGTAGGTGTAAAAAATTCTAAGGGAATCGGCTCTTGTTGTTAAGCTCTTCCATGGACCGAAGTTTAGTCCGCTTACCTTGCCTTTGGCATGCGCAAAGGGCGCAAACAATGTTTCTCACACTTTCTCCCGCGAGAGCTGGAGACGACAATTGTCTTGTGTTGCACTTGCTTGATATTTGACTGTTAGAAAAGTTGTTGGCAAGCTAGCCAACATCGCTATGACAATAACATTACAAATAGGCATCAATGTCCAAGCGTGTAATAACAAGCTTGCTAACATCGCTGACTAGATGTCTTCCTAGTGGCTAAACTTAGCGAAACCTGTTGAAATTGCTTACTTTGTTTATGACAAACTAGCGAGTAACACTCCCGCAAAGCAGTCACCACTCGCTACATGTTACATCGGACTTGCTCGGACTACCGACCGACTCAGTCGCCCTCTGTTGATCGGATCAGACATCCGCTTTAATTAGGGGTGAGTCACAAAAATATGTCACAGAAAAACTGGAAAATTCAGTTGGATGATCACCCTAATACTCAGAAGGCGCCATTGTAATGGTTCCAGGATTCTATCATCATTGTGTTGCTGCATGGCCTCCAGCCTTTAGTCTCATTCTTTCATTGGTGTGAAGTGCCCTAAACCACCCTCACACTTTGTCATATTGCCCCAGGGTTGCATAAGAGTGCGTGCACAACACCCACATAGACTACAGTACGCGAGGAGGTTTCAAGCATAATGGAAGAACTAAAGGACCAACATTCCATTAAGCTAGCGATGTGACAGTTCAAGTTCCATCACAAGCTAATTTAAGCAATACAAACTCACCCCACTTACAAACACATGTGCACGCACACACACACACACACACAAACACTCGCACACACACACACACACACACCAAACACACACACACACAAACATACACAAACATACACACACACACAAACGCACACACTGTATATAGAGCTCTTTTTGAACACTTGCTGCACTTTTCACATGCAAACAGGAATAGGCCTTAAACACAGCTCCATTTTCTCATTACCTAATCACATAAGGCCACCCTTTTTTTTTCCTCTCTGCACAAAAGCTTGATCTAACACATAATGAGATTACCAACCCCACACCACTTTACTGTAATCAAGGCCCAAAACAATTTCATTAGAAAAGGCTGGGCCCTGCGAGTATGACACGATGAGCACTGCCACTGATACGTGATACGGTCACGCAGTTTATGACTCCTCTCTTCCTGTGACATGATTCATAACCACAAACAGATTCATAGCCATTTACAGATCTGCGGATGGTTAGCTATACAGCTGGCCGGTGGACCGCAAAATGAAATGTAGATGGACAGCACTATGATGTAAATATGTTCCCTGAAATAATTAAATAAACGCATACTAATAAATAAATATATTCATGGTTGAGGTATGGAACATAGAGGAGCACGGTGAAGCAGAGAGATTAAGAGGAAGTTGAAGACTTATGATTATGCCCATGTTGCAACTGCCAGAGTATGGCAGTAGGCAAGCAGAAGGCCATACTATTATGCCTACACAGCCTTGTCCAGGTCACCCTGTACTTGAGCAATATTTTAAACCCTCAGACTTGATTTTGAAGTTCATTCCAGCGAAAAGGTGTTCGTTTTTAGAATGCCAGACGAAATAATATATGATGTTGTCACAAAGACACAGGTTGACCTATAAAAGAATGAATGCGTCAGACACTGTTTTTGTTGCTATTTTTGCTGTTGAACAGGGAGTACGGAGAGACTGGGTTTTTGCCCGGTAAATGCATGCTTTGGAAACCCCATCCGTCCACAGCATATCATCCATAAGCCCGGATCAGACAGCAAGCCTACCTCCCAGGCCACAGGAGCGGATGGGTTCAGAGAGGAGAAATCCCTCCCAGTGCTTCCGATTCTCTTTCATCTCCCGCGCACAAAATGAAATATGGAGCTGCTGAATGCCAACTGGAACGGGATGAGTTTGGGAGAGAGGGAGGTGAGGGGGGTAGGGGTGTAGGAGGCAAGAGAGGGCGACAGAGAAAAGGAGAGAGGGAGGTTCAAGCTCCACTGGGTTGCTCTGAAGGCTTCTCATCTCTTCTGTCGCGTACCCCACTTTGCTCAGGCTGCCCGCGTGTTTGGATTTAACACGAAACCTGCGACAAAAGGCAGCGGTGCATCCCGCCGGCCTTAGATCTTGCCAGGTAGCGGTGACACCCTTGCCATCTCGCCCCAGACCCAGCCACGGTTTGGTGCATTCCCACGAGGAAAGACGGGGGGGAAATGGAAAAGACGAGGGAAAAGATGAGCCTCCCGCCAGCCTTGCCAAATTACCCAACGCTATGCTTCTGTTGTGCGCCCTGTCCCCACCCACCCCACCCCCCACAAA
The DNA here is from genome assembly GCF_963457725.1 of Sprattus sprattus. Taxonomy (NCBI): domain Eukaryota; kingdom Metazoa; phylum Chordata; class Actinopteri; order Clupeiformes; family Clupeidae; genus Sprattus; species Sprattus sprattus. Next base: position 46,375,472 of record NC_137923.1, on the reverse strand, counting down.
AGCCCCATCTCATCCCCCCATTTTTGAGCGGATTAAGGTAAAGCTACCCCCAACCCCCCCATCCAAATGCCCCCGCCACGCCACTTCCTATCGATGACGTAGGCCAAGCTCTGCATTCGACCCAAAGCAGCGGGCCCCATCACCACCATGACCAATCCCTGATTGTCCGGAGCTGAGCTGAGCTGCCCAACACTGCCTATATGAGTCCCACCACCCCAACGTCTCATAGGCACCTCAGAACAGGAGTCGCCGTGGAGACGGAGGTCAGGGGAAGGACAAGCATGAACTGATATACCTACTCCACATTCTCTCAGGAACACAAGGGAAAGAGAGAGAGAATGAGTGTGTGTGTGTGTGTGTGTGTGTGTGTGTGTGTGTGTGTGTGTGTGTGTGTGTGTGAGAGAGAGAGAGAGAGAGAGAATGAATGTGTGTGTTTGTTTGTGTGTGCGTGTGAGAGAGAGAGAGCAAGAGAGAGAAGTGCTTAGACGAACATGACGAAAGGTTTCAGAGCGGCCATACCTGACCTGTAGAGAAACCCTTTGCCTGTCATAGGACAGCCTGTCATATATTTAAAGGAAATGGTTGCTCTTGAACCTCAGTCTCTACCTCTTGCCTATGGAGTCTCTCTCTCTCTCTCAAAGGGATGTCATTTAGCTGGAAAAACTTAGGTAGTCTCCTCTCTCTGCCCCCCTCCCTCTCTCTCTCTCTCTCTACCTCTCCCCTATCACTTTCAACGCCCCCCCCCCCCCCTCTCTTTACAGACTGACGCTGCCACCTTGACTCCTCTCATAGATATTCCCAGTCACTCCGGGATCAAAGTGATCCATCTCCCTGTCCCCCGGGTGGCAGGCAGAGATTAAAGAGCCCTGTGATCGCACCCACTAATTTCTGTCGCGCCCTCTGGCCGGACGTGTGGATTGAGGCTCCGACGCAAGCGAAGTGCGCATTAACACATTTACCTACGCTTCGCTGCATCGATCTACACACAGAGATTTCTTGGTGTGTGTGTGTGTTTAACGTATAATTTAATTTCATCTGTGCACGTGTGAATGAACAGACTCTCAATAAGCGCTGAAACAGATGAACCAGTGTGCATTAGCAGGTGAGTCATGTCCAGAGCTGACCTCACTAGATGAGAGAGGCAAAGATTTTAGCAATAACAATAAAGGCCGACCTCTGACCCTGTCATTCAAAATCAAAGGATCATGCCAGACAAGAGCAGCAGGTATGCCAGCAGGTCTGTCTGTCAAGTGATTTTTTGTTTTACGGTTTACCCACAGCAGAAAGTCTTTTAAACACTCACACATCAGTTGAGTCAGGTGTCCCTGATGGAGCTGGAGGCCAATACTGGGTTAATTGGTTGTCTGACTGAAATCTTGATTACTCACCAAATGCTGGCTTTAGAAACTAAGGAAGGCCATGTTTCTATTGCTCACATGCATATGTCCCAAACGTTCTTGGCTCGTTTCTTTATTTTCATTAACTTTTTTTTTTTTAACAAAAATGTATTCCAGTGTATGGAAATATATAACGTTGTTGAAAACCATCTCTTATGCTCTGAGAGAAAAGGTCCTGTGATGACATTTTGAAAAGAACTGTTATCTGATGACCTTCATAATCAATGTGGGTTTTCAAAAGGAAATTTTTGTCAAAGACCACATTATGGTATGTAGCTCGTAGTTTTGCAGCTCTGTCAAACGTTGTCACTTTTTTCTTGCACAAAGAACAAGGGGCAAATGGTCTCGACTTAACATAATATTAAGAGAGAACTGAATGGATAAATAAAGCCCAGAATGGCATATAATGGCATAATCATGATTGCATTCTACCACCAATCTGCCACGATGCACTTATCCGTCAAAAGCACACACACACACACCTCTGCAAACCTTATGGAACATTTGCATTAAGCAAAATTGTATTGTAGTCATGGCTGGAAAAATGATATAAAATGAAATAGTCATCAGCTCATGGTGTATCACGTAACAGGCAATCTATGTAGTGCACTTAGAAGGTCTCTGTGCATAGCCGTATCCTAAATTGAAGTCATATGCCTTGGGAATCACAGAGGGCATGATTGATGTGCTGGGCAACATTACAGTAAAAGAGAAACGCAAGATCTTTTTCTTCAATTATTTTCAGTTAAACTATTCCTCTGTGCCTATTTTTCCACTGTGGGTCCTATAGAGTGGCAGCCTGCCTTCTGATCTCACACAGGTTCAGCCTGGGAAGACTTCAGCCTGCAAGGAAACAAATACCCCCGGCGTGCTCCTCCATTGTCGTCATAGTAACAGGCAGATATGATTTAGTCAGACTGAGGCAATTGCCCATAACTCTTTGACATATCAAGAGGGCAAATGAAATGTGCTTTCCTCTGCCCTCCGCTGTCAATATATTGTAAAATATGCGGTTAGCATTGTAATTTTGACCTCAGTGGTGGGTCCACAAAGAGGCTGGTGTGTAAGGCTATCATTAGCATAAAAGCATGATGGGTAGCAAGATGAGGGGGGGGGGGGGGGGCAATCTTCTTAGGGGTGGGAGGGAGGGGAAACTATGAAGTCCTGGAATGAACCCTCCTGCAAAGTCGAAATGTGGTACCGGCGGGCAGGATAAGAGCTGAGGCGCCGCGCTGACACGATGATAAATCAGAGACATGAATAAGTGTGGACTGAAGGATCTTTAATCAGAGTCGTACGCAAGGTGCTGGGCCCATCAGCACCCGGAGACGTTTATGGACTCATGCTCTCTCCCCTCTCCTCTCCTCTCTCTCTGTCTCTGTCTCCTTGCGCGTGCTTCTCTTTGTGCCACCGCCGACAACATCTTGGCACCTGGGCTCCCCGGTGTGGATGTGAGAGTGTCTACAGGAGCAGGAGGCCATCTTCCTGTGCTGAGCGGACGCATCAAAGCCATCTGCTGGGCCAATTCACATGGAAGGTGTCATCGGATGGGGGTAGGGTGTGGCGATATCAATACGTTAGCCAAAATGTAGCTTTTACACATCGTCTGCTTTGTTCGCACTGTCAAGGATCTCCTCTGTTGTTGAGCTCTCCTTGAGCTATTTGTTTCCATAAACGCTGTTCAACCTTTTCAAACAGAATGGGACAGTACGCAGCATGATCACAGCGTGTGGGCTTTGGAGAATCGCAGCGAGCGTAAATTGCTGAACTGAGCTCAATTAGTGATCAAAGCCTGTCAGCTATTCAATTCGATGGCACCCCACAGCACTTGCTGACCCGCATGTTTTTCGTCTCAGGATGGAAGCTTTTTCTCATTTTGCCTTCTTTGTTTGCATATTGCATACAATGTATTAATGTTTACATGTACGTTAGTCTGGTTTCATATGGTGAGGAGCATCCGTGGTTCTGGCAGCAGGGATGTCCCATATACCACTGAATCATCAAATGTAGGAGAACCATTATCCCCAGAGTACAACACAACAATTTGAATCATCCGTTTAGTTGCTCACTAAAGCTCATTAAGTGAAAGAAATGTTTGTATGTACGTCTGTTGTATTTCAGCCATTCCTTGTTCCTCTACCGTTACCTCAAACATAGTAGAGACCTTTCAACCACGCTTCCTTGCCCTCATGAGTACCACTCCATCAGGGTGCTGGTACTGTCACTGGCTGACATCCATGCCTGTAATTTGTATGCAGAATAGGACGCCGGAAGTAGCCAGTTCAGCACAATAGGAGTGGGGGTGTGCGGAGCGTGGGGTGGCAGGGGAGGTGGAGACCACCATTGTCCATTGCTAGTGGGTAGAAGTGCCAGGTGTTCCATTATTGGCTTTTTATCGCACTCATTGGCCCGGGCTCTGAATGACCAAACAAACAAATATATGATTTCACTCCATTAGCATCCAAATTAGTTCGCGAGACGGCATCCCAAATAGCACACAGAGGAAATGGCATTTATTATGCAGATAGAGGCACCAGGACCATATATCAAACATAGAGAAAAGTGTGTGTGTGGGGCCGGAAGTGTATATACATACATGTGTGTGTGTGTGTGTTTGTGTGTGTGTGTGTGTGTGCGCACGCTTGTGTGTGTTTGGTGAGGTGGTTGGCTTATACGCTTTCACCTCTTTCCATTCACTTTGGAAATAGAAGAGGAGGTGGATGAGATGTGTGTGTGTGTGGGATGGAGGAGGGGTGGTTTGGGGTGGGTGTGAAATTGAAATTCTGCGAGAGCCTCTGCTCTGCAACACGTTTTCCTTCCTCATCTGGAGAGGCGGTGGCAAATGTCCCTGTCAGGGTGTCAGGCGGTGGCCAGCAGCCGATCACTCAGGCATGGAACTTTTTATGGGTTAACATTAAACTCATTCTGCTGGGCCTCTGCCTCCCTTGATGTTTCAGAGACACATAGAGAGAGAGAGGGAGAGAGTGAGAAAGAGAGAAAAACAGAGTGGAATTGGCTAGGGTCAGATTCATTTGTGATGGAATTGTGTCAAGAAGTGGCATCAAAGTCAACACCAACGGAAAACCCTTTTTTCCTGGTTCACTCTGCGACGGCTGAGACGTTGAGCTGGCAGTCTCTGAATCCTTAGGTCCCGCAAGGCTGCCGCTAAAGACCTCTTTATTCAGTTGGCCAACTCTCATTAAACCTAAAAGGGGACTGCTAATGTTTATCACAGGAAAAGAAGAAAGAAAAAAAAACACATCACAAGCAAGGTTGACCTTAAGGTGATCATTAAAGAGGCAACACAAAAAAGCATCTCACTGTTCCGGCTGACCGGCTCTAGCTTGAGCTTCACCGGAGCTCGACATTATCTTCTGGGTCATTAGATTGACTGGACACACAAGTCATAGTAATCTCACCATTTGACACGTGTTTGCAGTCCATTTCTGAAGCATCAAGCTATTGTTGATGGTCGCCATGCGGTGACCAACACGATGGCTTCTCCGCTGCCTGAGCTGTGAGTGATAGAAGGACACCTAGGCCAGACGGCTGTGCTGGGATCTGAAATCCCCAACTCCTGTGCTTGGTATCGTGACCCAGCGATTACAGCTGTGATTCATGCTGGTGTGTGTGTGTGATTGTGTGTGTGGGGTGGGGGTGTGTGAGTGTGTGTGTGTGTGAGTGGAGGTTCCAGGCGAAGAACGCTGGATGACAGTTAATGAGAGGACCCATATATCATCTGCTGTGTGCATGTGTTTCTGTGGGTGTGTGTTTGTGTGCAGGACTCTTTGTGTGTGTGCTTGTGTATATACGTATATCAGCCTGTGTGTATATATATCAGCCTGAGTGTGTGTGCATGCCTGCCTGTGTGTCTGCACGCATGTGTGTGTAGGTGTTAAATGGAGAATCACTCATCGGCCTCCCATGCCGGCCATCATACACTCGCTGTCTGATTAGGGGACACGTAAACATGCAGGATCACATTTCAAGCCCCTGTTCTGCCCGTGATGACACCACATGAGGAGGAAAAAGAGCTTCTATTCCTTGCTTTGTTTGGAGAACACCCCCTCTCTCTCACTCAACCCGTGACCCCAATCAGCGCACAATTGATGAGATAGAAGACTTTCTTGCAGCTGGGCCGACTGGCAGGCACGATGGAGGACACCGGCCCGGCGATTGCTGATGAGTTTGTTGAACCCCCCTAATGAAGTTGTTTATCAAGCATTGATTTTCTGCATAAACTCAGACCAAAAATTGGATTTATTAAGGGATACAAATAAATAAATAAACATCAATAAATGTCCTTTTGAAACTTTCAGTTTTCTAGTGCTTCCATGACCTCACAAACAACTGAAGGAAGATATTTCAAAGAGTTCCTAAACAGACCGCTTTGACAATGTTCTACAGTTTGATTCCAAAAAAGAATTTGATGAATTTGAAGTGATACTTTGATTAAATCTAATAAATATGGCTGCTGAAAATACTATCTGAAAAGTTTTCTGTTGTGTTTAGCTGTGATCAGAACTTTCCGAAAATAGAAACCATCTCAACATTTTTATTTCAACTTAGCTGCATTAACAACGGAGCACAGGTATAACTGAGCCATCCATACGGTGGGCATTTCAGTACAAAGGCTGTCTCTGCTAAGTCTTAAACACATATATGGTATATGCATACAGCTGGTATGGTATATGCATATAAATAATTATATGCATAATAAATAACCAAAATGTCTAAACTGGCTTTTTCAGAATGCAATATTGGCATTTGACATTAGCAACAACCAGATGATGCTAATCAAATTACTTATGGATGTCTCTGATATCGTATGTGTGCTTACTCTACCCTCCACCCAGGGGGCATATGAAGTTGCCAACATCTTCTCTGCATCTATTAATTTATGAGATGAATAAATTAATAAATAATACTAAATTCTGTGTTTAAGATTTATGTTCAACAGTGTTGATGTGTCTTTATGCATCAAAATTAATGGCTATGTGCATGCAGAAATATAGATCATTCTGATGTAGTTCTTCACATTTAACATTACTGATGTTAACTAAACATGTGAAAGTATGACATTCAGCGCTTATGAACACTCCGACAATGTCTGACATCCTTTTCGGTGCAATGATCCCAGATAATGTCCTGCGCACAGCATCGCTCTATCTGCTTGTGAAGCTGCGGATCAGATATTTATAGAAAGCCCAGGCCATTCAGGGCGCTTCGCAATAAACACAAACGGGCTCGCTATGATTTGTGCATTTTAAGAGGCCCACTTTGTAGGTTAATAATTCACTGTGTCCCGTCTGCCCTGAGGCCGTGTAAGCCGGGCCTCGCTGCTCCAGCTCGAGGCTGGTGCTGAAACGTATCAAAGAGACTCGGGGGGCAATTACTTGAGGGGGGGTGGGGTGGTGCGGGGGGATATGCCGCTCCTTTATCAGGTTTTAACTGCGGAGGGGAGTTAATTTGTGGGAAGCTACGGCTGTCTTATTTTGGGGAGGAGGGGGGGTGGGGCATGCACAGAGGTCTGAGGTGGCTGGATGCCTGTGGTGCCGGCATATGTTGGCTTTAGCTTGGTGTGGGAAAGACAGAACAAGAGAGTAAGAGAGAGAGAAGGGGGGAGAGAGAGAGAGAGACAGAGAGAGAGAGAAAGAGAGGAGGGGGGCTTTAACAGTTAATTATGACTGGAGTCCATGCAGCCCTGGCCGCTGTTGATTAAAACCGAATGATATAATGAGCACTATTAATACACCCTGCATGGTTGCGGCCGGCATTAACGCGAGCATTAATTCAACGTATCCCGCGTGCTCGCGCTTCATCGATCTCTTCCGACACACAATGTAATAGGCAATTAATTCTAGACGCTAATCTGCAGCACAATCCCATTCCGTCCGGCCGCTGATTATTATTAGATAGACTCCACCGCAGGTGACACATGTTTGGCAATTCTCTGAACATGCAACACAGCACTTTTTTTTATTTCTCTTTTCTTTTTTTCCCCCTTCCTGACATGTTTCTCTCAGGCCGATTTCCCCCTATCCTGAGAGAGCATCAAGGTCAGGCGTTCACCCAAGAGAGATGTGTCTGTGGAGAAAAACACTGGCGAAGCCCCGGGGGAGTCTATGGAGATAAACAGACTTGGGGGGGGGGGGGGGGGGGGGGCTGTTCTGGGGGGTGAAGGGAAAGGAGAACATGGTTTTGATGTTCCTTGAGGTTTCTTAGAAACGCGATAGGGTTGGCAAACATGCTGCCATGAGTCCAACTACCCCCACAGCACCCCCCCCCCCCCCCCCCTCCCCCCTTCAACTACCCCCAATCCACCCCCATCCCCGTCCAAACAGGGTCTGAAAACAAAGCAGAGGAATTTCAGAGAGCCATGGAGGAAGAGTGCAGATGCTCTCTGAATGCTGAGTGGTAGGCCCTCACTGCAGTGAGCACAGCTGATAGGGGGAGTAGCCCTGCTGACCTAAGCCTAGTCCTGCATTCAGATTCAGTAATGTGCTGTGATCATACTTATATTTTATATTATTTAACAACTTTATTGCTGACAATTATAAATTACTGTAAAGATGTTATAACAAGTTAAACAACTCTTTTATCTGAAGGGAACTGATATTAAAAGTGAAGTCAAAAACTCTCTCATAACTGATTATGCTTCAAAATTATACAACCTGAATAATAATGGAATTACTTAATTAAATGAATGAATTATGTTTACACAGAGTCATCTAGTAAAAGAAACACACCATCAGCCCGTTGGCATTCCAAATGTGTCAGACCCTTTGCAAAAAAAGCATGCTATGATAATTACGTGACGTGTCACATTAAAGACAAAATGAATTATCGCTCGTTGCGGACAAATCCTCGGAGAAGAAGTGATTGAGCTGTGTGATCCGAACACATTGCTCCGTGATTTCGTTCTAAACCTGAACTCACGCAGGGCCCAATCATCTCGCCGCCCACAGAGAGTGAATGGGGAGCTGAAATATAGTCCTACATTAGGTGTCGAATGACAGCCTGTGGGTTTTAATGATGATCCTCATATCTTTAATGGATCAGACGCAGAGAAGGGAATACAGTCAAACAGGGCAACCAGCCACTGATGTCAAGGTATCACTTCTAGTTCCCACAGATCCTCGTTAGTTGAAATTGCAACTATACAGTAGAAGAGTCAAACAGATACTGGGCCTATTGGTTGTATGTTGTTATAAACCTCTCAAAAGACGCAGCTATTCTTTTTTGTAATCGTTCAGCAGAAATTGTGGATTATTTGCTTCCCCAATTATATTTGTTTGCTGCCCTAAATGTAGATGTTGGTGTTTCAAACTGAATGGGTGAATTTTAAAGGTTCCACAAACGAGAGCCTTAATAACAGGGCTTCGTGTTGACCAGGACCTTTGGTCTTTCTCTGGTCTTTCTAAGATCCCACAATTCCATTCCCTCATCCAATTCTTTCTCTCAAAAGCTGGTACATATTTTTTTTCTTGTCCATTCAAAGGCAATCCAACTAAGACGATTTATACTGCGGTTATTCTTTTTTATACAGAGAGATCACAGGACGATCTCATATTTGAGGTACCCTGGATAGTGAAAAAAACTGGACATTCACAGAAGAGAATATATTCAGCAATAAATATCCAGCCTGGGTGACATTCATCTTAGCTTGGTTGCTTACTGAGTATTGCTCATTTACAACCTTGCTTTTGGGTGGGTCTTTAATCCTGTCCGACCTGCTTGGGTTGGTGCCATACGCGTTCGGGAGTGAAGCGTGCCGCCTACAGAGGTCCGTGAGAGATGTCTCATTTCCCCCCGCAACAATCTTAGAAGGTCCGGCTTTTATAGCGGTCTGTCAGGGTCAACTCAGCTCAGCTCAGCTTAGTGATGTTTAGCCAGGGCATCCGCGGCCACGCTGTTACGAAACCGGCCAACATGCGTACTGTGCTTCTCTGTTCTTTAACATGTCAAGCTTTTATTACTGTGTAATGTTGTCCTCTACACACACACACACACACACACACACACACACACACACACACACACACACATACACACACACACGCACACACGCACACACACAGGCAAAACTGTACTGTACATGCTAATTATATTCTGCAGATTCATTTGATGACTTTCTGAATAACGGAGCAGAAATAGAAGACATAAATATGTATGCTATGATTCATAATCGTACCATGACAGCGGACATTATCCACCGTAACAGTCAATAAAAAACTTTATAGCTGGACCCGACCTTTTAACAGAGGCAAACAACGACTACACACCCCAAAGACTGGCCTTTTCAGAAACCATTACAGACCATAATCCTATTGATTGGGCCCAATACCGTGGCCAAGGAAAAACCAAGCATGTCTCTCTCTCCGTGATTTGCACATGCTTTCCCTCAGTGGCGGCTAGGGGGGTTCAGACCACGGAACAGAAATAATAAAACACACAAAAATAAGAGGAAAAAACCTCTCGCAAGAATCTCTATTGTTTTCAGACAATAAAGCCATATGAAAGATAAGAGTGATTTTCGAACACACATCATTAACGCATTTGGCTTCAATTTGCAGGCCCATGCATCAAAGTGGCGTGTGGAGAAGAAAGTGTGTGTGTGTGGGGGGGGGGGGGATCCATGCTGATACCACGGCCCAAATCCCTCTGTGAAAGCGTGTGATGTTCATCCCAGTATTAATCACACAATTACAACCTCCAATACAGATGTCTTGTTACTGTACAGTGCAAATAGGAGACACATGCAGAGGGATGAGGACAGAAAAGCCCTGTATCAGGGAGACAGAAAAAGAGAGAGAGAGCGCACATTTTTTGCGTGTAAAGACATAAAAGTGTTTCATTTCTGGAATAAATAGAACAGGATTGAATGAAGACAGATTTTTGTTTTGTTTCCCCCTTCTCTTTTTTGGTGGAATAAAGAAGGTAAAAAAAGACAGAAGAGAATTTGTCTGAGTAGAGCAATCCCAGATGCCCACATTAACTTTATAAACCCCAAATCTCCCTAATTAATAAGTCACCGTTGTCATCGTTTACAGAATATCGACTTTCCACAGGTGGCTTGGCAGGATATACCGAACGCCAGACACAACCTGTTAAAAATAGCTATTTCAGACAAGTAGGGCATTTACAAAGAAAGAAGTATGAACAAAGAAAAACTTTCATATCTCAGGGTAAAACTCCAGACCACCGGCGTAACATCATGCCAACGTCTCTGGTCAGTAAAGAAACCTCCTCTCTTTCCCCGACTCTCTCAATTACTAAGATGATATCAAGGGTTGAGTAACCTCAGCAACACGCAAAACAACACAACAGCATCGCAAAAAACAGACAGGCAAACACCACATCCCACCGTGCCATCTGTTTTAGTACAGATATGCCATGTGTTACGTGCTGTGTACACTTTCGGTACTCGGAATAGAGAGGGAAAAAACACACACAACATCCCATGACATTTCTTTGTTTACACTCCTTACTGTTTCTTCTTCCACGGGGGGAACCTCAGGATTCATTGCCGTCATCACCACTTGCCCACACATATATAGCATATATTACTTCCAGAGCTGCATGCTGACAACTTCAGAGCAAACAGGCAAAACAATAACATGGTGAGTTATGAAGCGCAGGACAAAACCATTAGATATGATAGGAACCAAATTATGTTGGATGGTTATTTGGTCATTTTCAGGCAAAATGTTTTCAATTTATTTGGATTTCTTTAAAGATTTTGGGGGCCAAACCGTAAGGATTTTTTTTTTTTTTTCAGTTTATGGTGGGAACTTGCATCTCGGAAACGTGGAACATGACAAAATGTGAGCACTGTTTCCAACAGCTGAAGAAAAAACACATAAAAGCCTCATTATCATATGTGTTTTCTGTTTAATTCTCAGATTCACTACAGTAAATATCTACTAATAAAGTAAAACATTATTAGGTATACTTAACAGCTATAAGTGAAACAATATGTCCAGTGGCTTGATCGGCTAAGGCTGTTGTACTATTTGCATCATCTGCTACCCCTTACTAACCTCACAAATCATGTTTTGTTAGAGTCTATTGACTGTAATTGTGGCAACATTTCTCATTAAAGGTAGATGGCTGGTTAGGAGGCACAACTTTTTTGTGTGTTTACTATCTTTGTAAAACTAGTATTAACATAGGACAGATGATGTCACAACGTGAGATTATGTTTCCTTTGCTAAATCCGTCATGACGGTCATAAACCATCAAGGATACAACCAAATGATATCATGTATGTCAACCACCGTGTAAAAACATTCGCAGTTACATAAAATGTCTGGACAGCTCAACTGTTCATTTTCAGCATTACCCATGGTAACTGCTTCTGTCAGTGGAGCCAGTTATCATAGCACAACTTCAACAGTAGTTTATTTAAAGAATGAGTCACCTTTGCCATTTTAAGGTTTCATCTGCCCCTTTCCCGTAAAGATTTCCACATCTGTTCGTGTTTGTGGAAAATGGTAAAAATGTATCATAGACGATGATAAAGGAAGTGACAAATTTGAAAGGGCTAGAGAACAACTGACAGTGCTGACGGAATTAAGTAGTTTGCTATGTGTGTTATCTATCACAGGTGTTTAAAGAGCAGATAATTATCAGACTATGACGCATAAGTATGTTCCGATTACACAAACTAGTTATAATTGAACTCACACACACACATACACACAGTGAGAGAGACAGAGAGACGGAAAGCCATAACCTGAGAACATCAGTTCTGTACAGACAATGAGCCAGGGAATCTGAGCAATCTGCATTCTGCTATTGTCCTACCTTCCATGGCTGATTAGACATCATGGCTATTCTTTTCTCTGCTCTGCATTTTCTGTGCTGGCTGCGCCATCACCTAAAAATGCACGCTCATGCATGCAATCACGGACAGATTGTTACGGCGACTTGCACATAAATTATTCACAGACTCTTCTCGCTGATTTGCACGGCTTGGGGATATTTTCACTAACAAATGTTATGCTGTTTTGTGGCATATTATAAATAAAAGAGGAAGAAGAAATCTAACACCTCCATTAAAAGAAATATGTTTGTGTGTGTGGGGGTATGTTTATGAGAGAGAGAGAGAGAGAGAGAGAGAGAGAGACAAAATGCATAACAGCATTTTTGATCGAAGTGATAACAAACACAGACACAAAAAAAAAAGCATCAAAAGGGTGGTGTTCTTCAGTCACACAGGCCTTTCTTGAGTGTAAGTTGTGCGTGCACCACCCGAACTCCATGCTCTTTTCAGCATTTCATTTTCCATCACTAGCCAGATTGAAGTGTTATCATATATAGGTGGAGGGAGGGATAACAGAAAAAAAAGAAAAGTTGTTCCTTCGAAGCATTATTCTAACTTTTTTCTGCAACGTGAAGGATCAATCTGTTGCGTGGCTTTGAAGCAGACACCAGTCTAATGAGTTGCAGCAGACGCATGTGGCCTAATGCGTTTGAGTTTCCCAGAGCGTGTCTGACAAACACGCCACATGAAAGCATGAGGAGCCAAACTGAAAGCAGAGGGCCAAGCAGGACGAGGGCACATGGGGGGGATATTAGAAACTGCCCCGCTCTTTAACTGCCCCCCCCCCGCTCTTTAAGTAGCCACGGCCCGAAATCACAGATTAGGACTGAGTGGCGTGTCACACACACAAAAAAAAAACGCCACTTCAATTAGGTCCTGATATAAATTCCATTTCAGAAAAGTGAAATGCTCAGCTAGTGATGGATTTTTTTTGTGGCCTTCACTGCTCTAAATTGCTGCAGTTCTTTTACACGTTTCTATAATGACTTGGGCTGTGGAAAACATCAAATAAAGTAACAACAGCCAGAGACGGGAATGTCATTAATTTAAATTACCTCCAGGTAAACCCGCGTTGTGGCTCTCGAATACAGAGCGATTTTTCATTGGCACCTCTGCATTAACGGCAGTTTTCAATCACTCAGATAAGTTTTCAATTACTCAGCCCCTTACAGAGATCAGAGGTAGCATTACACTACCCCGTCTTTGTGATTAATTACATTTTACAGTTATAAGTCCCGCATAATGACACATCAACCTGCCTTAAATTCAAAAGCTCCTGAACGCGCTTAACCGTCCAAGAATAAATTCATTCTGTCCCGGTATTTGCCCAGTGGAGAAAGAAGGAGGTCTGTCAGTGCCAACTACCACCCATAGCAAACAGGTACTGACAAGTACATCATAGAGCTGTGAGGCAATTAAGAATGTGAGCCAATCAATTAGCGGGAGGGGGGGGACTTTCTGAGCATAAGGGGGGCCTTGCTTGAGTGCATTGCCCTCCTATGGTGAGTGGAGTTTTTTTGGGGGGGGGTCCTCCAGCGTGGACCGAGTGCCTGTCTGCTCCTCTCTTCCTCGCACTCAGATTGCTGGTTAGAGGGAGAGGCGAAAGGAGCCTCGTGTGGCGAGAAGTGCAATCTTCTGAACCACACTAGATGTCCGTACAGTTACAGGCACAGACAATGAGAGTGTCACACATGTGCACGCACACAAACACACACACACACACACACACACACACACACACACACACACACACACACACACACACACACACACACACACACACACACATTAGCACATGTGCATGCATCCCCCACCCCAACCCACATACACACACGCTATGTGTATTGATAGACACACACACACACACATCCAGAAACATAGACTGAGGCACACAAAACCATGCAGACGCCACTATGCAAACACAAACACACAAATACACAGGAACACTGTGTCTTCACAACACCAGGGCTACAGACACACATATTCATGCCAACCATAGCTGACCACAGCACCATCACACAATTTGCTACAGAGGCACAGACATGTCTGCATACTGAACTTCCTCTCATGCTTCCACATAAAGCACACAACTGAAAACCTACTCACTGTTGCTCTTTAGGTGTGGGTAGCAGCTATCAGGCAACACATTTCATGTCTTCATGCAGCAGACCAGAGCTACGGCAGGCCCCATCACTATCTTTGGATTCCAGTAGACACATCTGTCACATGCGCTCTCAACACAGCGCAATAAAAGATCCCAGCCCGCAGCAATAAAAGGTAATGCTCGCTATGAAAAAAGGAAAACACACCACACCATAATGTTTTCTCCAGGGGGATCCGTTTCCCACAGCCATCTACGTAAATGATATTCACTATATCTTACCTTTAGCTTATCGTGAAAAAAAAGGAGTAATAAAACAAGCTATATATGAATAAACTACATGATCAAATAAGGGTAAAACTCTCATGAATTCCAAAGACATGGACACGGTTATAATTTTCCATATATTTATCATATATCTCTTATGTTCCCTGTCGCAGGTAAAAATACATACCTGCAGCAGTGCCTTGAATTGAGAGAAAAAGCATCTCACACCCAGAAGTCTCCAGAGACTTCCAGAGTACGGCTGGAGGATTAATTGTTTTACAGTCACATAAAGAGTGGCATAACCGCTGTTGTTGTGTTTTTTTCTTCTCTCACTGCCCCTTTCCACATTTTGCATATTAACTAAAAAAAATATTTCACTTTGATCTTGTTTTTGTTTGTTTTGAAGCAGATTTAGTTGTGCTTTGTTCGGCTTAACTATATATTGTCCCATTTATTTGCAAACAGACATGCCCGCACATACAAATGGACATGTAAAAAGACACACAGTAATAGGAGTAATCTAAAACCAATACGACGTCTCGTTTTGGGAATGGTTCAGTGATACTAAAGTAATGGTTTTTCTGACTAAGACCATTTGGAAAAAGAAATAAAAAAAACACATAAACATACCCGGACCATTTGAATTTATTCCTAAAGCATTTTTCCTTCTTTCAGCCTCTCAAACCCGCCACTTGTCTGTGATACACATTAGACAATATCAAAATTATACTGTTAAAATAAACAATTAGTCATGGTAAACTAATAATAAAGCCAATTTGCATTCTGCATTTGTTCGATATTTAACTAACTTTTTAACAAACTTACGTATTTCTTTAACATACTTTCAACTTTGTGATGGATTCAAAACTTTAAAAGACTTTCAGTGTATTTCTGTTTGTCTTCTGGATTTACATCACTCTGGTTCGTATATGTTTCATGCAACTTCAAAAGCCTCATATGCAGACAGGTATAAAGTCTCTCTCTCTCTCCCTCTCTCTCTCTCTCCCTCTCTCTGTGTTTGTTTGGAATTAGCCTGCTTCTTTTTGAAACAGTAGTGGCCTTTGTGGTACAGAAATTCGTACTGGATTTGTCTCTGGCATGATGTGTCCAGCACACGCCCCATCAAGGGGAGCTCTGTGGAAAATCCATCTGGCGTTTTCTGTACTCTTAATGACGTCTTGCCAAGTGCAAATGATCTTGAAAAAGAAAGAGGGGGAGAAGGAGAAAAAAAGAGACGTCTGAGGCCCTGCTTTGTGCAAACCCGTTTGACTGAGTGAGCACGGTCAGCCCATGAAGTTTTCTCATTCGAGGCAGGTGAGCGTGGAAAGAAGAAGAAGAAGAAAAAAAAGAAAGAGGTAAATTAATCAGTGAACCGAAATCTTGCGAATTTTGCGACGGCTGGAAAAAGCTTGTGAATCGACGTCTTGAAAGTCTTACTTCACACTTTGCCCAGATTGTAAAACAACATAAAAAAAACTGTTGAGGTCTGCTGCCAGCCGTCCCCACCAACCCCCCACCTCGACCCACCCTCAGCCCGTCTCTCTCTCTCTCCCTCTCTCTCCGTCTGTATCGCTCCGACTGGCTGAAATAGGTTAGGCATGGAAGTCATTTCCTCTCTAGGTGCTCCAGCCTCCCTGCCCAGACTCAACAAAGTCCTGAAATATCATTAACATCTGATTTTGCGAAACGCCTCACAACCACCTCTTTGTTCCCTTCCACCAGACTAAGGGGGAGCAGGGCAGCATTACCATATCACCAATATAATTATCCCTATTAGAATGTGGAATATAGGATTTGTTTTTTTCCTCCTCCCAATCTCTCTCTTTCTCTCTCTCTCTCTCTCTCTCTCTCTCTCTCTTACTTCTACACAGAGAGAAATGATGTGTGTGTGTGTGTGTGTGTGTGTGTGAATATGTCTATTGTATTCATTTCATTTTCGTAAGTGGCGTGACATAATGGTACATAAACATTACCTCACCTTAACTAGGACCAGAGACCATTTTCTGGGGCAAAATAGACTAGTTAACTTAATGACCCATACAATCAGCTCTTTGTGTTTTTCCTCTCGTTTTTTCCCCCCCGTTTTCATCGGGAGAAAAATGTTCCCATCTTTCTTGTGTCAGAGGGCAATGAAATTGAGGGGCATTTTGCGGGGAGGAGTATTCATAACTGGTTAATATTGGCCATCGAGGCCAACTGCGGCCGTTAAGTGTCCCTTTCCATTTTGGTTCACAGGCTCGAGCTGTCACATTTCAGCAGGGGCGGACTGGGCCGCAGCAGAAGGGAGAGACAGCCGGGATATTTATGCCTTACGACTTAATCCGTGGGCAGAGAAAAAAAAAGAAAAGAAAAATGAAATAATCCAGCGGCTCTCTGTGTGGAGGCTGAGTCCTGCCAGGACTGGCGGCGGCACCACCTTAGCATTCGTAATCTCCACCCACACCGAACCGAGAAGCTGGTTACGCCATTTCTGTCCCTTGGGAAAAGTGTTTAGATCACTTTTTAAAATGTGTGCCTGGGAATCACAAGCTTCCTGCTTCAGACTGGGTATTGAAGCATGTTTGAACACGCTTGGAGGATAAGGGGAACGATCTAGAACCTTGAAGGCTTATCTCGTTCATCTCAACAGACGGAACCATCTCTGCTCCTTTGGTTCTGCAACAATTCCCACAGGTCTCAGCAGTGATGAACTCTTTAGAAGTTAAAGTTCCTGTGGTCCTGTGGTAGAGCAAGGTGCCAACAACACCAAGTTCATTGGTTTGAAACCCAGAGGTCACACATACCAAACTGGAAAAACTGTTTGAAGCATCTGATAAATGTAAATGCAACAAATGGTCTCTCATATGGGTCAGGTTCTCCTCTAGTCTATTCTGTGCAGCTAACACAAACGAAGCTCTCACCCCAATGAATTTGACATGACAACTTCAGGCAACTCCTTTCATTTACATTAGGCAGTAATCCCCAGGATTGTCAGCAGGCCAGCCGAAGCAGAATGAGGGAGTATTATCACACCATCATCACCATCCCTCCATCAATTAACAGGTGGATTGGGTTGGAAGAATATGGCGAAGAGGAGTGCAAGAGTTAAGATACGCAGATAAACCCTGCCTCTCAGCCCGTAAATCCGCCACACATAACTAACGCGACGCTGAGCTATGTTACTGCGTGCCAGTGTGCGGGTTTCCAGCAAATGTTTTACGTTTATGAACTCACACGGTTCCAAGTAGATAATGGAATTACATTTTGTACGAGTGCATTTCTTTATCACACGTGGTCAATAATTTGCACTCTTTTATGTGTCGTTTTATTGGTGTTTTGTCGGTCCTTGTTATTGTCAGTACATTTTATCTGCTTTAATGTGCTATTTGTTTCTAAAGAATATCGCATCAACAATAGTGCCTCACATAAGTCTTCAAAGGTAATGAAATATTCAGTTACTTTGGATTGCTCACTGCTAAGGAGAGTGCAACATGCTTGATTTAGAGCCGCTGCACTTTCTTATGCAGCTCTGGGCAAATGTAGCAGACATCCATTGAGTTTCAGTAGATTTCCCTGCTGTAATCAAGAGGTTTTCAGGAAGACAAGGTCTACAGCAAAGACTACATAGATAATGACGTCCAAAAGGTGGTGTGAGACCTATGATAGATTATGCTAGATATTTTTTAATGTATCTGCTGGTCTCTGGATGCCCTGCCTTTTGAAAAGAAAAGACTTACAAAGATTATTCCAATTCACAATAAAACAAGAAGGCAATAATGCAAAAATATTTTTTGAATGATGAATGATGTTTTGTTCAATACTTAAAATTAGTCTCTGACCATAAGCTTCTAATTACTGGATTGTGTGATATCCATAGCAATAAGCACCATGGGAACCCTGGCACTGTGGGTGATAGTTGTTGTGAATGTGAATAGTCTATTTCTATCTCTATGCTCTGCACACTCCTTATCCTGTTAACAGGCAACTGACAGACAGTGAAGTTTTTTGCTTTGAAAGGCAGCAGATCTTGTGATGTTGTGGAGTTTATTGTTGCATTTAAAGGGTTTAATGACACAAAGTCCATGTGTGTTTGTACTCTAAATTATAATTATGCTCGAATAGAGCAAGAGAACATTTCTCTCTCTCTCTCTCTCTCTCTCTCTCTCTCTTTCTCTGTCACAAAAACAGTACACACTGTAAACATAGCTTACTCACTTTCTCTCACAAACACACACATGCACATTGCCTGCTCTCTCTCTCTCTCTCTCTCTCTCTCTCTCTCTCTCTCTCTCTCCCTCTATGTGATCCCAGCGGACCACAAAATCAGTCCCAGTCCTTATCTGTTTCCCTCCCAGCCGGCGAGGCCCCGGTCTGGGCTTGCGGTGTGTGGTGTTTCTGATTTAGTGCCATGGCGACCGGGGCCTGACGGCAGAAGGGGAGCTGCCCGCTCTCTGGGCCCGGGATAGAGAGAGACGTCTGCTCTCCTCGGCACGCAAGAGCCTCCCAAGAGCAGTGGGTGTGGAGCTAATGTCCCTCCTTCTTCCTACCCCCACCGGCACCACAACCCCTCCAGTCCTGCTCTGCTTTCATCGTTCCATGGTGCTGCCAGCAGACGACGTGTGAGAGACGGGCTAGGGAGAGCCGCTGAGCCACCACTGAGCCCTTAATGGACGTTGTGGTTTGCATTTACAAGCCCCCAGTACACTGGCATCGAGGCTGTTGATATCAATCTCGGAGTGGCCACGGATGTTACACATTACAAAGGTCTGTCCTAGCAGAAGGTTTAGTAGCATTCACGAACACAGGAGTTGAGGTTGAGGTTCTTCCAGTTTAACGTTAGGACCAACAGTGGTTCGTTTTTTTACAGTGGACTTTTTTAAAGCTGATAAGAGTTTGGGATTGAATTTATCAGATGTGTGATTTCATTGAGAGCTATGGAGGCGGTGTTGCCGTGACAATGGGCAGAGACACACGGCTCAAATGGAACCTGACAGCCCGGCAAACCAAGCAACACCGCAGCTCCCCCTGCATGCTCGCCATGGTAACCCCAACTATGTCATAAAAAAAGTGTCCCTACCCCACCGACTCTCCATTCCATGCTGATTTAAACGGCAATAAATGTACCTTGGCGTGTCATGATTTCGGCTCTGCAAGATGGCTTCCAATTCCCACAGCGCGGCCAGGCATGTGGACGGCCTCGTCTGACAGGTCCGCCATGCGTGAAGAGGGTGGGCTCCTCCTGCCAGGTTCCCAGGGTGAGTCATTGCATTTGGTTTAGATACAGCGGGGGGAGCTTGGTGACGGCTTTAATATTCCAACGGTCTGCAAATTCACTCTGCCCATCTGTTTCAAAAACAAAACAATTTGAGGGCCAATTAGAGCTGCACTGCTCACACAGTTTATACTGCACGAGTAAGGAAAGGAAGCAAAGCCCTGTTAAGGTAGGTAGTGGAAGGGTTTTCTAGATGACTGCCATGGGGCGGCCCTTTTTGCCGGTGGAAGAATCTCACTTAACCACTGCCACCGCCTTAGACCCATCCATCGATTCGAGGAGTCAAACAACAGTCGCCGTCCACCGCCCGAGAGATCGATTCATCCTCAATTAACAATAAACACCAGGATGTCTGTCCTTCAGTCCTGCAATTAGTCACTTGTGCAGCTATCCAGCTAATGAATCCTGGGGCGAACCTAACGAGGTCCAATACTTTAGGGGCCCGGACATGGGAGGAAGAAGGCCTATAACGGGCACTGCCCAGTGGCCATTACTGCCTTGAGTTATGGCCCCCTTCAGCTTAGAGTGGAATTGATCCTTTGATGAACGGGCGATAGGGTCTCATCTTTTCTTCTGACAGCGGACAAATCAATGTGACAGCTGCCCCTAAAAATGAGAGTGAAACAGAGAGAGAAAGTCGGGAAAATAGAAAGATAAATATAGAGAAAGCGAAAGAAAGAAAGAGAGAAAAAAAACTACTGTACAAAAAGATAGATTGGTTAAATGAAATTTGATTTAATAAGTGTGATAAAAAAATTGCAGATAAAAATGTTATAGGCCATCAAAGCCTTTGCCAGTAAGCAACGAGATAATTGTGGATCCCCGCTAATGATGATGTGTAGGTGGTGAGGCTCATACCGAAGGCCCTTGAGCCCTTGAAGAACAACAATCAAAACCCTCTCTCATGGCCCTCGTCGGTAAACAGAACTGTTCTTCACAAAGTTTGGCCTTTCATGTCATGTGGCCCAAGTTCTGCTTGAGAAATGTTTTTGTTTGGTTTGTTCTTATGTCTCTCGCTATGCGTCATATTATTAAGGGCTGTCTGTTCAGGTGACAAGTGACAGAATGAGAGACAAATGCAAGTCCCCAACTAACACAGCAGCTAGCCTCGGAATATAAAATCGGATAGCCACCAGCCCCTGCATTTAATGTCACAGAAGGTATACCGCAGTTAGTTTTACATCTCTTCTTGTTTGTGAGAGGGCTGCTATTGCTTTCATTTAATCAAAATGTTGGACTCTTCTGGAGATATGTTGTCACGTTATCAGAATACTTTCTCGAGACAGCATTTAGTTTGGTGTCACACCTGTCATACGGTAATAGACAGGAGAATGTCTGATGCTCTCAATTATGATGAAGCCTCTTTATGTTCTTCAACCATTATGCAACTTTTCTTCTTCTTTTTTTTCCCTTCTCCCTCTACTGCTCTCACAGATTCTCTCCTCATCTCTTCATTTTGATGGCCTTCCTTATTCTCATTAATCTGTCATACGCTAGATTTGCACACTTATCTGTCAAACTCTAGATTTCCGCACGTTGGTATTGTTTATCTTTTCTATATTTTACATACTGAACCCACTGTGGAATAAGCTTCTTTACCTGGAGAGACAAGAGGAGAGAGACAGTTTCAAAAAAATCCTCCAGTCAACCCAGACAGCTGGTCGGAGGCTCCGAGGCCGCACAACTCAACACTCCCAGACAGGATGGCCTCCAAACTCCAGTGGCCAGTCACTGAACCTGGATGTCTCTGCAGAGCCACCCCAGACCTTTTTCACTCTCTCCCTGGCTGTAGGCATGGTTCTCGCACATTTATAGATCACTATTAAATCGTCAAATTGTTGCGACTTGGAACAGTTTCGTCTCCAGGGCTTTAATGACTTTACCAGGTGTTCACACACAGACGCTATTCAGCACATAAAGTGAGAACTGTGAGACTTTGGCATGTTATGAGTGTGTAAAGGTGTACCTCTGTGTGTGTGTGTGTGTGCGTGTGTGTGTGTGTGTGTGTGCATGAGTGTGCATGTGTATGTGTATGTATATGTATGCACAATTTATAGATCAATTTAATTCAGTGGGTGGTAATTGATTTGTCAAACATTGTTCATTGGTATGAACGCTACCTTGTACTTAGCATACACAATTGGTCGTCGAAAACCATGGCTACAAATTTTCCAGCCGATACGTTGGCCATTTCCCCCCCGACTGTGAAAGTAGCTTTCACGTCGGCCCTGTCTATCTCTTCAGGCACATGGAGTGTGGTTGCAAAACAGTATAATACTCCGGCAATCTGTAACCATTAAAGGTCGGGACAAACAGAGTGATATTTCAGTCAATGCAGCGGTGGACTTGGGCCATTCTTAAAGACGTCAATCCCGCTTCCCCGGTCTAATGTGAAAATTGATAACTGATGTGCTCTCGTGTCGGGAGACACTGAGAACAAGAAAAATGGACAGAAATATCTTGGTGTCTATTAAAAAAAAAACACATGTTGGACAGTGTGAAGGGGGAGAACAAAAGAAGTGTTCTGAAATGTTGATTCTTTGCTTTGTACTTCAAACGATCGAGATTCTTACAATGTCGTTTATCATCTTGTCTTTCATATGTAATCTTGTGAGTGATATATATTTGCACTTATCTAAACCTTACAGGCAGACACAGAGGTTTGAATATTTAGTCTCTACGTTGATATTTTTATCTGAGGCATTTAACAGTGGAAACAGCATGAAAATGTCAAAGCTAATGATTTAATAGGACACGCTGCACGATCTTTCATAACTAACTTACTAACCATCTTAATAACTAGCTAAATAAATAAATACACAAACAAAAAACTAAATCAACAAAGTTAGTGTTATTTATTATATTATATTCTATTACAGTCAGTGGATGTGTCTAAAAGTGTTACTCCACGGACTCAGGATTCCATGCCTATGAAGGAAGCCTACTGTCCAGTATAACTGCTGCCATGATGCCTGCACACCAAACTTTTCTGAAAATAATAAAAAAAACTTTTTTAGAGCCTTCTCTCCTGATCAGACTCAGAAGCAGACGTCGCAATATCCAAGACATGATGAAAAATGTTCTGGCAAAGTTACAAATCTCATTCACATTCATTTTAAACACAGCACAACTAGACATAATATTAATGAGTAGTTACAGTGTTAAATTAATTGAATGAATTATTCATGAATTAGCGGAAGGTATAAGAGCAATTCTCTATCAATTGTGGCAAACTGGAGTAGAATATGATCTCCTCATAGGTCAAACTACTACCTTAATGAAACTAAAAGGTTTAATTTTATCAATGTTTCATCGTTGCTATAAAATCCACACCTCTGCTTTAGGGTGCAGCAATTTCTTTAAATCGTCTTTTTTAAGTTGCTTAATGAGACTTGCATGAGACTGCAAGTGACTTGAACATTAAGCCAAAAAAGAAAAATCATTATGAAAAACAATAGAGCTTCAGACAGGCTCTGCATAGATGCCTAATTAAGTAGCCAGTTATAAATGAAAACAATTTGAGGGAAGCCATTATGAATATAGTGGGGGCTGGGAGGATGACAGAGGAGAAAAAATAACAAGAGGAAAGCAAAACAAAGCGTATTTACCCTGAGAAAAAAAACCTTCTATTGTGGCTGTGATATTTGCTGGATTCAATTAAGCTAATGTGGGTAGAAGGTGACAAACTGAGAGCCATGATTAATCTTTGGGTGTACAGCCAACCGGGCAGCGATAAGCACTCAGTGAGTCCCAGCCTCCGTGTTTGTGCTTGAATGTTGATTAGGCGAACCGATATGCCCCATATCAAAGCCAGACAATGAATTGTTTTGATGTCTATGACATCAGTGTCGGCAGGCAAAGCTCCATCAGAACTTAAAAAAGGGACAAAGAGGGAAAAAGACAGTGAGAGGGAGAAAGAGTCAGAAAGACAGGAAGAAACTAAAACAGGCCAGAGTGAAAAATTGAGATAAACAAGCAAATGAGGAAAATAATAATTAGTTTACATCAAACTCTGGAGAGCCCCTGTGCTGTGTTCCCTCTTTCAGCCCTCGCTGCACGGATGTGGGCGCAGATAAACCGTGCTCCTCATTGATATCTTCCACCACCTCCTAATTAATCTAATCTAATTAATCTGGACCGCACCACAGAGATTATTTGAAGAGAAATGAAGCCAGGTTTTTTCTTCTTTTTTTTTAAAGGTAAGCGGCAATGATAAAGGGTCCCCAGCTTGAATGGAGACAATTATTTCTGGGTGACTTATGGCAGACTAAAGAGGGACTGCTCAGTTTCCAATTGACTTTTATTTTGTATCCATTTATCAGTGTAAAGAGATGGAAATTGTCCCCTTATTATGATTTTTGGACAACTATGATCTTTCTCTCTCTCTCTCTCTCTCTCTCTCTCTCTCTTGTTCTTTTTATTTCCAAAATATCATTCCTCTCACGACACCCCTCTCAAAGCCCAAAGTCTCTCAAATTGATTCCATGAATTGCCTCCCCTCTAACAATCTGGTTATGAAGTGGTAAGTGAAGCTCTCGGTTATAGGTTCTGCGTGGATGCTGGAAAACCCATCACTTTTACATAAGGCAAATAAATCACAGACAACAATACCGCACTGAAGCTTATGGACAGACACTGTGGGGCTTTTTCTTAGTGTGACCTTTTCCCCACAATAGGGTTTTGTCTGCTGGTAGTGCTGACAGTCCTGAGACTTTTTTTATTTAAAAAGAAGTATGCTGGAACGTTAAGCAATAAAACACTGCAAATACGACTCTGCTAATGATGATGAGACAAAGCAACAGCTCAAGATAAAAGCCTTCATCACAGAGAGAGGAGAGGGGAGAGAGCGGTCCTCACTGATAAATGTTGGCTATTGATTGGTGGAATATTTTGACAAACTAATGTTTTCAGAAATACATAATTATATTCATGCTACAATATGTAACCTTAACATGTCCCCCTGTTAAATTGAAAAATGGTTTGGCCTTAAGGGTAACTGTACGTAAATTTGTCCACACCTGTTATTTCCAAAATTAGATCTGGCACTTATAAGCAAAAAGAAAATAGGGGTAAAAAAGACAGGCAAGGGAATGAAAAGCTAAGTTTCTAAAACAAGAGAGACATGCTGAGGCATCAAAGCAGCAAGGTGGGACATTGTGTTTCTACTAGTGCTGTCAGTTTAACGCGTTATTAACGGCGTTAACGCAAACCCATTTTAACGCCTTTAATTTTTTTATCGCGCGATTAACGCGTTGTAAAAAAAAAAAAAACGTTCTTTTTGCCCTCCCAAACTGTGTAGTAGGCTAATGTCACGTTTGAGTGAATGGTGAGCGCGATACGGCGAAATGGATGATAAAAAGCTTGTGAATAGAAAGTTTACCTTTAAAAGTTGTGTTGTGCAAAAGAAGCGAGCTTCACCATTGTCTGAAAATGTCAACAGGCAGCTGGCTGGAAGCACAGAAGTAGTTGGCTTACCTTTTATTGGTAACCTAACTGTTACGGTTCATTGTTTTTTAAATAAGAGGCCTGACTTCTATGTTCACAGCAAACTTGAACAAAAAAAAAAAATTAAGCCATGGTTAAACTGCACTATAGGCTGAGTCTGAAATGTGCACTTTATAATTTTATTTTCTACCGCCCTGTTTGGCAATGTTGTTTTTCGATAAAATAGAACATCGCTTAAAGCAAGCCAATCCACTTTTCCATGTTGATAAGAGCATTTAAATAAAATAAAAATGATAGAATAAAATAATTGAAGGGACATTAATAATAGATAAAAATTTGCGATCGCGATTAATTTTGATTAATTTAATCGCGATTAATTTTGAGTTAACTATGACAAAAATGCGATTAATCGTGATTAAATATTTTAATCGTTTGACAGCACTAGTTTCTACATTTGCCACGTTAGTCGACATGTGGTCCTAACGTTAGCTAGCTGGCTGGTTAACCTCTACAATAGGCTATTGGTAACTAGAAGTGGTTATCTACTCAGTGGACACTCCTAGTGAAAGCCAGGGTAAGCCAGGAATGCTAACATTTTAATGACTTGAGACATAAACATCTGTATAACAATAACATGTAAAATAAACCTTAATTCAGAATTTCACGTCATTATATTCCAATTTTGATATTGTAGCCTATCTTTTTTTTCTGTCCAGGTCAGTTGACAAACATTTCACAGGCAAATATTGCTGATGTGCAACTCAACTATTAGCATAGCAAAAAGAATTTAATCAGTTGTTACATTTCACAGGCAAATATTGCTGATGTGCAACTCAACTATTAGCATAGCAAAAAGAATTTGATAAAAACATTTATTTTATTGAGATAATGGTATCAGCGATATAGCCTATGCGTAATATGTAATTCACTAGATAAAACCAGCCATGACAGCACCACTGCAAGTTCTTGGTCCACCCTATGTATCATAACCTAAATACCACCCTAATGCCTCCCCCCAACCCCCACATCCAAATTTACGTCCGAAATATTTTGTCCCAGGCCCAGGCATCATGCAGGGCGGCCCTGAATGTCTCTTTTCACTCATGTAGAGTTGACAAGGGAGTAGAGTACAAAAAATACAATCGATCATGCACAAAGTACAGAATGTATTCAATGTTACATGTGAGTGAAGCCATGAAGTCATCGGAATACTTTTAGCCTTCAGCATTACCAAGTAATTAGTATACAATCAAGCAAACAGTGGCCTGTTTGGATCATATATCAAAAGTTGAATGCATGTTGGGAAATTGATTAATAATTCTAAGCCCAGGCTAAATGTTTATTTAAAAAGTTAAAAAAAATCTAAATTTCCATTGAAAATTATGCTCTATTAAGTGGGCCTAGTGGCCCCACTTTCAGCTGATGTGTCAGTGTTCACTAACATTAAAATAAACACAATATACACCAAATTCCATTTTTCATGTACTTCCTATAAAACACTACACATGTCAACAATATAAGACTTTAATGTCAAGTGAATTTTTCGGCTGAAGTGGATTTTCTGTTCTTTCTCATTGTTTTTTATGCTGCCTGAACTATTGCACTGAACACTTCTGCTCCTCTGACAAGTCAATAAAAAAGCCAAGTGATCCTCTGCTCTCTCTCTCTCTCTCTCTCCATTTTTTTTCTTTCTTTCTTTTTTGTCTCACTGCCGTAGCGTTGTAGCGTACGGCACGAGCCTGAAGAAATGTGTTCGGCCTCAGCACTCACCCAAGGCTCCAGCGCCACAACAAATTGCTCAATGAAAAGAAACACCTCTGCTCCCCAGTCAAACCTTTTGTTTTGAGGGGGAGAAAAAAAAGAGCCGGCAGCAACGGAGAACAAAAGATAGAGAGCTCTTAGCACGGTGGGAAACACAACTTCAGGAGTTATGCCACAATTCCCCAAAGTGACACGCTCAAGAATGAGACCCTGGGATAAAACGTAGCCAAATTCTGCTGCGGTTATCTGTGGAGTTGGAACATACAATAGTCTGGAGCAAAGCATGAATCTAAGACTATGTCAGGGAAGAGTGGCAAGTATGAACTAAAAGTGTGAAATAAAGTATTTTTTTTCTCTCCACAAATAATTGATAAGGCTGCCATTACACCTGAGGTAACCAATAGCTGTTCAAAGCAGCTGCAGCGAATCATACTATATAAATTCAATCGTTAATATAACTCACATACTTTTAAACAGAAAACTTTGTTTATTTTGGTGCAAACGGAAAAAAACAGGCGAGTCTTTAGTTGACTCCTGTGATGATGGCTTAAAAACTCTCTGACAGGGCTCTCCACCACGAGGTCGTAATCCCTATCAGGCGTTGGCACGGAGCAGGCCCCTCTCTGAGTTGACTGAGAGCTTGCCTCATCTCCCTTGTCATCTCCACCTACGGCCTGACACCATCAAAAAGGCATTTGGCACATCAAGCACGCCGCACAGCTTTTCATTTAGAGGCCTTTGGCCAGGGTGCCGGGAGGGGTGGGGGCCGGGGCACAGTGGGAGAGGAGGAGAGGGTGAGGCGGGGTTAGTGGTGGGACGCCTCCGACCAGGGCGGACCCGGTGCTGGGCATTTGAATTTGAAGGGCAACAAAGGGGTCGTATGGGCGTTCTGACACGCGCCTGTCACCACCGTTGAAGCCAGCGGCAGGGGCACGGCTGGCTGTCCGTCCGGTGTCACATCCGCCGTGCTGGCATTTCCTCGACAAATGCTAACGTGTCAGCGGGGCCGGAGGGTCCAGGTGAGTAACAGCGTCGCTATCAGTTACATGAGCGGTGGAGCAGTCGGAGGTGGTGTGAGGGTGGGGGGGGTGTTTGGAGGAACTGAAAAATTAACAGTATGCAAATAAGGGACCCACCACAGCGCTGTTTACTCATAGAGTGCAAACACTGTCAGACGGAGCTTCATCATGGAGCTTGTGAATATGGCCCTCTGGGACTAAGAGGAAGCCACTGGGGCCCTCAAGCGCATGACAGGCCTATGGAACCCTTTCACAGTGATTTAGCTCATTTTCTCATTTTTCAAGTGCAGACTGCATGTTGAGGAACTAATACTATTTGGAAAACTTGCATTTGTAAAAGCATATACGCAGAGGCTTCTAATCCAGAGGGCCCAATAGACACAGTTCACACTCAATATAAGAAATAAAATGAACCATCTTGTGAATGACAATTTCAGTCAAAAAGACGTAGACGTCATATTTATTTGCAGCTATGCTTCGGGCATTTTTCTATTACACGCCTGCCCATCACAATGATTGAAGCTAGCCGAGGTGCCATAATTATCAGTCCAGCTGAAACGTGGCTAAATTAAAATCGCACAAGGGCCTCTCTCACTATTCGGCTGTGCGTCGACAGCTCATGCAAAACAAACAAATCAGGCTCACCAAGGCTCTGTCAGACAGATAAGACAGATCTTTCAGATGGAGCGGACTGTTGTTGAAAGTACAGTTTCTTAGCCATTTCATCTGCCCTTATGACATATGCCCCACAGAGGAAGGGAAGCGTTGATTAGCACAGTGCGGTGAGGTACGGTGAGGTACGGTGAGATGACGCCGGCTCAACACTGGCACCTGCACTGGCTTGGTGTCAATTAAATGCTATTTATCTCTGAAGGGCAACAGTGCTTTGTCATCAACACACAGACACACACACACACACTCACACACACAAAGAAAAGAAAAATCCCTCACTGCCACCAATCCTCCTAACTCCCCCCCCACACACACACACACACACACACGAACCCCTCCCCTGATTCCCTCCAGGGGATGCTGACAGAAAGATGACAAATGGACCCATCACACTCTCTAAGCCAGTCCTGGCAGCAGCCCAACGGGCCACAGAGCCATCACCGAGTCCACTGACATATATTATGTGACAGCGGCCCCTGCTGCCACTCGCACAGCACCGGTGGGACAGGTGAGGGTGGAGTGGAGGGGGGAGGGAGGGACGGTGGGGGTGAGGGGTGACGTAGGGCGGCACTGGAGGTCATGGGTCCGAAAGAACTCTCCCGAGGTTCTGTACTGTGCTGGCCACAGATTAGTTCTGTCGCTGGAGATTTGACAGTACATCCATCAGCATGGTTTTGCTCTCCGTCTCTCTCTCTCTCTCAGTCTCTCTCTCTCTCTCTCTTTTCCTAACTGGTTTCATGGTCGCGTCTACTCCTACTTGTCCTGATGGGAGTGTTAAACCTGAATGCCACGGCGTGTTGGCAGAAGGAAGAGCGACACCGATGCAGGGAGAACAAGCCCAAGCTTGTGGTGGTGTGACAGAATGTTGTCAGAGTTGTTTCACGGTGAAGCTAAGACTGGGTTACACAGCCATAGTATAGCTTGAGGGAAGACAGGATCTTTATTACATCCACTTAAAGTTGCAAGTCGATTTTTCATGTCAACAATGATGGATGGATGAAATGTATAATATCTTTATGCAATGTTTGCCTATTGTTTTAGGCAAGTGATTGCACCTCTGGTTCTGTTGGGAAATACATTCAAGTTTTGATGATTACTGTAATAATCTACTTTAAAACATCTAACTGCATAACCTGTATAAGTCAGTCACAATAATAACTACATTTTATTTCTGCTATTTTTCCATTCACTCACAAACATTAAAAAAGCAAATATTTACCTCAAGCAACACAACTTGTGGTCAAATAAATGCAATCTATCAACCAATCAAAGGACAATGGACCACAAAATACAATTGGATTGATTCAATTTGTGCTAAATGCCATTTATTGATACTTTACATATAGTATGAAACAAAAAAGGCAAGCAAGCATATCAAAGCATGAATTGTATTCTTTTCTCCCGAGATGATTTTACTGGGAGACAACAAACCAGGCTGCGCTCTGCACCTGCACGTTTTACACTTTTTGAGATGCCCTGTTTGAAATACTGAAAAAAAAGAGACATTTCCTAAGAAGGGTTTCATTCATTTGTATTCCTTCTGTGTAGGTCTATCCATGCCCATGAACTGTCGTTGACATGTAACACCTACACTAAGCACCTAGACTAGACACATTGAGACATAATATGACACAGCTCTACATAGTACTGCATTCAAATAGCAACACTAAGGTGTGATCTTTTAGAGATGGATTAGAACTGTTATGTAAAGACGTTTTATTCAGGTGCATTAGAGATTCATAATAATGCAAGTAATTTCTCTCAGCTGTGAATAGATGTTTTCGTTTTGTTTAACACAGTTAATCCAATTGAGTTTGGGTCTGTCTATAAGATCTGTGTTTACTGTTTAGAAAAAGGGTGTGAAGAAATGTGTGAAACCACTGAAAAAGTGTTTAAACATTTGCCGGAGAAGACTCGGAGAAGAAGGTGATGATTAAGATCAATTGGATCCCAACTATAATCTATAATCTCCCACAACATCCAGTCACTTGCACACACCACAACACCTGTTCTTGTATCCCAACACATGTAGGAATCACTGTGCCATGACGGGCGAAAGAAATACACCAGTCATAATTTATAAATAAACATATTTTTCATCAGTTTCAGTGACATGGTATTTTTGGAATGTCTGCAAAATCAATATTTGCTTGTGGTAATAGTTTTAAACCTTGATTCTTTATTTATGATGAATAAAGCTTTATTCAATTTGTTTTAAGGCAGAAAATGTGTCAGACCACTGTCCTAGAAGTTTGAGTGAGTTTTAAAGTTTTGCAGTTTATCCATATTGTATAGCTCTATCTAGGAATTGTTTTGGGAAATGTTCAAATGTTTCATAAAATGTGCCAAAGCAATTGAGAAAAACTGTTTCTGTACAGTATTACTAATAAATATTACTAATTGATAGATTCAAACAAGTTTTTAACATCATAGCAACCTTTGAGAACGATATGAATGTATCCACTACCATTACACACGGTCCTCCTCCAAAACTGGACTCAGCCTCTGTTAGAAAGGTCCTGTGAGATCCTAATCAATTAAACTATACAAGCAACTGGAGGAAAGGTTAACCACTACTCTCTCTCTCTCTCTCACACTCTCTCTCTTTCACCATCTCTCTTTCACTCTCCATCTCTTTCTTTCTTTCTTTCACTCTCACTCTCTCTCTCACTAGAGCTCAATAGCAGCATCTGTATGAAGCTCGCTAACGACCCAGGAGTTCTGCTTTCCCCATTTACTGTTAGTTTTTACTATTTGTTTCCAGGAGAGGGTGCAAACAGGTTTCAAGGGTAAGTAAAAGATAGCATGTCAGATCACTCAATTTTTTTAGCAGCCCATTTGGTGTGCATCTGTGAGGGTGTAGATAGCCATGATGCCCACTCTCAAGAGTGCTGAGTCTGCAGAGCATTACAGTGCTGCTCGATGCAGCGGCCGTGTTACAAGACGGCGGACCAGAGCCCAGGGTCTTTATAGTGGGGTCCAGCCAGCCTGGTGTGACATTTGACAGCCGTGCTCTTTCAGCTCTTCAGAGACGACCTCAATTTACCTGAGCCACATCCCCAGTTGCACAGGAGCCACATATTTTTTTTTGCCTGCAAAAACATTTTCACACTTCTAGTCACGGAGAGGTTAGCCCATCCTCCCTGTAGCCTGATCCTTCACTCAAAACACCCTGGAAGACAGGCGATGAATGACAGACAGACTGATGCAGACAGACAGACAGACAAATCCACTGTAAGATATCACCTCCATATACCAACTAATGCTTGTAAATTATGCCAGAAAGAAGCCTTTTCTTTCTTTTCGTCACAAGCAAAAGCACTTAAAGTTTGCCAGACACCACTGAAACTTTAACTGGGACAGTGTGCTGTGCTCAGATGAAACAGAAAAATTACTAAACACTCAGGTGGGTTTGGCGTAGAAATAAAGACGGCTACAGAGAAAAGCACCTAATATCAAGCGTTAAATATGGTGCAGGATCTGTGATGCTTTGGGGCTGTTTCTCCTCCAAATGCTCTGGCAGAAGTGTGCGAATACGGCATTATAGAGTCCAATATGTACCAGGTGATTTTACATCAACATCTGGCTGCCTCTGCCAAGAAGTTAAAACTTAGTCCTGGTTGGATTTCCTGCAGGACAGCGATCCAAAGCACACATCAAAATCCATTCAAAAAAGGAACCCAAAATCAAGCTTTTTCCGTGGCCATCCCGGTCCCCAAAATCCAATTGAAAACCTGTGGGTTGAGCTCAAGAAGAGAGTAAAGAAGAGAAGACTAAGGAAGACCTGGAGATATTCTGCACTGAGGAACAACAGAAATCCCTTCTTCTCTGTCTTATGAGTCATTACAAGAGAAGACTGTGCTGTAATGCTGGCAAAAGGGGGGTTGCATTACATACTAAATGAAGGAGTGCTAATAATTAGTGTGCTTGCCCGAAGGGAAGCACAGTATTGTTGTTGTCAAGTTTTCTTTATTCTCCCCGTTTTTTGTAACGCTAACTACTCCTCGCCCGTTCGAGGTACAGATGCCGTTCAAAAACCGAAACGTCCGGCCCGATCCGGTGCAACCTGCTATGACTTTTCTTGGCGGTACTCCTTGCCACTCCTTTTTTATTCCTCTTTTTCCATCACCTTTTTTCCCCATAGACTTGCATGGCAGAACTCTGTGGATTATGACATCATAATGGGGTCATTAAAACTAGCTTGCACCTGTGCTTCACTGACACCTGCGCCAAGGTTTGAAGGCTTCACTTGTTGTCTCTGTCCCTCTCCATTCAACTGTATAACTAGGAATATTAAGGGCTCAACAGTGGGCTCTACAGTGCGAGTATTTCACTCGCATATGCGCCTAAAAATGGGTACGTGCGAACTTGAAAAATAATTTACGAGCACAGTGTGCGAGTGACAGACAGTTGTCAATACAGCGCCAAAAAGTGAAGCATTCCATTGATTTCGCCAACATGCGATCTCCTGGTATAAGTAGCTCTCAAAAACCCCACTGCTCTTAACCTGTTTGAATGGTTTTCGACTGGACCAACAGCAGCATCATCTCGATTTACTGACATTTTCGGTATATAAACACATAATATCAATTGGTAACTGGTGTGTTGTATCCTGTTTATGTCTGATACTTTATAAACATTTATGTTTTATGTTAACGTATTACACTAGGCAGCAATATTGTGAAGTAGAGCTAGAAATGGCTTTGCTAGCTCCCATGATACTGTAGCTCACACCAGCAACTGCTCAATTTAAGACAAGAAAGGAGTTTGGTAAATTAGCTAGTAACTGTCAATGATAACTAGTTATTAGAATATATTAGCCAACGTTAAGTTGACTTCAAAGGGGCAGTCGAGTGTTTAGGTTGTGTCAGCTAGCTTGAATAGCTAGCTAATCATTTTCGATTGAAGCTTCACGTTAGCCTCGGTAGCTAAGTTATACTAGCTAGCTAGTAAACTCATTGCAGTATGCACTATAGGACAGGCTACGCACAACATTAATCAAGCAAAAAATAAATGAATATGTGACTGGTTGGAATAGCCTTGTCTATTTGGGGAATTCGTTAGCCTCGGTAAACGTTTAGCTAGCTAACGTTAGCTAACTATGAGGTAGCTAATGTTTGCTAAATTATACAAGCTATCGACAGATTAGATTAGATTAGATTCAACTTTATTGTCATTGTACAGAGTACAAGTACTGACACAACGAAATGCAGTTTAGCATCTAACCAGTAAGTGCAAAATAGCAATAAAAGTGCAGAGTATGTGC
Organism: Sprattus sprattus; assembly: GCF_963457725.1. Classification (NCBI taxonomy): domain Eukaryota; kingdom Metazoa; phylum Chordata; class Actinopteri; order Clupeiformes; family Clupeidae; genus Sprattus; species Sprattus sprattus. The sequence continues at coordinate 46,341,465 of NC_137923.1, read as the reverse complement.
AAATGTAGGGTGGACATAAGTGAATAAATATGATATGTACAATAAGAGTTAAATATGACACAGATTTGTAGTATAAACAGAATTGAATAGCAGCAATTGAGGTAAGAGTGAGGTATGATAAGTCTATATAAAGTGCAGGTGAAAGTAAACTGGTGGTAACAAGTGAAATCAAGTGAATGAGGTAGAGAAGTAAAATTAATACAGGTAATGGAGTAAAGTGGATTCAGTATTAAAAAGGCAATATGGTGCAAATGTTCAGTGGCTGGAGGAGGGTGTGTGGCAGTCAAGCCAGGTTTGGGGGGGGGGGGAGTGAGGTATAGTGCAAATGTTCAGTACTGGAGGAGGGTGTGTGGCAGTCAAGCCAGGGGGGGGGGGGGGGGAGAACTGAGTGCAAATGTTCAGTTGCTGGAGGGGGGGACAGTCACGGGGGGAGATGTGGGAAGGGGTGGGGGGGCTAACCCCCGTGGAGCAGAGTTCAGCAAGGTGACAGCCGCAGGGATGAAGCTGTTCTTGAACCTGATGGTACGGGAACGTAGGACTAGCTAGACCCGTTCACAATAAACAAGCAAACAAACAAACAAAAACAGAACAACAAAGATACCCTCATTTTTATGTCTAAACGTCAGTGGAGCCAAAATATAATGGTTGAGCTTGGTTGCTTGCTAAAATATATTGGTTGAAAACAAAAAGGTGTATTCAGTGTCACTGCGGAAGGCTGGCAGATTCATCCTACAACCTGCATTCAACGTTGTACTGAACACAGAAAACACAGTACTATACAGATTTTGTTCTCAGATATCAGTCTGTGAGGCCCCTCAACAACATATGCGCACTAGGCCACTGCAGTTGCTTCTGTTGATGGCCGCAACAGAGCAAGCACACTCTCGCAGTTCGTTCACGAAACGCATTCTAGTCATGATGTTGTGATCATCTGTGACTTTTTTCTTGTGGCAATATACTCAATATGGAATTAATATATTTTCTTTATTTAAGTAAAGACAACATTGGATATACAGTATAGTTGTATCAGTCTTAATTAAACGATTAAATAAGGGTGCAATTCATTCTGGAGTGGACTGTATACATTACGTTCATACATACATACATACATACATACATACATACATACATACAGTACATACAGTACATATACACAGGAGGATACTCTCGCACACACACACACACACACACACACACACACACACACACACACACACACACACACACACACACACACACACACACACACACACACACACACACACCACATCCCCGGGCTGTGTGTCTTAAAGGCACTTCTGAAAAAAAAAATCCCCCGCTTTGCAGCATCTCGGCCTCCCTCAGCAGTCCGGCGTCTTGCGCGGCTCAGGGATGGCCAGGGCCCTCGCAGCTAATCCACCCTGTCCTTTAGAAAATGTCACCGCGGGGGGAAGTATGTGTGAAACCTGGCCTGGCTTTACACACACACACACACACACAAACACACACACACAAACACACACACAGCCTTGTAAAAGTGATAAGTGGGAGCCACCTCTCTGGAACATGCACTATGGGAGCCACCCTTTCCTGAGGGCCTAGAACACTGAAAAAAATCAGGCATGGTCATCTGAATTTTAGAAATACAAATATCACTTCAATTTTTTAATTTAATAAAGTTTCACTTTTAAGCATGACTAGGTGGTCACTTATGGGGACTTTTCATGCCATTGGTAGTTGTGGAGCCCATTATACACACACCTCAGGTATACCTTCCTTCTGAGTCAACAATTCACACACCTCAGATAAACCTCACTTTTGAGTCCATAATTCACACACCTCAGGTAAACCTCACTTTTGAGTCCATAAATCACACACCTCAGGTAAACCTCACTTTTGAGTCCATAAATCACACACCTCAGGTAAACCTCACTTTTGAGTCCATAAATCACACACCTCAGGTAAACCTCACTTTTGAGTCCATAAACCACACACCTGAGACAACCCTCAATTTTGAGTCCATAATTCACACACCTGAGATGAACTTCACTTTTGAGTCCATAAATCACACCACAGGTAAACCTTACTTTCCAAGTACGTTATTCACTAGTGTCCAGAGGCGACACCAGTCAAATTTACATTGCATCTTCACAAACACACACCACAGCAAGTAGGATGGTAGCTATGTTGGAAGTCCTTCTGAAATCATGTTAAAATCAACAATTAAATAATACAACAAAGCAATAACACTGATGCACAACAAGTGCCATTTTATTTCATTATGGAGTGTGTATGTGTATGTGTGTGTGTGTGTGTGTGTGTGAGTATAAAGGGTGTACAAAAGGATGAAGACTTACAGTTGCTAGTCTCATGAGACAGTCACCAACAGGTTAACATAATCATTAATTATAACACAAGCATATTAAAACAAACTTTAAGATGAACATAAAGTGGAACATAAAGTGGAAGAAAAAGTGCAGGCCTAAGAGGTAGTCTTGTTTTTTAAGCATTTTTACACAAAATAAAATCTTATCCATCTCACTTCTCCCCTCCCTCATCCCTCTCCCTCCCTCTTCTCTCCTCCTCTCCCTTATCCATCTCTTCTCTGCCTTATCCATCTCTCTTCTCTCTCTTCTCTCCCTTATCCAGCTCTCTTCTCTCCCTTATCCAGCTCTCTTCTCTCCCTTATCCAGCTCTCTTCTCTCCCTTATCCATCTCTCTTCTCTGCCTTATCCATCTCTCTTCTCTGCCTTATCCATCTCTCTTCTCTGCCTTATCCATCTCTCTTCTCTGCCTTATCCATCTCTCTTCTCTGCCTTATCCATCTCTCTTCTCTCCCTTATCCATCTCTCTTCTCTGCCTTATCCATCTCTCTTCTCTGCCTTATCCATCTCTCTTCTCTGCCTTATCCATCTCTTCTCTCCCTTATCCATCTCTCTTCTCTGCCTTATCCATCTCTCTTCTCTGCCTTATCCATCTCTCTTCTCTCCCTTATCCATCTCTTTTCTCTCTTATCCATCTCTTTTCTCTCTTATCCATCTCTCTTTTCCCTCATCTCTCCACCCTCTCTTATCTCCCTTTCTCTTCTCTCCCTTATCTCTCTCTCTTCTCTCCTCTCGTATCCCTCTCTACTCTCCTCTCTTTTCCCTCTCTTCTCCCTCCTACTTCTCTTTTAGCATGTCTATTTTTTTCTGAAAAAAGGAAAACACTCAAGAGGTGAAATAAAGAAAACTTAACTCAAAAAGTTAACTTCTCCCCCTCTCATCATACACCAGGGTTAGACTGAAATATTTTGCACAACTCAAATAAAAACGCAGCATCACAATCCAAGTCCCCTTTTAAAAGTAAAACATTTAAGAAATAAATGGGAATAACTGCAACTTAAAAAAACTTGCAGGCAGAGTTTAAAAAACCTCTTTAAAAAATAATAAATACAATAATAAAGGCTATGCCATACTCATGGAGTTTTTCTCCAAAAAACTAAGTACTTGTAATTTTACGATTTTCTCTTTTCTCTCCCTTTTTCTTTTCTCTTTTCCCTCTCCACCCTCTCTCCTCAATCTCATTCCCCTCTTCTCTTTTCTCCTCTCTCTTATCCCTCTTCTCTCCTCTCTTCCTTATTCCTCTCACTTATCCCTCTCTTCTCTCCTCTCCCTTATCCTTCTCTCTTCTCTAACTCTCTTTCCCCTCTCCACCCTCTCTCTTAATCTCTTATCCCTCTCTTCTCTCCCTTATCCATCTCGTGTCCCTCTCTCCTCTCCAGCTCTCTTTTCCCTGTCCCTTCTCCCTCTCCACCCTCTCTCTTAATCTCTTATCCTCTTCTCAATCTCTTATCCCCCTCTTCTCTTTTCTCCTCTCTTATCCCTCTTCTCTCCCTTATTCCTCTCACTTATCCCTCTCTTCTCTACTCTCTATTATCCCCCCCTCTTCTCTCCCCTATTCCTTTCACTTATCCCTCTCTTCTCTCCCTTATTCTATTTTTTTTTTTTTTTACGATTTTCTCTTGAGGGTATCGATTCGATTCTTAACGTAAAATTTGATTGCTTTCCAATGTCTGTCTTTTAGATGTAGAGGCTCTGAATTCAGGCAGCCTTCGCAATCCGATTTGCCAGGCACTCGACATGTCCTTATAAAGTTCATCATATGCTTTTCAACTGCATGAATCTCTTCAGGCTTCCATTTGTTCCTTTGGTAAGGCCTGCGTACTATATGAGGAATACATTTAACAAAAGACTCATAAATGAGAAAAAAAGACATACCTTGTGAGAATGAGTATTCAAATGATCTTGGTGTCCTCCAGCTGGATAGTTAAAAATAAATACCTTTACATGATCTGATCACCCTCTCTTCCCTGCAGTCTGGCTCTGTGATTTCACTTTCATTTCCTTGAAATTTAAATAGAAACATGAGATGCAACAACACAAGAACTCGCCTAGCCCTCACTCAGGATGGAAGTCCTGGTGAAGGCTTAAGCTACATCCCCCATTGCCAACTACAATTACTTAATATTACAACTACCTTAACAAACAAATCATTATTTTAACTTTTTAGTTAACACATCTTGGTGTTCTCCAGCTGGATAGTTAAAAATAAATACCTTTACATGACTTGATCACCCTCTCTTCCCTGAAGTCTGGCTCTTTGATTTCACCTTCATTTCCTTGAAATTTAAATAGAAACATGAGATTTAACAAACTTTTCTCCTCTATACCACATTTCTCTTAAAAGGGTAATGTTGATACATGCCATCTTACAGTTGACTAGACAGCTACATGAAAACTCATATGGTACAGTAGATACAATCCGAGGCTTAACTAACTGTAGAGGCAATATATACCCAATAAATACATTTTAGTCACACATGATCACAAGCAAGAAAAATAAGCATACTTTTCTTTGCCATGTGGCTTGTGCGAGGCAGGGTTGCTCCATGTGTTATGTGCCCTGGATCATCTCCACCTAAATTTGCCGTAAAGAGAATAAATAAACAAATGATTGCACAAGTAGTACACACAAGCCTTAACTATAAACTTAACTACGATGTAATTAAATAATACACTATATCTATTTCATCAAGATAAACATTTGACCTCCTTTGCGCAGCTGATACTCGACTACTTTCTATACTCATCCTCCTCGACCTTAATGCAGCCTTTACCACCATTTCCCATTAGCTTCTTCTAGAACGTCTAGCCAAAATAAAAAAAGCCATGGCAGTGCACACCTGTGTTTAACAGCCTTCCTGACTGACTGAAATAATGTCCATTTAGTCAGAGAGCTCAGATGTCACCAAGAGGGTTCCCCAACGCATAGTTTTGGAGGCTCTCCTTTTATGATTTACCTTCTCCCACTCTGCAATGTCCTTCGTCATCATGGTGTTCACTTTCATTGCTATAATAATGACACTTAGCTTTACATGTTTACAAAGCCCATTGCCTCTCTTCTTTCCAGCACAATCACTGTTTGTCCTCATGACAATTTGACCAAATATGACCTGAAACTAAACAGCAACGAGCTCCTTATTGTTGGCCCTAAATCACCTCCTGCAGAGATTAACACCTTTATCCTGAGCATAGATGGCTGCACTATACCCTGCTCCACTATCTTAAATAACACCAAGAGCCTTGATGTGCTTTAATATAGTATCGTCTCCTTCACTGCATACATAGACATCGTTTCTGGCAGGCCCTTTTTACATCAATGCAACAACACAAGAACTCGCCTAGCCCTCACTCAGAAAAGGGTGGAGGTCCTGTTGAACGCTTACGCTACATCCGCCATTGCCAACTACAATTACTTAATATTACAACTACCCTAACAAACAAATAATTATTTGAACTTTTTAGTAAACATTCAAATGGTAGCTGTCATCTTGCATTTATATTTCGTAATTTAGCAGACGCTTTTATCCAAAGCGACTAACAAGGATGTATACACTAGGGATGGGAATCTTCACCATCAAGGCGATACAATACACATCTCGATACACTACCAACGATTCGATACATTCACGATTCATGGAATTACCAGTGATAAGATACGATACGATTCTCCTACCTCCTGTGATCCGGTGCGATCTAATTTTAAAACAATGCGATCCAGTGCGATACGATACGATACAATGCAGAAGAAAAGTACACCATGAAATACATAGTTCAAGTTATGGCACTTGAAGCATTAAAGCTGGCTGTGCCTTTTATTTTGAAACAAAGGAAGTACAACTTAGAGAGTTATTCATTGTAGGTCTCTGGAACTTTAGGATACAAGTGTAACCTTTAACAAAAATTCAGATTTCTCTTTAGTGCATGTTGTAGAACAATTTAAGCCCTACACAAAGGCATGTTTTCCAGTTAAGCCTTTAAAAGTGCTTTACGTTTATACATGTGGTAAACCAAATAAAATGGGCTAATACAAAAAGGTGCAGGCCAGGAGATTCCATCCACTATAAAAACTAATAGGAAAGCATTAACAGGAACATATTGCATTTTCCCCAAAATATACAATGCACACCATTGATGAGTACACCCCATTTGAAAAGTAACATTTTGAACAACATTTTGATAAGCATAAGTTATTTCCAAAATGTGCATAGGTAAATGTTATGCCCAAAATGTGCATACAATACCTGATGAGCAAAGTAAGGTTAATAATGTAACTTAGGTGACATTTTTTCCATTTACTCAGTGCACATTTTGGAAATAACACGTGTACTTATTGAAATATAGTTCATAATGTTACTTTTCAAAAGGCGTATACTCATTATCTCCATGCACTGTAATATGATTCATCATTATGAACAAATGGCCATAACAAGGGAGTAACAGTTCCCCATCTGGAAATTAAGACAAGTGAATCCAAACACTTAACCCAGATGGGTCTTTTTCCAAGTTCTTTTTAAGAAAGATCTCGTTTGTAGAAGCCAAAATCTTTCCATACCGTAGACTTAAAGCCCACAACCGAATGTATTACATACGTTTCGTTTTCCTCCATGCTAACGCGCTATCTGACTGGCTGGCCGCATCTTTTCAAAAGCACGTTTGTTTGGACCCGCCTATTTGCGCGAGCCTTGAGCCGAGATTTGAGCAGAGACTAGAGGGGAAGGGAGAGAAACACAACTGAAACTCAGACACGTTTCTAAAAAGTTATAATAATAGATAATAATCGGTTTGTATCGATGCAGATCATTTTGATACGATGCATCTCGAGTTTATGTGCGGTTTTTACCGATGCAGACGTTTGCAAATCGATGCAACTGCATCTTACATGTCGTATCGCTTTTCCGATGCGCATCGGTGAATCTTCCCATGCCTAGTATACACATTATACATTGATGGCAGATTGCACATCAGGACTAATTAGGGGTTCAGTGTCTTGCTCAAGGACACTTCGTCAGGGAATCGAACTAGCAACCTTCTGATTACTAAACGACTTCTCTACCTCCTGTACCACTGTCGCACCAGCTGTCAGTACACAGGCTTTCCTATCTGGGGTAATATGGATATGCCTTCACACCTTTCACGCCCGGCACCAACTGCCCCAGACTGACCCCAACTATTCCCAGTTTCTGTTAGTCATTGGCTGTGTTCTGTAGAATTCAAAGATCTAGTTGCTGAGACATTATGGGCTAAGATCTGCTGAATGGACACTTTGAACATGGAACTAACAAATTCTCCACCAGTCCATGCCCAGTCCATCACTAGATCTACCTAACTTGGAGTGAATACATAATAAATAAATTCAAACTATATACGATTGGTGTTTTCATCTGGAGTGTTCAGTGAAAATAGGTCTTTTAACACTATCACTGACCCAATCACCAATCTTTAACATAATAAATCTCAATAGTAGGACTGCTTATGGTCTGACACATCCTACCAGAGTATTAGTTTATAAAGGTATACTGTAGTAAGTATGGCAAGTATGGTTTCACAATCTTACATTACTCTTGGTGTTAGCATTACTAAGGGAAATCACCCAAGGATAGCAAAGCGATGCACAAATACTGTTACTATTAAAATAGCACAAGGCCGTGCAAAGTTTTGAAATCAATAATAATCTTAATACTCTCAACATAAAACTTAAGACAATTAAGTAGGAAAGTAGGAGTTTAAGGAGGACTTACCTCCAGACTCATCATCCAGGTCACTGTTCAGGTCATCCTCAACTGGTTCCATCATCCTAAATGTTCCCCCTATGGAGACATGGGGGAAAATGATACATTAAATTCACAATCCAGACATAACAAACTTCCTGAAAAGATACATTTAAAATGTTTCTGATAAGTTTTAACTTTGTGCCGTATCAGGCTTCATTGTTAAACAATGTGGTATTGTGCAGCCACAGCCACCACCCCATCCTACCAAAAAACAATGCAGCGCTGGGCAAAGATTCTGATAAGTGCTGTGCATCCAATGCATCCGATCCTATTCTTTAAACATTACAAAACTTTCCAACATAAAATTGACACTATGAAATAAAGTTGGACTTCTACCTTCATCCAAATCACTGTTTCCAACACCTTCAACTCTATCTGTAAAAATATAGGTGAAATTAAGTTATGTGTTTGTAAACTGCACTTTCTACAGTGAACAAGAAACAAACTTGCCTAGAAATGTTGATTTATTTTCTTTTAACATAATAGCCAAGTTAAAAAATAGTTTGCTATGAAGTATTATTGGTCAAGAATCTAAAAAAAAAAAGGTCATTTAAAGAATAAATGTTTTAATATTACCATCAGGATCAATGGTAATGTCTTCCAAGCTTTTCCCCTTAAACTCGGAAAGACGTCCCGTCTCAAAAGCCATAAGGACCTTGCTTATCTTAGCAAGCTGCAAAGTCCCCTCCGGAAGCCTGTAAAACTGCCTGTGGACACGTATGTCATGACCCAAGAAATCTGCTAATTGATCCAAGTCAGTATTTGAGAGGTTCAACACTTTGGAGAGTGTTCCAATTTGCTTGCGCAGTTTTGTGGAGCTCAAAGTTTCTGGATGCTTAGCACCACAAGCCTTGGCAAAAAGGTTAATGCAATCAGAGCCACGAAAGCAAGTCATGGCTCTTGGACGTGCAAAGAGATACGGATTACATTTCTCCACCCCACATTCAAATCTCTTTGCCACCAAGAGTTCAAGTGACTGCATCATCTCCGGGGTCAGCAAAATGGGGACTTTTCGGCCTCTCTTCCCTCTTATTTCGATTCTCTGAAAGTGTTTACAAAGTTTTTTCTCTAATTCTGAAAGAGCAGCATTAATGTCATCATGAGGGTCTGATGTGTCTCTCTGAGTGAAGTTGGAAAGTAGCATCCTCGAAACCTCTCCCTCTCGGCGGCGATTGAAAAGTATTACTTTTGTAAGTGTGACCATGGCAAGGTTCGACCAGTCAGTTGTAGATGATTTTGATGACAAGGCATTGCTGTGCTCCTTTTCTTTTCCATCCAGATATGAATGCAGAAGTTTCACATCCTCAGTGAAAGGAAGCAGTAGTGGAGAATTCCATTTTCCTTCTTCAATTGTTCTGTGTGCTGATGCTGAAATCATTTCTCGCCATTTTGTGTTGTATATCTGACGGAAATTTCGGGCTGCTCTAGCAGTTTCCTCATCCCCTTTGACCAAGGCTTTACTTTCGATCAGTTCGGAAATCTTTGTCAGACTTTGTCCCAGTTTCAAAGCAAGTGAGGAAGTCTTGAATGAACCATCTGGTCTGTAACCAGCAACATGTTTTACAGCAGAGACCGTCGCCATGAAGTTGGCTGGTGTGATCATGTCCTGTATATTCCTGAGAGATGTTACTTCTCTTGCACTAACTACAAGTCTACCCAGCTCTCTCATCTTCTGTCGAATGTATTCATGCTTCGATACATCACTCCCTAGCCTGTTACAAAGGTGCTGTCCCATCTCCAATATACACTCGTCATCTTTGAGTACAAGTGAAACTCTATCCTGACTCATTTGACTCATCACTTTCCTCAAGGTAGCGTTAGTTATTACAGATGAAGCTGAGACTGCAGCACACAATGAAAGAATTCTGTTCTTACCTGGTCTGGGTTTTACATCAGTAGGTTTAAAACGGCATTTCTGTACATGCCTCCATAGCACTTTCCTTGTATAAAAGCCTAGGCAGTAGGGGCAGTGGACGAATTCCTCACCCTGAGCATCTTGATTCGGCCTTTTACAAGGAACAAGCTTTCCACTGCCTGATTGAAGAACATCCAAATTATGTACGTAATTACCTCTTTTCCGCAGGTACTCTAGCTGCAAGCGTCTCTCTGTTGAATTTTTAGGGTGACTGAAGGCCCTCGCCACATCAATTTCATTCTTATGCTTCCTTTCTAAGTGTTTCGAAATCTTTGTGAAAGTCTTTCTGCAGAAAATGCAGTGCTGCTTTTTGTCATACAACCTTGATCCATCGCATTTCTTGTGCGCAACAGACACAAGTACTTTGGCACTCTCCTCTGTTTCAGTATAATTTGCCATGCTCGCTTGTTGGTCTGCATCATGCGTCATACTTTCCTCTATGTCAGTATCGTACGCTATACTTTCCTCTTCATCTGTGTTTTCGGGCATAGGACTTTGAGATAATCTTAATCCCTTTTTAGAGGTCATTGGTATTTCACAGCTACTTTCTGAACTTTCTTCAAAACCTTTTGGCACCCATTCCTCTTCACTATCAGGGCAGGAGTCAGAGTCAAACAGCTTCTCCGTTATAGGTGGGATACCATCAGTCATCTTAAAGTAAAATAGATACAAACAAAATCAAGATAAACAAATTGACTCATCTTGAGTGTGTAAAATGTATCTCTGAAGTTTGACCCGAGGTCAGAAGACTGATCAAGGAGGCCTGTAGCATTCCGGAAATATAAAATGTGAATGTTAATTCAGAGGCATTTTACCAGTATGCTTTTCGTTCTTCTGAGTTTTGGCACATCTTCATCCCCAGTTGACAATTCTGAATTCTAAAAAAACAAACAAAGAAATAACAGAAGCAATACGAGTTGTAAGTCAAGGTCAACGATTTTACAAAACATTGGCAAAAATCTGGGCAAGAGTCGGGAATGCTACAGGTCTGATTCTGATGAATCATACAATGTGAATGTAATTTCAGAGGCATTTTACCAGTATGCTTTTCGTTCTTCTGAGTTTTGGCACATATTCATCCCCAGTTGACAATTCTGAATTCTAAAAAAACAAACAAAGAAATAACAGAAGCAATACGAGTTGTAAGTCAAGGTCAACGATTTTACAAAACATTGGCAAAAATCTGGGCAAGAGTCGGGAATGCTACAGGTCTGATTCTGATGAATCATACAATGTGAATGTAATTTCAGAGGCATTTTACCAGTATGCTTTTCGTTCTTCTGAGTTTTGGCACATATTCATCCCAAGTTGACAATTCTGAATCCTAAAAAACAAACAAAGAAATAACAGAAGCAATAAGTTGCAAGTCGAGGTCAACGATTTTCCAAAACATTATGCAAAAAGACAAAAAGGCCAAACAAATTAAATATAATGTTCAAACACTGATATCTAGCCAACTAGTGTTTTTGGTGGTGAATAGCTGGCCTATGCAGACACACCAGGGCACAAGTATTTATTAAACAGTATAGGCAACGGTATCAGATACTGTGTAGGCTCTGTGTAGATTTAAAGCCGTATCATACATCACGCTTATCAGAGAAGAGATTTCACTAAGCAACCAAAAACAGAGCAGAGAATTTAGTGTCTGTTTAGCCACTGTGTAGGGTCTGGACACATTATTCAGCATTTCAAAAATACAAGAATCTCGTACTGCAAGATATCACAAGAAACTTCCATGTTCGCATGAAAGAAATTATATTACCCTAATGTAGTACCCACCCACTATTGTAAATCGTTAACATGAAAGAATACCCATTACCTTGTTGTAGGTTTTGTGTGTCAAGACTTGGCTAGAGCAGAAAGCATTTTCCAGGTCACTGGTTTCTTCTTCTGAGCTTGTGTAGTCCACCAATTTAACACAACAAGTGTCCTCAACCTGGGGAATCAGTTGCCGAATAGATCTTATGAAGTGCGTGACAATATCAGATTACAAATTCAGACAGAGATTACAGTAGTGTATTAAACTAATAATTAAAATGCCACAAAAACTTAACTTTCACGTGAGTTAGCATTTGTATAAAAACAGTCTCATTCATTTCCAATACAGAATGCTCAAAGTAAATTATTAAATTACCAGAATATCTGCTGTTGAGAATTCAACCAAAGCAGGGTGAACAGTAAATCACATCACTCTGAACAAGAATAGAAATACATTCAGAGTTGAAGTGAACATGTACATATGTACGAACAGTTAAGCCAAATACCTACTGTTATAGACATGAAAAGAGACAAATACACCAGTCTATAATGATGGTAAAATGAAAACACACTACATGTAATCCAACTCACTACATCTCACGAAAAAGTAAAAGATGGAGATCTAAAATCGCACTTCTGAACAGTTTCCATTTTCTGCTCATTCTAATCTTCTCACTGGGATAACTAGTAACATATCAAGGATAGAGTGAAGTGAACAATACAGCTCAGGTAGTTTTGGAGGGGTAACTTTTGTTGACACAATATTCATTTTAAGAAAAGGAATGCACAAATTTCCAAGATTCAGTTACCTGTAGATTTGCTCTTGGGAATTCAACCACAGCAGAATCAATTGTGCTGATGTCATCGTCGTTGCCAGAGACCTGCAAAATGATCAGATCAATCTGAAAAGAACACAAATATATTCAGTGTTAGATTCATGAATGTAGTGCCAGCCCAAAAAAGATCCTCTGTCAAACATATGTAAACACACATATACAAGTCTATAAAGATTGTTAAATATTAACACGTCTTCATAAGTAACGCAAATCAGCTACAACCTTACTTCACTCCAATCTGTGGCATTCCTACTTGAGTTTTGTGAAGGTTATATATGGGCACCAATACAAAAGTTGTGATAAGTGGGTCTCACACAATCATCAGGTTTGCCTCGTGGACACTGTATTACAACATCAATTACAAATAGTAACTTTCAGAAAGAATATAACTTAATTCAAACTTCCCAACAGTTTGAGATTCATTGTCTTCTAATCATTTTAACAATGTGGCTGGAAATTACTACCATAACAAAGCTAGGGTTAAGTGTCAGACAGCTATCATATTCATGAACAAACTATACACCTGAAGTGGGTTAGTCATGACAACTTTTGTGAACAGAATATTCATATTCAGTTACAATAGAGAATGCACAAAATATGCTTGTTAAGTTACCGGTATAACTGCGTTTGGACATTCAAGCAAAGCAGGATGGGCTGTACTCGTGCTGGTGGTCTGATCTCCACTGATGGAGGCCTTCACAGGGATCATATCACTCTGAACAAGAACAGACATACATTCAGTGTGGGAGTGAACATGTATGTACAAATAGTTTAGTCAATGACCTACTGTTAGACATAAACATGGAAACAAACACACTAGTTTATATTGATGGGATGATATTAACACTTCACGATATGTAAACCAACTCAGTTACTACCTGCAGTCACTACAAACTGTAAATAACACACCCAAGTTTCGTCAATGTTACATGTGGGGAACCGTGGAAGACTTTTCAAAAGACGAATAGCACTACTAACTGTAAAACACACACCCAAGTTGTCAATGTTACATGTGGGGAACCGTGGAAGACTTGTCAAAAGTCAAATAGCACTACTAACTGTAAAAAAACACACCCAAGTTTTGTCAATATCACATGTGGGGAACCGTGGTAGACTTGTCAAAAGTCGAATATCACTACAAACTGCTGGTAAACCTCATGGGGTACATATCAATTGTACACATAGCAATTTGGTCAGCCTTCGGGAGGTGCATAATACAACACCAGTTGCAAAATCATCTTCAGAAATACATGAACAAGTTAACTCAAACGTCTCAACAGAGAACAGACCTATCCATCTTCTGCTCAGTTCAACCCTTTAGCTGGGATAATAAACTAAATACAAGTAATACCATAAGTATAACCGAGTTGAAGTGTCTGAGTGCTATAATATTCACGACTAAACCTTAACTGTATTTGTACGAACAGCCTTTTTAGACAAAACTACAAACTGTCATTAAGTCCATCTTAGAAAATAGCCAAAATAAACTGAGTTTGTTACCTGTAGATCGGCTTTAGGCAAATAAACCTCAGCAAGATGTGCTTGCATTAGTGCACTGGTGTCATCTTCCTTGCTGGAGACCTGTGCAGCAATCACATCACTCTGAACAAGAACAGAAATACATAGTGTTGGCTCGTGGACACTGTATTACAACATCAGTTACAAATTGTCACTTTCAGAAAGAATATAACTTAATTCAAACTTCCCAACAGTTTGAGATTCATTGTCTTCTAATCATTTTAACAATGTGGCTGGAAATTACTACCATAACAAAGCTAGGGTTAAGTGTCAGACAGCTATCATATTCATGAACAAACTATACACCTGAAGTGGGTTAGTCATGACAACTTTTGTGAACAGAATATTCATATTCAGTTACAATAGAGAATGCACAAAATATGCTTGTTAAGTTACCGGTATAACTGCGTTTGGACATTCAAGCAAAGCAGGATGGGCTGTACTCGTGCTGGTGGTCTGATCTCCACTGATGGAGGCCTTCACAGGAATCATATCACTCTGAACAAGAACAGACATACATTCAGTGTGGGAGTGAACATGTATGTACAAATAGTTTAGTCAATGACCTACTGTTAGACATAAACATGGAAACAAACACACTAGTTTATATTAACACTTCACGATACGTAATCCAACTCAGTTACTACCTGCAGTCACTACAAACTGTAAATAACTAGGGCCAATAGTTTTCCGCGAAAACGGAAAACGGACGGAATACGCGGAATGGACCATCCCAAACGGACCATTGAAAACGGAATTGCAACTTTTCAAACGGAAACATAATTTTGTGCATCAAAATCGCCCCAAAACCCCCTGTATTTTACCCTGTAAGACTGAATTTCTTTCAAATAAACACAACAACGATCGCAAAAAAGAACAAAAGCAGTCAAAAAATGTCACATCTGCGCTGAACTCTGCTCCGGCCACGCCCCCCTTTTCAACGAGGTCACGTTAATTTGCTCATCTTCCCAATCGCATTCAAAACTAAAAATGTTAAGTCTTCTGTTCTGTTGATGGCTGGCAAACAACAATCTAAGGGCACGTATTATTCACTGAGTTACCAAAGCAGTCTTCTTTATGGGGACTAATTAGCACTGCATTACACAACTATTACTAGATACATATAATAGTGGACATTACACTAGGCAACATAGATATCATTCATATCTCATCCAGTCGAAATCTTAACAGGATCATTGAACCCATCTTTATTACAGCGTATCAACATAAGAACAGAACATAGCTAAATCTCCGCTTAGCATGCATGCTAACACTAGCAGGTAGGCCAAAATTTGGTATTTAAAAACACGACCTATCACAGTAGCAACTTCATGAAAACCCTTACTTTCATTAGGTATGCACATAATGCCTCACATACAGGTCGAACAATGATGATTTAAGCATTGGAAATGTATAAGGCACAGTACGGGCAACTACTTGGCGACAAACTGAACTCACTAGTTTGTGACTGAGGGAGCTGTGCAGACAGCGCTGCTAGGCAACATCACTATCAACAGAGATTTTCATACAGTTAACGTGCAGAAAGGCATTTTACGGCAGTTTTTTTTTTGACGCGGAAACACGGAATTTGCTTTTTTTTTTACACGGAAAACTATTGGCCCTAAATAACACACCCAAGTTTCATCAATGTTACATGTGGGGAACCGTGGAAGACTTGTCAAAAGTTGAATATCACTACAAACTGTAAAACACACACTCAAGTTGTCAATGTTACATGTGGGGAACCGTGGTAGACTTGTCAAAAGTCGAATATCACTACTAACTGTAAATAACACACCCAAGTTTCGTCAATGTTACATGTGGGGAACCGTGGTAGACTTGTCAAAAGTCGAATATCACTACAAACTGCTGGTAAACCTCATGGGGTACATATCAATTGTACACATAGCAATTTGGTCAGCCTTCGGGAGGTGCATAATACAACACCAGTTGCAAAGGCATCTTCAGAAATACATGAACAAGTTAACTCAAACGTCTCAACAGAGAACAGACTCTCCAGCTTCTGCTCATTTCAACCCTTTAGCTGGGATAATAAACTAAATACAAGTAATACCATAAGTATAACCGAGTTGAAGTGTCTGAGTGCTATAATATTCATGACTAAACCTTAACTGTATTTGTACGAACATCCTTTTTAGACAAAACTCCAAACTGTCATTAAGTCCATCGTAGAAAATACCCAAAATAAAATGAGTGCGTTACCTGTAGATCGGCTTTAGGCAAATAAACCTCAGCAAGATGTGCTTGCATTAGTGCACTGGTGTCATCTGCCTTGTTGGAGACCTGTGCAGCAATCACATCACTCTGAACAAGAACAGAAATACATAGTGTTGGCTCCTGGACACTGTATTACAACATCAGTTACAAATTGTCACTTTCAGAAAGAATATAACTTAATTCAAACTTCCCAACAGTTTGAGATTCATTGTCTTCTAATCATTTTAACAATGTGGCTGGAAATTACTACCATAACAAAGCTAGGGTTAAGTGTCAGACCGCTATCATATTCATGAACAAACTATACACCTGAAGTGGGTTAGTCATGACAACTTTTCTGAACAGAATATTCATATTCAGTTACAATAGAGAATGCACAAAATATGCTTGTTAAGTTACCGGTATAACTGCGTTTGGACATTCAAGCAAAGCAGGATGGGCTGTACTCGTGCTGGTGGTCTGATCTCCACTGATGGAGGCCTTCACAGGGATCATATCACTCTGAACAAGAACAGACATACATTCAGTGTGGGAGTGAACATGTATGTACAAATAGTTTAGTCAATGACCTACTGTTAGACATAAACATGGAAACAAACACACTAGTTTATATTGATGGGATGATATTAACACTTCACGATATGTAAACCAACTCAGTTACTACCTGCAGTCACTACAAACTTTAAATAACACACCCAAGTTTCGTCAATGTTACATGTGAGGAACCGTGGAAGACTTGTCAAAAGACGAATATCACTACAAACTGTAAAACACACACTCAAGTTGTCAATGTTACATGTGGGGAACCGCGGAAGACTTGTCAAAAGTCAAATAGCACTACTAACTGTAAAAAAACACACCCAAGTTGTCAATGTTACATGTGGGGAACCGTGGAAGACTTTTCAAAAGACGAATAGCACTACTAACTGTAAAACACACACCCAAGTTGTCAATGTTACATGTGGGGAACCGTGGAAGACTTTTCAAAAGACGAATAGCACTACTAACTGTAAAACACACACCCAAGTTGTCAATGTTACATGTGGGGAACCGTGGTAGACTTGTCAAAAGTCGAATATCACTACAAACTGCTGGTAAACCTCATGGGGTACATATCAATTGTACACATAGCAATTTGGACAGCCTTCGGGAGGTCCATAATACAACACCAGTTGCAAAATCATCTTCAGAAATACATGAACAAGTTAACTCAAACGTCTCAACAGAGAACAGACCTATCCATCTTCTGCTCAGTTCAACCCTTTAGCTGGGATAACAAACTAAATACAAGTAATACCATAAGTATAACCGAGTTGAAGTGTCTGAGTGCTATAATATTCACGACTAAACCTTAACTGTATTTGTACGAACAGCCTTTTTAGACAAAACTCCAAACTGTCATTAAGTCCATCGTAGAAAATACCCAAAATAAACAGAGTTTGTTACCTGTAGATCGGCTTTAGGCAAATAAACCTCAGCAAGATGTGCTTGCATTAGTGCACTGGTGTCATCTTCCTTGCTGGAGACCTGTGCAGCAATCACATCACTCTGAACAAGAACAGAAATACATAGTGTTGGCTCGTGGACACTGTATTACAACATCAGTTACAAATTGTCACTTTCAGAAAGAATATAACTTAATTCAAACTTCCCAACAGTTTGAGATTCATTGTCTTCTAATCATTTTAACAATGTGGCTGGAAATTACTACCATAACAAAGCTAGGGTTAAGTGTCAGACAGCTATCATATTCATGAACAAACTATACACCTGAAGTGGGTTAGTCATAGGGGTGTGCCAAATAATCGTCATGACGATGCATCGCGATTCTAATTTTCACGATCTACTGCATCGATTGTTGACGCCAAGTATCGATAATTAATTAAAAAAAAAATAAAAATTTTTTTTTTTTTTTTTTTGCATGAATGGTTGGCGAACATCAAGCATTTCCGGCCGCGCGATACTGCGACAAGTCATTCATAAACAAAACATGCAGTGTATCCAGTAATAATAATATTTGTGTTAAGTAACCTCCAAAAGTCGTTTAAATAAATACAGCTATGTATGAACTGAGTTGCTTTGAGTTATCAATTGAACACACTATCCAGATCATACACAGCCAGTCAGCCACTGGTAATGGCTTAATTTTTTTCTAACAGTGTTCAGTGAAAATTCGCAATACATCGCAATGCATCGCAATGATTCAAGTATCGCGATGCATCGTGATATAATCGCATCGTGGCATGTGAATCGTGATACGAATCGAATCGTGACTTCTTTGGCAATACCCACCCCTAGTTAGTCATGACAACTTTTGTGAACAGAATATTCATATTCAGTTACAATAGAGAATGCACAAAATATGCTTGTTAAGTTACCGGTATAACTGCGTTTGGACATTCAAGCAAAGCAGGATGGGCTGTACTCGTGCTGGTGGTCTGATCTCCACTGATGGAGGCCTTCACAGGGATCATATCACTCTGAACAAGAACAGACATACATTCAGTGTGGGAGTGAACATGTATGTACAAATAGTTTAGTCAATGACCTACTGTTAGACAAACATGGAAACAAACACACTAGTTTATATTGATGGGATGATATTAACACTTCACGATACGTAATCCAACTCAGTTACTACCTGCAGTCACTACAAACTGTAAATAACTAGGGCCAATAGTTTTCCGCGAAAACGGAAAACGGACAGAATACGCGGAATGGACCATCCGAAACTGACCATTGAAAACGGAATTGCAACTTTTCAAACGGAAACATAATTTTGTGCATCAAAATCGCCCCAAAACCCCCTGTATTTTACCCTGTAAGACTGAATTTCTTTCAAATAAACACAACAACGATCGCAAAAAAGAACAAAAGCAGTCAGAAAATGTCACATCTGCGCTGAACTCTGCTCCGGCCACGCCCCCCTTTTCAACGAGGTCACGTTAATTTGCTCATCTTCCCAATCGCATTCAAAACTAAAAATGTTAAGTCTTCTGTTCTGTTGATGGCTGGCAAACAACAATCTAAGGGCACGTATTATTCACTGAGTTACCAAAGCAGTCTTCTTTATGGGGACTAATTAGCACTGCACTGAATTACACAACTATTACTAGATACATATAATAGTGGACATTACACTAGGCAACATAGATATCATTCATATCTCATCCAGTCGAAATCTTAACAGGATCATTGAACCCATCTTTATTACAGCGTATCAACATAAGAACAGAACATAGCTAAATCTCCGCTTAGCATGCATGCTAACACTAGCAGGTAGGCCAAAATTTGGTATTTAAAAACACGACCTATCACAGTAGCAACTTCATGAAAACCCTTACTTTCATTAGGTATGCACATAATGACTCACATACAGGTCAAACAATGATGATTTAAGCATTGGAAATGTATAAGGCACAGTACGGTCAACTACTTGGCGACAAACTGAACTCACTAGTTTGTGACTGAGGGAGCTGTGCAGACAGCGCTGCTAGGCAACATCACTATCAACAGAGATTTTCATACAGTTAATGTGCAGAAAGGCATTTTACGGCAGTTTTTTTTTTGACGCGGAAACACGGAATTTGCTTTTTTTTGACGCGGAAAACTATTGGCCCTAAATAACACACCCAAGTTTCATCAATGTTACATGTGGGGAACCGTGGTAGACTTGTCAAAAGACGAATATCACAACAAACTGCTGGTAAACCTCATGGGGTACATATCAATTGTACACATAGCAATTTGGTCAGCCTTCGGGAGGTGCATAATACAACACCAGTTGCAAAGGCATCTTCAGAAATACATGAACAAGTTAACTCAAACGTCTCAACAGAGAACAGACTCTCCAGCTTCTGCTCATTTCAACCCTTTAGCTGGGATAATAAACTAAATACAAGTAATACCATAAGTATAACTGAGTTGAAGTGTCTGAGTGCTATAATATTCATGACTAAACCTTAACTGTATTTGTACGAAGAGCCTTTTTGGAGTTCAATGTAATATATGGGGACCCATGAGAAAGTTGTGAGATGTCAGTCTCAAACTAGGCTTGCACTATAAGAGGAAACTCTGCAATGTGCAACGTATATTGTGAAGACAATATGACTGGCGATAAATAAACAAATATTAAAGTGTGTATATTGGCTATACAGTTCCTACATCTTTCTGCCTTAATAGGTAAACTGCTTACAGCTAACTATTAAGCACACTGTACGATTTTGATTAACCCATTAGTCCAAATATACTTTGGATTTGATGAATGTTATTCCAGGTCCTGGTCTGAAAGGTTAAATGTTCACAGGCTGAGTGCAAATGCATACATGTAAATACAATTATTACTATGATTTTTTACCATAGGAAGTAGTCTCACCTTTGTCCTCCATGGCCAGTCCATATCCCCATAGTTGTATGTTATTTCCTCTCCAGGCTGTATCTGCCGTATGGCAAATAAGCACAGGTGGGGTTTGCCTTTGACGGTGATACGTTTCATCTGGCTATTCGGATTGATGTGGTCATCATTAACTAGCCGGCCAAGAGAGAGGTCATCCTTTGCAGCATCAATACTAAAGACAAAACATGGAACTGTTAGCCTTATGTGTGTGTGTTTATCTGTCTCTTTTATCCAAAGCCGCTTAGAATATCAGAAAAATCATCCATTAGACTTAGAATAAAATTATCAATTTGTAGCAAAAATCTGATTATTGTGAGACCAATTATCAGTTATAATAACAGTGACAACTAAAGAGACAACAATAACAACAATAATGTGAAAAACTATGCCCTCTACGACATTCATCTGTGAAAAGTGGCCATTGACTGATCTGTGGATTGACATTACAAGATTTAAACTTAAAAAACACTTACCAGTGCTTGTTCCCATTGACCTTGTATTCAAAAAAGTACACTTGAAGCGCATCATGGTAGATTCTTCTACGTCTTTGACATTCTTCAAATGAAATGATCTCTCCTCTGTATTCTACTAAAAAGTCTCCCTTTTCAAAAAAACTTTGGGTAAACACTCCTCGACCTAGTTTAGATCAAAATAGGTTAATTTCACTTTTAAATTCTTGGACACACAGGATTATGTATACTGGCAGAGAGCCTGGCAACTTTCAATTGGTATCCACATAAACGTTAACTCATTGAAACCCTTTTTTTGCCCTTCAGCAAGTGCAATTGATAGTTCTCCTCACATGAAACGCAAACTAAACTTAACCCACTGCATATTTTGCCCATATTTAAAAGTTACATTGCACATAGGTTGCAGTCCTAAGCAAAAGATTCCTAAACATGGTGTAGCATGTATTATTATTGGGACAGGTGGCCAATACATTATAAATACTAAGGAAGAGATGGTAGAGGCCAAGACAGAAATCTGTATGCTGTACACTACAAGAGAAGCAGACGACTGATCCAGTTTGAAATTCACAAAATGTTGAGACTTGTGTAAGCCGTTCTGGTGTGGCAACTACAGGTCTAAATGCTCTCAGTTAGCTACACATCAGCTTGAGCATGCAGTGTGCTTAAATCTCAGAAACTCAACCCAGCATTTAAAAACCATGTTAAATCCTTTAGCATATACAAATATTTATCCGACAAATACAGAAAAAAGGGTTTCGTAAATATGGAACCTCCTGTGTAACTGGATAATTCACTTACCTTTCAGAGAGTTTATATACCTGCCGGTGAGTTCTGGCCTGTCAGCTGACAGGGATATATAGTGTTTAGCTTCTTGAACAGGGTCTCTGTGATGCCTTTTGCTGCGACGCATTTTCTCCCAACTGAACATAAACAAATCAATATACATTAAATAGAAGAGGTTTAAATTGCTGGAGTCAAAGTATCCCCAAGGATGACATATGGTAGTAAATGTGAAGGTTATAGGAGGGTTAAGCACACAGGTTTCCACAAAGGATTGTGGCTACGCATTCTGTAAAATGAAACAACAGCACAATAGATCCATCTGAACAATATATGCTTACATTCTGTTTAACACAATATAAATGATGATACCAATGCATAGACCTACATGGCGTCAAATGCAATATAGCCTTAAAATGAAATGGTTGAAATTCAGGTGCCATGTCAATGTTCCAAAAGCCCAGTATTCCGAATATAAGTTTATTTATCCAGATTACAAAGTTATGGTAGCCCTATACCGTGACAACACAAAACTCATTAGTTGGACAGCCTGCTCATAGATATCATATAAAAAGGCTAGATGTCGCACCCGCGTTTCTGGCCGACGGATTCGAATGTCCGCACATGGCGGCCATTTCGCGACAGGGAAGCTCGCTCACCCTTAACATTATGTTGGTAGTGGTAGCCTATATATATTTTTAAATAACCATAACTTGCTCAATTTTCAACCGATTTTTAAACGGGTTGGTTTTGAGATGTATTTCTGACACGGCATATGTTATTTTCAGACCTACATTTTGGTAACTCATTAAACAGTCATTAAGCTCGTGAGCCTGCACTTCCAGCATCCCTGTATAGGACTGTGTTTAAAACATGTGAAATCCTCCCACCGACTGCAGCAAACAGTGCTATGAGCTGGCCTTGTGCATTCTTCACCTTGCACACGCACTTCTTGCCACCCCACCAAAAACATGAATCCGGCACCACTGTTCAGAACAATGGCATTTGGAACAGAGGGTTGTAAAGATATTTCGGGCTGTTTTTTTACGGCAGTACCCATACATTAAATCAGTGATTAATAAATAAGCTAACATACACAACATATACTAATATATTGTTATAATATATTTAACGTGTTTAACCACCACTAAGCTGTCAAAACTAGGTACCACTAAGCTGTCAAAACTAGGTACCACTAAGCTGTCAAAACTATATTTAGTATTTTTAAAGAAAGAAAAGAGAATTAAGGCTATAGTTAAGCATCTGTCCTGGTGTATGTAGAAAAAAAAAACCTGCTAAACAACACCTACTAAATCGACGGTCTAGCTAATTAGGAATTACCTGAAGCTCTCGTAGCTAACTTAGCCAGATAGCTAATTACCCACGTGCAGTAGCCAACTATATCTGCTACTTAGCTACTAGCTGCTTAGCAACTAGATATTAGTTATTTTTCTTTTTAGGTGACTTAACCAGCTTTCTGACTCGTTAGTTAACAATTCAATGATGATGCAACTGCCATAGAAGTTACAGCTAAATGGTTCCTATAAAAAGGAGAAAGCTTTCAAACGTACCTTCTATTGAGTCGGATTTGTGCTATGGCTGTGTGGTCCAATCTATCAAATTACTCCAGCTTCCATTGCACGTGAAATTGGTCGCGTGGGGTTGCGTGTTCTTGCCATTGAATTTGGTCCAATGAGGTTGCGCTTAATCTATGATATCTACAAGCCTGCTGTTCTGAAATTGTGAACACAGCAACGTGAACCACTAGAGCCCACATGCACATCCAATGCATTGATTACACAATCATAAACATATACCCCGTATTTTCCGGCGCATTATAATGCGGAGCGCTTTATATATGAATTTATTCTGGTTGTGCTGACTGACCTCGAAGCGATTCTGTGTGTTACACTGCGCTCTGTCAAAATTATTTAGTATGACTTAGGTAAACTACAAAACTGCACCGCTTGCAGCATTACGGCTACCGTATTTTAAATAAACCTTAAACAGTACATTGCTCCAGGGGCGGAGATCCCATTTCATTGTAGGGGGGGACAATACATGGTAACATTTCAGAGAGTAATTCCGGGGGGGGGGGACATGAAAAAAAATGCTTTCACGAGAGCTAGCATAAACTGCTAAATACCGAATTATTGTATCACATTTACAAACAGAAATTCGAAGTGATTTTTGAATGACCTAAACGGCATTATATGAACTAACGCGAAATATCTACTCACAGACAAATAATGTCCAAAGTTCAAGAGAACTTGATGCTCAAAGTAAGTTCTCAAAAGGCTCAAGGACGTTTCGACTGGGAATTGAACTAGCAACCTTCTCAGTAACTCACGACCCCTCTATCCACTGTACCACTCGTCTCACCCGATGCTGAAAATACCAGTATTATTTATTGACCCCACGAAAAAATGACATTAATTTACTTTCAGTTAATTTAACTAATCTGGAGAGGCACTGACATCTAGACCTACGTTTATTAACAAGCATTAACCTGCCCCTGACAGGACCGTGTCCTAACTGTCTAGCTAGCTAAGGGTGTTAATTATAGATACCTGCGTGTGTTATGGCAAACGTTCACGTTGTCATGTCAATCCATTAATAAACGTATTAATACTTGTGATTATCGATTGGAACTTCGTAAATGGCGTTTAGAAAAACTTCTTCTTACATGTTGTTACTTCGTTCGAGAATGAGGTAAATATCTTTACATATCGTGTATCATAGCGGGAGGGGGAGAGAGGAAGAAACAATCTCACAACCTGACCGTGTGGGCAGATTGACTAAAACACGGTGCTCGCCCCGCCCTTTGGAAACAGCATACCCGAACCACTTTGAGGAATAGGGGGATCATGATTTTTCAACACTTAAAAAGCACATTATTTTACGTTTATAATAAGCAGCGCTTGTGTAGTCGTGCGTTTGTTTCATATTACTTTTTTTTTTATTTTGTTGAGGGGGGGACAACTTTATGCGAGGGGGGGACGTGTCCCCCCCGTCCCCCCCGGGATCTCCGCCTATGCATTGCTCCCGACCACTGTTGCCCTCTTTGCTGGTGGATCGGTGTTGGAAGAGCCTTCTCCAGAGAGCTTGAAATGACAACTAAAGTAATTTGATAAGGCTGGGTGCGTTGCTCTCTAGCCATTACATAGGGAATTTATTTCACCTATGTGTAACCTATTTAGAATGGCTAACCTTACACAATAACGGCCGTGAAAGAGACTAGAGGCAAACAGTACCTTTGCCTCGATGATAGGGGTGTATGAGAGCATAGCATTCTAACGTTATGTTTATTAGAGGTATGTTTGTCTTCATTTTACGGTGGTGCGGCCACGATTAGGGACCATGCTGCCATTGGTCAATCTGCGATTTCGACTTCCGGCTCCAAAAAATATGCGCATTTTCAGCGCTTGCATGTCAAGAAACACAATTACTAGGTTTCACTCGATTCACTCGATAAAATGGTACACAATTAGCATTTCAGCGCTTGCATGTCAAGAAACACAATTGGTATGTTTCACTCGATAAAATGGTACACAAGTAGCAGTTAGGTTTCAGTCGATAAAATAATAAATAAAGTTTTTTTCATTTAGGAGACAAACTGCCACACAACTAGTAGGGAAGTTTCAGTCTTGCTTCAGCAGGGAGACGAACCTACAATCTTCTCGTTTCTAGACTGCTTCTAATTACTAAACTGCTTCTCTACCTCCTAGACCACTGTCGGTTGATAGTGAAGGGATTATTTATTTGGTATTTGTGCGGCCCATAAAATTAATTATTATTTATTATTATTAGTTAAGGCACTGGTAATATTGGCATGGCCCATACATACACGTACCAGTTTAGGCAATGTACAGCTAATATTGGCATGGCCCTTACATGAACGGACCAGTTTAGGCACTGTACAGCTAATATTGGCATGGCCCTTACATACACGGACCAGTTTAGGCACTGTACAGCTAATATTGGCATGGCCCTTACATGTACCGACCAGTTTAGGCACTGTACAGCTAATATTGGCATGGCCCTTACATGTACCGACCAGTTTAGGCACTGTACAGCTAATATTGGCATGGCCCTTACATAAACGGACCAGTTTAAGCACTGTACAGCTAATATTGGCATGGCCCTTACATATAGGGAGCAGTTAAGGCACTGTACAGCTAATATTGGCATGGCCCTTACATAGACGGACCAGTTTAGGCACTGTACAGCTAATATTGGCATGGCCCTTACATTTAGGGAGCAGTTAAGGCACTGTACAGGTTATATTGACATGGCCCTAGTTAGCAGGTAGATTTCAATCGATAAAATAATAAGTAAGAATCATTCGTTGACATTTACATATTGATATAGCAGACGCATCAGCAGGGACACTAATTGACACACAAGTAGTAGTGGAGTCTTAGGCATCTTAGCAGATGCTTCAGCAGGGAGACGAACCTACAACCTTCTCATTACTAGACTGCTTCTTATCACTAAACTGTTTCTCTACCTCCTGGACCACTGTCAATTGATAGTGACAGAATCATTTATTATTTGTGACGCCCATAAAATTAATTATTATTTATTATTATTAGTTAGACGGACCAGTTTAGGCACTGTACAGCTAATATTGGCATGGCCCTTACATATAGGGAGCAGTTAAGGCACTGTACAGCTAATATTGGCATGGCCCTTACATATAGGGAGCAGTTAAGGCACTGTACAGGTTATATTGACATGGTCCTAGTTAGCAGGTAGATTTCAATCGATAAAATAATAAGTAAGAATCAGTCGTTGACATTTACATATTGATTTAGCAGACGCATCAGCAGGGACACTAATTGACACACCTGTACAGTGCCTAAACTGGTCCGTACATGTAAGGGCCATGCCAATATTAGCTGTAGAGTGCCTTAACTGCTCCCTATATATAAGGGCCATGCCAATATTAGCTGTACAGTGCCTAAACTGGTCCGTGTATGTAAGGGCCATGCCAATATTAGCTGTACAGTGCCTAAACTGGTCCGTTCATGTAAGGGCCATGCCAATATTAGCTGTACAGTGCCTTAACTAATAATAATAAATAATAATTAATTTTATGGGCGTCACAAATTCCTAATAAATGATTCTGTCACTATCAACTGACAGTGGTCCAGGAGGTAGAGAAACAGTTTAGTGATAAGAAGCAGTCTAGTAATGAAAAGGTTGTAGGTTCGTCTCCCTGCTGAGGCATCTGCTTCTACACCTAAAACTACACTACTACTTGTGTGTCAATTAGTGTCCCTGCTGATGCGTCTGCTAAATCAATATGTAAATGTCAACGACTGATTCTTACTTATTATTTTATCGATTGAAATCTACCTGCTAACTAGGGCCATGTCAATATAACCTGTACAGTGGCTTAACTGCTCCCTAAATGTAAGGGCCATGCCAATATTAGCTGTACAGTGCCTAAACTGGTCCGTGTATGTAAGGGCCATGCCAATATTAGCTGTACAGTGCCTTAACTGCTCCCTATATGTAAGGGCCATGCCAATATTAGCTGTACAGTGCCTAAACTGGTCCGTGTATGTAAGGGCCATGCCAATATTAGCTGTACAGTGCCTTAACTGCTCCCTATATGTAAGGGCCATGCCAATATTAGCTGTACAGTGCCTAAACTGGTCCGTGTATGTAAGGGCCATGCCAATATTAGCTGTACAGTGCCTTAACTGCTCCCTATATGTAAGGGCCATGCCAATATTAGCTGTACAGTGCCTAAACTGGTCCGTGTATGTAAGGGCCATGCCAATATTAGCTGTACAGTGCCTTAACTGCTCCCTATATGTAAGGGCCATGCCAATATTAGCTGTACAGTGCCTAAACTGGTCCGTCTAACTAATAATAATAAATAATAATTAATTTTATGGGCGTCACAAATAATAAATGATTCTGTCACTATCAATTGACAGTGGTCCAGGAGGTAGAGAAACAGTTTAGTGATAAGAAGCAGTCTAGTAATGAGAAGGTTGTAGGTTCGTCTCCCTGCTGAAGCATCTGCTAAGATGCCTAAGACTCCACTACTACTTGTGTGTCAATTAGTGTCCCTGCTGATGCGTCTGCTATATCAATATGTAAATGTCAACGAATGATTCTTACTTATTATTTTATCGATTGAAATCTACCTGCTAACTAGGGCCATGTCAATATAACCTGTACAGTGCCTTAACTGCTCCCTAAATGTAAGGGCCATGCCAATATTAGCTGTACAGTGCCTAAACTGGTCCGTCTATGTAAGGGCCATGCCAATATTAGCTGTACAGTGCCTTAACTGCTCCCTATATGTAAGGGCCATGCCAATATTAGCTGTACAGTGCTTAAACTGGTCCGTTTATGTAAGGGCCATGCCAATATTAGCTGTACAGTGCCTAAACTGGTCGGTACATGTAAGGGCCATGCCAATATTAGCTGTACAGTGCCTAAACTGGTCGGTACATGTAAGGGCCATGCCAATATTAGCTGTACAGTGCCTAAACTGGTCCGTGTATGTAAGGGCCATGCCAATATTAGCTGTACAGTGCCTAAACTGGTCCGTTCATGTAAGGGCCATGCCAATATTAGCTGTACATTGCCTAAACTGGTACGTGTATGTATGGGCCATGCCAATATTACCAGTGCCTTAACTAATAATAATAAATAATAATTAATTTTATGGGCCGCACAAATACCAAATAAATAATCCCTTCACTATCAACCGACAGTGGTCTAGGAGGTAGAGAAGCAGTTTAGTAATTAGAAGCAGTCTAGAAACGAGAAGATTGTAGGTTCGTCTCCCTGCTGAAGCAAGACTGAAACTTCCCTACTAGTTGTGTGGCAGTTTGTCTCCTAAATGAAAAAAACTTTATTTATTATTTTATCGACTGAAACCTAACTGCTACTTGTGTACCATTTTATCGAGTGAAACATACCAATTGTGTTTCTTGACATGCAAGCGCTGAAATGCTAATTGTGTACCATTTTATCGAGTGAATCGAGTGAAACCTAGTAATTGTGTTTCTTGACATGCAAGCGCTGAAAATGCGCATATTTTTTGGAGCCGGAAGTCGAAATCGCAGATTGACCAATGGCAGCATGGTCCCTAATCGTGGCCGCACCACCGTAAAATGAAGACAAACATACCTCGTTTATTAGCAGCGAAGCTAGCTGGCTACTAATAGTATGTGTTTTTGATCTAAGTGTCAGCAGCAACCTCCGGTAGCCTTGCGTTGTCCATTATTAGGTAGGCGCTCGGATTAGTGAGATTTGGGAATACCGGGCTTTCTGAACACTGGGCAGTACCCATACATTAAATCAGTGAATAATACATAAGCTAACATACAACATATATAGTAATATATTGTCATAATATATTTAGTCTAAAACGTGTTTAACCACCACTAAGCTGTCAAACCTATGTACCACTAAGCTGTCAAAACTATTATTAGTATTATTAAAGCAAAGAAAAGAGAATTACGGCTATAATTGAGCATCTGTCCTGGTGTATGTAGAAAAAAACAAACTGCTGAACACCTAAGCTAATTAGGAATTATCTCACACGTTATCTACAGACCTGTAGCTCTCTAGTAGCTAATTTAGCCAGATAGCTAATTACCCGCGTGCAGTAGCCAACTGTATCTGCTACTAGCTACTAGTTATTTTTCTTTTTAAGTGACTTATCCAACTTTCTGACTCGTTAGTTAACAATTCAATGATGATGCAACTGCCATAGAAGTTACAGCTAAATGGTTCCTATAAAAAGGAGTTAGCTTTCAAACGTACCTTCTGTTGAGTCAAATCACTGCTATACACATGGCTGTGTGGTCCAATTATTCCAGCTTCCATTACATGTGAGCTTGGTCCAGTGGGGTGTCATTGACCTTGAATTTGGTCCAATGAGGTTGCGTTTGTGTGTCACGTGACAGAATGGCAACCTTTTATTGGTTATGAGTGTGTAAGTGTGTGTGGGAAACAACAAAGTGCAATACCATCAAGTGCCCGAAAGTTGAGGGGGGCGCTTCAACAAGCACACCACCCTAAGCACTCAAAGGCGGTTTTCCTTCGAAAAGGGGCCCACCGAGATAATTCAAGGGGCATATCAGTAACCTTTTGTGACTTCAAAAATATGGTTAACTTTGTGGGGTACAGTGTTTTGTGCCCCACTCGGATTTCGTACCCCATGACGTGAGTGTGCTTACATGTTGCGTACCCCAAAAAGATAGAATTGCAAACGCACACAGCCTCACACACACACACAAACACACACACAGCCTCACACGCACACACACTGCCTCTCTCTGTCACCCTTGGGAAGTCTGTCGCTGCTCTTCGGCCCCTGAAGTATGGGAAGTATGTGTGAAACCTGGCCTGGCTTAACACACACAGCTCTCTCTCTCTCACACACACACACACACACACACACACACAGCCTCAGCCTCTCTCACACACACACACACACACAGCCTCTCTCTGTCACCTCTGGGAAGTCTGTCGCTGCTCTTAGGCCCCTGAAGCCTGAGATTCGCCCGTGGCAGGCCGGCAGGCGAGGTGTTTCTGACAGCGGGACTGACCCCTCGGATTTCTGCCATATTTGTGAAAAACACTGCTGCCCTCTGTGTGCGCCGTCCAAATGTTCCAGTTTAAATGTGTTATGGATGTTTTTTCTCTCACTCATTCTTGTTGGCTGTGTCGTATGAGGCTCCTTGGCTTATTGCTGAGTGTGTATATACCAATAGTTGTAATGGCCTCAAGATTTACTGACATCAAAGCTGTGTTAGGCCCAATTTACACACAGGTTTTCGCGATGTCGGCACAGCCGACATCTGTACACCGACAGCTTTTTTCAGCGTCTAAACGCAAATTTAACTGTCGGTGTGCCGATGTCGGCCGAATTTCAGCCGACAGCCCCATACTATTCGCCCGACAGCCCATCGGGAGTCCCCGACATCTTCAAAGTGCGTGTAAACGCGACCCGACATCTGTAAGGCATATTACAGACAGTGTTGCTAGGCAACATCGCTATCAACAGAGGCAAACTGAGAAACTTCCTGCGGTGTGTGTAAATGCGCCCCGACATCTACGTGCAGATGTCGCGAAGATGACGCCGACATCGCGAAAACCTGTGTGTAAATTGGGCCTTAGGGGGCTATTTTTGCTGTTGGCAAAACCCTTCCCTTGTAACCCTTCACAGCAGATGTAAAAAATGTGCCAAGTGCCTGAGGATCTTTTTCTAGGGGACATCGCACCTGGGACTTGGACATTGCGCCTTTTTTCATAATTTCACAGCCTGTGCACCTTTGTCAAGCACTTTAACAAATTATCCATAGGATCCTCCAGGCTCTCCATACACAAAATCCATGGCATGAAAAAGCGGCATTCTGGGTTTATTGCTATGCAGGCAGAATCTTAACTGTATTGCTAGAATATCATTTTCAAAGTCTCATTAAAGCAGCATTAGCCCAAGCCTATTGACATTTTGAAAAAGCATTGTTTTTGTATATCCGCTCTGAATCTGACTTGGCCGCTCATATTGATAGAGTGCCCTATAACACAGTAACGGGAGCCAAGCAAAAGGGTTAGTGTGCAGGTACTTAAAAATATTAGCCAGCCTAATTTTTACTAGCTAGTTTGGAAAAAAAGCTATAGGCTTCCTTTACAGGGCAACTCAGACACACACACACTTACACTAACACACTCACACACACACACACACACACACACACACACACACACACACACACACACACACACACACACAGACACACACACACACACACACACACTCACTCACTCACTCACTCACTCACTCACTCACTCACTCACTCACTCACTCACACACACACACACACACACACACACACACACACACACACACACACACACACACACACACACACACACTCACTCACGCACGCACGCTCGCTCGCTCGCTCGCTCGCTCGCTCACTCGCGCACGCACAGTAATCCATCTTTTCCATAAAATCCTACCACTGACGCCACCAGTGCTGTGAGCCAGAGTCTTGAGGGCAGGATTCACCCCGCGCTGCTGCCTTGGAATGAGCATCTCTGATATTGAGTGTGTGCACTCATAGACCCCGGCCCATAAAAAAACACAAGCTGCCGGCCTCATACACTAAGCGCATTGTAGTTCATTCGGTCCAGGGCAGGAGCCGCCGCCGCCGCCACGGTTGCCAACAACAGGCTCTTCCTTCAAAGCAAAAAGAAGGGAATGCAAAATGACAAGAAATAAAAATGTACTGACAGTGTCAAGAGTCAAACTGCGGGTCGTACGTCTTTTTTTCGTTTTTTTTCGTCTCTCCTTAAGAACTGTCATAAGGATTTCTAATTATTTTCCTCTTCCAAACTCATAAAACATGTCCTCCAAGAGAGAGAGCATATTTTTCAGCCCGGCGCAAGCCACAGATCTCGTCAATCCTGTTTGTAATTATCAATTCATTTGGGAATATGGGATTTTCGTTAAAAATAAAGGATTGTTTTGCTCTCAGACGAAACCACATCACACAGCATCAAACATAAGCCTTTATTGTATCTTCAAAACCAAGAAAATGGAAATTCAACAATAAGGCGCCACTGACGAAGGCTGAGAGTCCCTCAGGAAAAGAGTTTGCTTTTTGAAGATAACATTTTTTTTCTGTTTTGTTTTCTCTCTCTCTCTCTCTCTCTCTCTCTATAGCTCTCTTTGTTCTTGTCTTTGTCTCACAGAGGAAGAGGAACTTTGTCAGTGCATCTCGAATGACATGAGAAGTCTCAGCAAATCATTTCTGAAACACGGTTTTTTTTTTGGAGGGAGGGGGGCATTACATGGTGTGGTGAGCTGGCAAGAGCAGCACCCATACAATGGAATTTGGGGGAGAAAGACAATAATAACACAATAAGGAAGATCTCAGTAAGGTCTGTGTGGTTTACAGGCTTCGGGGCTTTCTAAACTGCGTCACAACTGGTTTAGGATGCAGTTTATCACACTTCCATGCCTTTGTCATGGTTGTGACAGCTGTATATCTCGGCAGGATTCCCAGACCCCCCCCCCCCCCCCCCCCCAACCCCTAATTTGCCCACCAACAAACAACAGTTAAATCAATAATCAAATGCATTTATAAAAGAGGGACAGTTTTTTGTAACATGTCCATCTAAAACTACAGAAACTTTTCATGTGGCGCAGGATGTGGAAAAACTCCCCACAGACTGATCGCTGGTGAGGCAGATAAAGGCTTTTGTCTTTTGTTTACCATCAGTGGAGACCAAGAATGTTTGACTTTGAATGTGTCGCTTGTTGCTATATTTCCCCCATCTCTCTAAATATAAACCAGCTGTGTGCAATGACAATCAGTGACTTTGCAGAGGATGACTGGCATCCCCTGTAATCCCCTGTTCCCTCACAGGTATATTTACAGTTTTTTAAGCCCAGTGGGAAGCTGTGAGTGCCCAAAGATGAGAGGCAGTACTGTACTAATAGCATGCATAAACAGTCTTGATGATGATCCAGATGTTATCTATTTTCTTCCAATCAATATAAGAGTGTTTGATGATTTTTCTTAGCTTTGATGGTTTAGGGGGACCCGGGAGGCTTGTGTCCTAATGTTCCTGGCCGGCACATAATCCACCAGGATATGCAACACACAGCAAGACAAGACTGGTGTTTGGATGCACAATTACTAAAACAAGATGCCTCTGAAACAAACAATAAAACTCTCATCTGACCGTTTCATAACAGCAAAGCCATTTTCCAGCCCAGACATGATGTGTAGCTCTCAAATATGTTCACAGCTTTTTTGTTTTTGCCATTCCCCACAACGTCTGAAATCAATTACGACACACAGCATCCAATGCCAATAAATTCATATTTTCTTTCATGCAGACGTCACATGTTGTGGGACCACTGATTACCAAACCATAACATGTAAATGTGTAAATTCTGTTTTAACTCTGTCCTGTGTCCTGACAAGGAGCACTTTAACACTTCAATACCACCTGCCATGTCATACTCTATAGTCTTAAGAACCAACACGAAACCCAACCGGTGTAAGCGGTACCTGAACCTCAGTAGTTCTCTGTTCCCCCTGTGGGCACATTTTAACCACATTCAGGATTGGCGGTGCAGGGGGGGTGGGGAGGGTTGAAGAGCGGGCAGAGACCCCAGGGGAGCCGGCAAAGGTCAGGCCACTGAGCCATCCTCCCTGGGAGTGTGGAGCCAGGGGCACCAGGTGAGCATCCAGCGTACCAGAGGCAGAGCCATGCCAGAAAGCAAAACAATGAACTAGTGCCTGTGCTGGCCTGATGGTGACCATGTTCCAGTTCCCCTCCAAGCCTTTCTCTGTTCTATCCCATGAAAATGACTTGACACAAAATGCACAAACTCACACACACCCACCCAAAACAGAGCTGGGTTGCTGCTTCTCGCAACATCACATCTAAGCTAACAGCGATCTGAAGTACTTTTCCTTTTTTCCCCTCAGAGCTAAGGTCAGATGTATCAATCAATACCAAATGCTGCACTTTAAGAGGTCGACATGCAGGAAAACATACATCCACTTGCATTTAACCCATGACACAAACTCTCTCCTTTTGTCCCTCTCTTTCTCTTCCACCCACATGTGTGTAGCTCATGACGCAAAGCGCCCCGCAAGTGGATAAATCCCAATTGGATACTCCTGTTCAAATTGACCTTGGCTACGCTACGTCTGCGCGGTATTAGCTAATCCATACAACCGCGTCTTCCATCCCAGGTATACACCAGCACATAAAAGGAAACACAGGCAGCCATAATAACACTCTTAATAATAAGCAGTAAAGGTTGATAGTGTAAATAATGAAGAAATGTAGCGTGTGAATTATGTCTGAGAGGAAGGGGGTTAAGTGAAGAGCCGCTGACCTTGCCAGTGCAAATCCGACGCAGTAAATAAGACGAGCTCTTCGGAGGCCTCCGTGAGCGAGGCGCAGGAATATATTTGATCAGCGCTGA
This sequence comes from Sprattus sprattus, assembly GCF_963457725.1. NCBI lineage: Eukaryota > Metazoa > Chordata > Actinopteri > Clupeiformes > Clupeidae > Sprattus > Sprattus sprattus. The sequence continues at coordinate 46,306,426 of NC_137923.1, read as the reverse complement.
GCACCTCTCCCGCCTCCTCCACGTGCTGATTGATCGGAGACAGCTCAGCCATTGTTTATGGTGGGGCGCCTAGAGGTCACTTTTTCTCCTTTCCAGCCGTCTCTCCAATTGTTCCTTAAAATAAAAAACAAGGATCTGTTTTTTTGTTCTTTTTCAAATTAGAACAGCAGCGGGGAAAAAAAAAATATATATATATATATACACATAGACGTTATTTTGGGTAAGGCAAACAGGTTGCATTTTTCAAGGTCTATCTCTCATTTGTTTATTCTTGAAGTCTCACTCTTGCTTATGTTCACTTCTCTCACTCTCTCTCTCTCTCTCTCTCTCTCTCTCTCTCTCACTCTCTCACTTTCTCTCTCTCCTGTCCAGGAACGGCAGCAGATGGCTGGGTAATGAAAACAGTGTGTCCGCTCGCATAAGGCTGATAAATGAAATTCACATTTTCAAAACGAATGTATTAGAATAACAGCCCAAAGTACAAAAAAAAGGGGGAAACAAAAAAAATAGAAACAGCCTGTTTCAGAGAGACCTTTACTACACTCTCTCTTTCTGCTTCTCCGATTGTCTCTCTTTCTCTTTCTCTTTCTCTCTCTCTCTCCCTCTCTCTCTCTCATTCCCTCAGAAAAAAATGAAATAGGAACACCTGGCCCATTGCCAGGCAGGCCCTCCCAATCAATAGAGCATCTCTGGCTGTAATTGCGGTGTTATTATTCAGCATACGGTGCAGTCACCTCTCTCCTGGCCCCCAGATGCATCCACATACACATGCGGGCACACACACACTCACACACACACACACACACACACACACGCGGAGACATACGTACACACACACACACACACACACACACACACACACACACACACACACACACACACAGACACGCGCACATACACAAGCGTTCACACACACACACACACACACACACACACACATACACACACACACACACACACACACACACACACAGTACAACTCTGTGTGCCTCATTTCTCCTCTCTCTCCCTCTTTCTGCTCCAGTGGAATGCACTGTGCCCAGTTGGTGCCCCTGCTGCTGTGACTGCCATGTTTACAGGTTCCATAAAGCAGCTGGGTCCTGGCAGCAGCCAGCCGAAGGGGGCGGCCACAGCAGCAGCCCCTGTCTAACACAGCGGCTGCCGGGAAGAGCACGAGTCGAACACCGACGTTTCGCCATCGGCTATGGCCCTGTCGGCGTGCATCTGCTGCGTCGAGGCGGAAAACAACAGCAGCAGTGCATCGCAAAGGCCTTCCCTCCCCTGATAAATACTTTTCAGGAGTTTTATTTACGTCTTAACTACTCCGAGCGGCAATCCTTTAAATCTGGGGTCCCACAGCAATAACAATGATAATTACAATGAGAGTGATAAGAGGGGAAGGTCTAAACCATTCCTGTGGGAATGAGTGTGTGTGTGTGCTTGGGGAGGGGGGGGGGGATGGGTACGAAACATGGTGGGAGGCTCTGTGGGAAATTTGTATGATAAAAGAAAAGCAAGAAGGAAGGCTGCAGCGCAAAAAAGTAATGAGATGTGAGATCAATCAATGATTAATAACCTCACGTCCTCGTTGGGAGGACGCTATATAAGGCTGCATCTATAAACACCCCTGATCCCCCTCACCCCTCCAGTAGCTGGTGATTGCATCGCTAAAAAAACCTGACAAAATACTTTTTGTTTGTTTGCTTTGTTCTGTAAACTAGTACTGGAGTCTGTGTGGAGTTCGCCTAGGTGGTTTTCCAAAGGATCTGTATTTATTTATTTGTTAGGGAAAAAAAAAAAACTATCGGCCTATGAATTTATTGGATTCCCCGGGGAGCTCAACAATGTATCAGTTTACTCCATAAAATGCTGAAAAGGGGCATTATGAAATAAATTCTCTCACAAGTGTGATTTTCTGACTTAACAGGAACAGACATATTCCATTCACCCAAGGCCTATTGGCTTTGACTAAGTTTAAAGAGGGCACCCATTGTTGCAATGGACATTAAAGGATAATGCATGGTGCAAGTCTACAAAGCATTGTAAGTGAAACCAGTAACAAAAACCATAAGGACCTTTCAAATCCATAGTGATATATTTATGGTCGTGCAATCACGTACAATAAATCATTATGCACCGCATCAGTGGCATGGTATGCCAAGCTTTAAAGATTTTGTTGCCCCTATTGTCACAACACCAAATTGTTTCACATACATCTGGAAATTCTTCCACCCACACAAGATGAAATCATAAACCCAGTACCAGTATACAGTAAACAGTAAAAGAAACTAAATTAACTATTTCTTTACATTTCTTTAATGTTAACTAGATCACAGGTCCCTCGCACCAACGATGTCACAAAACAAGAGGCTAATTAATAATGCATAGCGGCGTAAATCATTCATGTTCCCGGCGCAAATCACTCTCGTGTTTGAAGAAGTGTTGCCCGGCGTGAACACATCAAAGCGGCCCCCACATAAAACAAAGCTGAATTTACTGCGCTGCTCTCTCAGCCCCTCTCTCTCTCACTCTCTCTCTTTCTCTCTCTCTCTCTCTCAAAGCATACATCAGTTGCACGTTGGCTAATGCTCCCGAGCTGTGACATTATAGCGAGCTATTCAGAGCGCCACTGCGGTGCTGAGCAGATATATTACAGGCCTTGTATGGCGCATGGGGAGAACAGAGAGTAAACAATACAGCTATTGTTTTTTTTCTTTCTGTGTATGTGTGTGTGTGTGTTAAGGGTGGGGGGGGGATGGGGTGTGTGTTACAGATGCTTTTTAACACAGTGATTCAAGGTAGGGTAAGGAACGGAAAGATTGAGATGCTTATTCTGAAAGGTTTTCTCTTTAAGCCACTTTCTATTTCATCTGCAGTTTTGTCCTGCAGAGCCCTAATATCTTGCAAAACTTTGGGGCAAATTCCAACAGTGCCTTAGCATGCGTCTTATAAGTCTGACAGTGCATTCTTTGGCTTGTCAAACTACATGTTTGGTTTTAGTTTTCTTTTTTTTTGGGGGGGGGGGGGGGGGGTTCAAAGCACTGGAACATCTTTACTTGAACGTCTACCAGAAATTCATTAGTGGCCATCACTCTGAATCAGCTCCGAGTTTGTTTTTGATGCTGTCGTAAATGACAGGGAAAAATAAACACGGCACGCAAGTATTTTTATTTTAGTGATGACATCTGATACCATAATCATAGTTTGGGTCCTTACCCAGAAGGCCTCTCAGACTTGCACAGCAATGATTCACAGATGACGCCCATCAAGGCTGGACCATCCATCAAAGACCAGTGATACTGCTAAAGAGCCTTAATGGAAAGCCCTAAACCATTAGATATAATGCAATTTTGGAGACGAAAATCTGAATCCAATGACAGACGAAGCATTTTTGTCTGCAAATATGACTGCAAAAATCTAAAAAATCCAATCGGTGGTTTTTATAAGGCAAAATTTTTAGCGACTTTACGGCACATATTTTCCCGCTATTTTCTCAGAGCTTTACAACTCATGCGAAACCCAAGTTTAAACTGACAAACCAGGCAAATATGTAAACAAACAGAAACGTGAAACTGATCTATATCAATAACCAGCATCAACAGGTGGTTCTGCATCTCTGGTCTCCGAGGACCTCGGCGCGAAACCAAGGGCCGATTGAGGCGCCCCTCACAACAAATTAGCACCGGGAGCGGGTGACGGCGCGGACTGGACGTCACACATCTTTCACCTCCGAGCCCCTCTCCTTCCTGAGTCTAATTCTCGACACGCAACTATGAAAACCTCTCGTATTTTCGCAAGTGGTCGGTTCTCCACAGCAGTCTACTGTGCGGGGAACAGAGTTCTCATTGAGAGAGCCGGGGGCCTTGGGGGGGTTAAGGGGGCAAAGGGCTGGAGGGGGACTAGAGGCCCGGGCAGTGGAGCTGTCTTGCACCTGCTTTTCAAACACTTTAACAGGCAATTATCCCGGCAGGCGAAAGCCAATCAAGCAAGCAGTATAGCTCCCACCAGACGCATCTGAGGGAGGGAGAGAACGTGTGTGAGAGAGGGGAAACAGAGAGGGAGAGGTGGGGAGGAGTGCAAGGTGTAGTAATGTGACATGAAGCATAATACTGTCGTATGGGTTTATTCTGAGCCCTATTGTTGCCTACTACTCATTAAAAAAAAAAATCACATCCAGGTTCAAAAGTTTCAAAAAACACATCCAAAATCAAAAGTGCTTAATCACTCCTTTCTAGTTTTTTTCTTTGTACCATTTATATCGACCTTGAGAGAATAGCTTACAGGCACTGCACAATTAATAAAGAATTTACTCTAAATGTACACAGAGGTTTCTAAATAATTAATTAAATACTTACTTCGATCTGTGAATTGTTTGTCGTGACCGCAAATTTAACATAATGCTGACGTTACAGCAGGTTGACTACGGCAGTCTATAATTATTTCAGTATATCTTGTTAATTGAGAATTCATTCCACCTAATTAAGTCTGTAATATTAATGTTCTAGAAGCCGGTGTCATGCTTGTCAAGGTGTGGGGGAGAAGAGCGGTAAATTAATTAATAAAATATCTGCATTACAGAGTACACGACCATCGCAGAGGCGCCAGAGAGTTGTTATGTGACACTGATATGCATTTGGGGGGCCTCCGCAATTAAAATATGCAAATAGTGAATGACGAGAAACGTATCCCCAGCTCACCACTATCAGTCGAGGCAAGAGATTTTAAAGATTAATGACAACAGGATCAACACAGCTTCTCTCACTCACCATCAAATGCCTAATATGTGGCAGATAGTAGTCGGAGAGTGCTTGTATGTGTATATTAATATGCAGAAGGCTGTGGGTCTATTTATGAATATTTGAAAGGGCTCTACAAAAGACAGTGTTCACGACTGCAGGTTTATGTGTGATATGGGTGCTTTGAATACCCATTTAGGTGTGTGAATGCCACTGCACGGTTTAGTATGCATGTCTGAGTGTAGTATGCATGTCTGAGTGTGCGTGCATTTCTGAGTGTGTGTGGTGAACACGTGGAATGGCACAGGGTGATAGTGGGTTGGGTTTGTTGCTTGGCCTTGCTACGCCTGTCGTGAACATGTCTACACATGACTGTTGTGACCGAGCCTAACAAAACAACCTCAGCGCGGCGATTATCATAAGGCAAACAGGCAAGGCATATAATGAAGCCATTTCTAAGAAGATGGTAGTGTATGTGTGTGTGGTGGTGGTGGGGGGCAAGGGCCTGTGAAGCTCGTTAAGATGATTAAGGGGTGAAGGGAGGACATCGGATCTGTCTTCTGGAAGTAATTAAGCAACCCAGAAGAGAGAGGGGAAGAAAAGTCCCAGCAGAACATAAAAGTTTCCATTTTCTGAAATGTAAATCAAAAACATATTCATTAGTATCAGAAAACGAACATGCAAATCTCCACCACTTGAAAAGGACAGTTAAATATGTACAAGAGAATAAACAGAGGAGCCATCTGGTCCCGTGTTAGCGGCTCCATTTTTCTGAGGTTTATCAGTGAGCCCCCCCCCCCCCCCCCCTCCTTCTCTCTCTCTCTTTCCCTCTCACTCTCTTTCCGTCACCCCTCCCCTTTTCTCTCCCTACCCTCTCTCTCTAGCTGTTTAAGTATTATGAGGAGTCAGGGATAAGCTGCTAGTTAGGGAAGACATCCAATGATAAGCCGCTGTCTCCACGCTTTTACGACCACTCTCTCTTTGAATCCCCCCCACCACCCCTCTTTCTGTACAACACATGTGGGAAGGAGCTCCTTTGACCCTGAAGCGTCACACCAGGGCGCAAAGAGAAGGGAGAAGAAGAAGAGAGAAGGGGAGGAGATGAGGAGTGTGGGCGAGTGAGAGAGAGAGCAAAGGAGGAGGAAGAAGAGAAGCCTTATCAGATGGAGACGAGGAGCTCTGTGCCCAAATTAGGAGTAGGTCTGAGCAGGGCAGTGGAATGCCTGCCGTCATGACAAAGACGACACTGGCATCGTCTTGGCTGGCGGGCCGCTTGTGAAGAAAGTGATTTACGCCAGTGTCTGGCACAAGCTAACCACCACCACCACCACCCCCCCCCCCCCTTCCCTGCCACACCACTACCACATAGAGTTTCTGTAGTTCAATTACCATAAATGCCAACCACCCCGTCCACCTTTTATCTAGGACAAGAGGGTGTTGGGATGGTGGACACGCATGCCAACAGGCTCTTAAGCCAAGTCAGTGCCCACAGCAGTGGTGCCACGCTTCATGTATTTTTTTTCCATTTCTGCTCTTGCGTCGCTGGTCTCTTTGTCGGCCCTGCCAGGAATGTATTTTTGTTTTAACAACTTTATTGTTGTCCGCCCTCCACAGGCCTCATCTAACTCTTTCTTCTTCTGTATGTGAGTGTGTGTGTCAGTGTGAGAATGCGTGTGTGCACGATGGCGGTAGTGTGTGTGTGTGTGTGTGTGTGTGTGTGAATGTGTGAGTGCGAGTTTGCATGATGACAGCAGTGTGTGCGAGTGTGTGTGTGTGTGTGTGTGTGTGAGCCTTGCGTGCGGCGCTGCGTGTGTCGGGCAGCTATAGCGTCTCCTTCTGCCACCCATCCGTTTTTTCCATCCATCCAAACGCCTGACCGCCCCATCACATTAAGCCACCCCACCGATTACTTGCCTTTTAACCTGCGCCAACGGGGCAGGGCCCTGTGCCATCGGAGGAGCCTGTGCGAGGGAGGAAGAAAGGGAAAAAGAGAGAGAGACAGAGAGGGAGAGGAGGGAAGAACAAAACAAGAGCCCGACACTCTGCCCCTAATTTGTTTACAGGCCGATTTTATACGGAGATCATGTGAAGGGATAAAACGCATCGGCTCGCATGTGGCAGCTAGCAGGCCATCTTTCATGTTAACCCCACTTGACATGCGTGAGATTCGGGTCCAGAGGTTTTTTTCCCTTTCTCTCTCTTTCTCTCTCTCACTTTCTCTGTCGCTCAGTTTATTTTTTTTCCAAATGCCACTTGGCTGCTTTTTCAGGCTATGGTACTTGCACACATAGACCACAATAGAGGCCTCAGGACGAGCCAGATGGAGTTGATGTAAAAGCGGCTCTTCTCTCCTGTCTACTGCAGGGGCCCTTGTTTTTTCTGCTGCAATTTCATGCTTTTTTGAGTAGACCTTCAAACAACAGATTGGTGATAACAACACCAAATTAACCTGAAATACATCCAAATAACTAGTGTTGTGGAACGGTAATACTGAAATATCTATGCAGCAGCAGACAAAGCTACACACCCTAATAACCATGTGAGCGGTATCAGTGATCGCCAACTGTAATCATATGAATTTAATGATAAAGAGGGAGGGCAAACCCCTGCAAACCTGATGCCTGCCCTGTTAGCAGGTATAACGTGGGAAGTACGGACATCTCACTGGATGTTTGTGTGACTATTCTGACTCCAGAGAGTTGTATATGACTGAGTGCCTCTGGGCAGCACACTCAATCGCCCTACAGCAGTTAAAGTGACCAGATGAGTTAAAAGCTAATTGCTGCTAAATGGGATAATGTGTGGCGATCCCCAAAGGGCCACACACGGCTGAGTAAAGGACTGCGGAAATCGCTGAAGCGAAGTAAAGTTGAGCTGCGTTTTTCGAGTAAATGAATGAAATAAAATTAGTGAGTGTTACGCACGAGGCATTAGCAACTTCAGAAAATGATCCGTTTGACTGGAAATTATCAAAAAAAAATGTTTATCTGTGAATAGCTTTGATGGTCTTGATGCCACACCAATGCGCTTTTCTGTTTTCTTCACAACTAAACAGCAAAGGACATTGTTTTCCCTTCTCGTTTTGTTACTGACTTTGAAGTTGAAACATGTTTCGTGTTTCTTTGGGTTTTTTTTCCCCCAAATACATCAGCCTCCATTTTATCCCAACAAGCTTTGCAGCATGACAATAATTGTGCCTCTCTAAACATCCCAAATCCTTCTTTCTATGACACCATAATTCAATTTCGCAAGCAGATTATTCGTTGAATTCATTTTCGGGCATTCCATTTAGTCACTTTCCCCCTAACATGTTTCTTCAATTTTCGTCAATTCAAACATAAAATGATAAAAGTAGGAACACCAACGATGAGCGAAATGATGAACCAATTAGGCTCATTAACAGATATCCTTGCGACACGCACAGCTGAACGTGGCCTCATTTTTCCGCGCATGTGGTTAGCGTGCATGATGGTAAGGTGAATCTCACTAGATGATTCTGCATCTACGCTAATCATCTCTAGTAATAATGAGGTATAAACACAGGGTTTGTTTCTCGACCAAGTGTGTGTGTGTGTGCTTGCGTGCCCTCTAAATAATTGGCTCAGTATACAGTGCCATCCAGAGCCATCCTCTGTTTGCTGTGAGACACGCTTCATCCTCGTAATGAAGGCAGATCCCATTCGAACGCTCTTTCATAAAAATGGATGGAAGTCATTATCGTCCACTGGAAGACTGGGAAATGTGTGCTGGTGTAAGAAAGCAGATTTCCCCAAGCCCTCCATTCCCAACAAGTGGGAACAAATCCCCTCGGGCTACTAGTGCTTGTGGAATATTGATGGAGCGACATAATCTCCTTACCCCTAGAAGAAGTGGCACACTCATATCCAAAGTTTGGCTCACGCATGCTGCTAGACCACACTGTAAGCTGGATGAGCGCTGTGCCAACTTGTCCCAGTGTTGCTACTCACTGCTAAGAAACGGAGAAACCCACTGAGACATAGGTTGGCGTTTAAACACAGCCGACCCAGTATTAGTTATTAACCGATTTGATCTCATGCTTGTAGAAATGTATACATGTTTTTATGTTACGTGGTATTTCGAGGGCAACTTGCATGACCTGTAGCTTAAAGGCCTTCCTTTAAAAGTATGTTATACCCCCCCTCTCTGTCTTTCACACACATACACACACACTCACACTGAATCGATGCATTTACATGAACACACAGACACACACATTTTTTAAAAAATGTGTCGATCAAATGCTGAATAAATATTGTGCCCAACAGTACCTATAGTAAGTTTTAGAGAGTAAATCCTCTGGATTGACAGATACACATGTGACATACATACACACATGTACACACACACACACACACACACACATTCAGACAAAACAAGGACTCTGGAATAGCCAGAGATATAGTCCTGATAAGTCTTTTTCACCCCCATTTACACATACCCACTACACACATACACACCAACAAAACACACAGACTCCAACACACACACAAGCCGAGAACCAAACATATGCATACACACACATTCACTGAAAAAGCGAGCACAGCATATTGCCGTAGGAAACGCGACAACAAAAACTGAAGGGAAATGTCAAGCTATTTTGGGCCTTCTAAAAAGGGAATTTGCACACACAGACAGCGGTGTGCCGGTTACAAAAGAACCCAGAGGATTGCAGATCCAGCAATATTTAGTTTAGTTTAATTGTCCAAAAAAAGGTGATCACGCACAATAGGACCTGTTTCATTATTGATGTAATTGTGTTTGAGTTTCTACAAAATTCTGTTTCATTTTCTATTTGATTTAAGCATGTGCTGGCAACAGTTCCAAAACTATGCAGAAATCTGCTTTGGGAATAAAAACTCTCTGAAATGGGGCTAAATATTTGTTTCTGTCCAAAAGCCCAAGCAAAAATGGAGGATTAGGACTGAAGCAACAACCACACAGACAGGAAGGAGTGAGACCCACCTGGGGGAACTGATAGACAGGCAGGCACACAGACACTCACACAACACCCGCCACCACCCTTCCCCCCACTCACACACCCACATATATACTAGGCCTGCAGCGGATTCGAATTGTATCCGAATCCGTTCGGTTCGTTTACCACAGTTCGGAGCATTCTGGAGATCCGCGGATTTCGGTTTCATGAAGGCATTGCCTTATGTAGCGTATTTTGCCTACTGTAGCCTACGTCCGATACAAAAGGGTGTTTAGGACCCAGCGGAATGCATTCTCTCCAGTGCTACCCGAGCCAATGAGACTTGAATGGTAACCATAACAACAGTAGTAAAAGTAGCCTAACCGACGGTTGATTGACAAGTCATGGACGGCGAAAAAAGACATCGGAAAAAACGATGAACAGAATAGATGATTTTGTTATCAATTTTGTGTAATAAAATGTTCTTGGTGATTTAACATTTGAACAATGGCTTGAAGAGGCATTTAATGAGAATGACAAGGGGAGATACACAAGTTTGACAGAAGAGGAAATTGGAACGGCACACTTGACCGTAAGGGGCTATTTTACTGTAACTCTCCAGTGTAACGGTAGCTGTAATAGGTTGTTTTCTGAAGTTCAAGCGCACGATTCCTAAATTTCAAGAAAGTAATTGATACAATTATATTCTAAATATACGGGAGATAAATACAAACGGGTGATAAGCGGGATAACGGCCTTCGAGGTCGACCGGTTCGATGGAAATAATGGACAGGTAGAGGCAACTCTGGCTTCATGCTGCGCTCGTCGCCAGAGTTCTAAGCCTCGTCGGCCGTTATCCCTTACATGTTACACTCAGTGCACCATGTTTTCAAATGCATTTAGGGGAACATTTATTGCACAAAAAAAGCCTTGCAAGTTGTCTGATTGCATTCAATTAACACATTGCAAATAGCCTGTGGGTCTCATTCATTTTTGTGTTTCTCCCCCAAACCCTCCATCAAAAAAAAGTCTGCCTTTTTACTATCACGGACATGATCCTAATCCGAACCGTATCCGAAACCGAGGCCCAAAACGGTTATCTGAACCGAACCGTGGACACACTGATCCGTTTCACCACTAATATATACACACACGCAGATGAGTATGGCATTTAATTAAACTCTAAAAATGTGCACACAAAAAAGCATGCGTGCCTGTGATACCAGTGCACAGAACCATCCTCACGAGGGAGCATTTCTGTTCTGCGAGCACATAGAACAGTATCTGCAAGCGGAAAGCATCCTCGCAGGGGAGCAATCTGCTTCACGTGCATAAATACGGTCCTGCAAGCACAGGGCTGTGACAAGCACTTGCTCAAGCCTCCCTGTGCACTCACAACTGTTCAACATTCGCTTATCAAGTTGAATTTTGGAGACTGGCTATTGTCTCCAAGTGGTTATTGTCTCCGCTCGTTCGATTGGTCACTTTGAATACTGACCGTGACCTTTGATTGGCTGGTTTGTTCATTGCAACTCTACTAATCTCTTGTTCCACACTCCATTCCAGCTAGTCCAGTTGGTGGTTTATTAAAGAGGTTCTCGTTCGCGGCTAGAAAAGAAAGACGATTTCCGTCTTTTACATTTTTTATTTTACATCTTTATTATAGGTACAGTATATGGAATGTAAGCCATTCATCATAGATTAACGTATCTTTCACCTTAGATAGGCTATATTGTGCAGATGGCTACACACTGTGAACATGTAATGAATCATATTGCTATAGCTTTATTGCTATAGTATTATCTAGTTTGCCCCATATAGCCTACATCCAAATGCAGCATTTTTCTCTTAATTCTTCTATTTTTGATATCTACATGCACAGTAAAGTTCCAGGACAGAGAGCTCAGTCTTAGTAAGCTGTATTATTTAGCGTTAAGTCGGATTATACACTAGGTCCCCTTCTCCCTTTCAGCCTTTACACTTTAAACAGTCTGCAGTCTCACTTTCCTTCTGCCCTCTGTGAGCTAGGCCTTACCTGTTATAGGCTACTGAAATAAAAATCAATTTTGATGACATAACCTGCTGTGTCAACGAGTCCTTTGAAAAGACCGCTCAGACACCCAATTCAATACTTGAAATTTGAAAGTGCCTTGGGCTCCTGTTAGAAAGGCACTATATGGGCTACTTAAAGAGTTTTTAGCTATACACAGGAGAAGATGTTAAATGCCTTGTGCTGTTGGTTGGGGGCTTCCAACAGCAGCCAAACGTCTCAGTGGCACATACAAGTAAACGTAGTGTAACCAGGTGGAAAAAAGGGGGAATAAACTTGACGCTGACACAGTTACAGTCTTTTGCATAAATAGTACTAATGGGAACTAGGATGAGATTTAATTGTTTATTAGCAAAAGTGGTTAAGTCCATAAAAAAATACTTATTTACAGCAATGAAGATGGAATATGTTGCACGTGCAAGAAATGATAGCTTATGGGAAAGTTCTACCAGGAAGACTGGTCCCCCATTAATTTATTAAGGAAGAGGTGTGTGCTTGAGCTATGAGTTTAGAGGAGGGGCTCTAGGTCAATATCATCCATTCTTACAAACCAACAGGAGGTTTACACTTGTCATAAAACACATGTCACGTCTCACTCACTTCTCTGCTACTTTCAAATGTCCCCTCCTCCACCCCGCCACCAGTTGGTCCCTGTCTAGATGTCCGGGGGGTAGGCAGGATCAGGCCTGGGGCCTACGCCAAAGACTGTTACTGTGTATCCCTGTTACATTGCTTATATTTGTATATCCTATTCAGGATTAAATCAGCATTTCAATACTTGCCTCCCAAATCTTTTTGGTAGAACTAAAGGACAAGGAGACAAGAATTGTTAAAAATTCATTTTTAAAGTCCAAACTTGTCCAGTAAGTATGTTTACGTATTGTCTTTGTAATTCATATCAACACACATCTAGTGTTTAAAATCATCCTGAACCTTCCAGGGCGATGCCGACATGGATTCGACCGAGTGGGACTCTAAATCATGAAATGGCCGGCCCACCTAACCCCCCACCCCCCTTTTGTGTTTATGTTTAAGTCCCTCCTCCTCAGAGGGTGGAGTTAGGCTCAGAGCTGGAGGTGAAGTTACACTTTATTTGATCTTATCTTCTATTGATTGCAACGCTTCCCCCTTCTTAATGACAATTAGTGAACACAGTGGGAATTGCATGCTCAAATCAAAAAGTGCTGAGTCCGGCATGAGATCTTGACTTGATCTTGAACCTTGACATGAACTGCTAATCTGCTCCTCCAGCCTGTTGTTGATACTCTATGAATGTTTGTGTATATTTTGCTTAATACAAAGTTTTGTTTGTGGTCTTATCTATTTGAACATAAAAGGTCTGTGTTTGTGGTGACAGCCATCAAGGAGGCAATGACATCACAAACACTGTCATGGGGATTTACACAGAGGGTAACAAGGTCTTGAGAAACCTCCCGCAGTGTCATCTTGGACTTCATCCTGCTCTTCGGGCTCATTTATGACCTTCATCTAAGCTTTCCGGACAACCTCAAATACACCTTGGAGTTTTTCCAGAAGATTATAATGGTTCAAGTTCAATGCAAAGATCCAGCAGTTGAAAATCAAGATGTTTGGATGAATGGTGCACTAAGACTCTTGGACTGAGTAAAACACACACACACACACAACCACACACGCATCACCATATGACCACCAATCACTGAAGGACGATTTCACTTATTTTTCAGCAGTAAGACCGATTTCCCTCGCAGTACCTCAGTAAAACACACAGACACAGAAACATACACCATCGACAGATTGCTCAAGAACGATTTCACATGCATATTCATAGTACATGACATTGAGGCGTCTTCTTTTGGGTCTGTAGTTTATTTACTCTGACCTTTTAAAAAATATGACAGTTGAAGATACAGCATATGGATCTTTGGAATTCTGAGCTTCTGACTGTTTCTAAGTGATATTTTCTTACACACTTTCTCTGGTTGCTCACTGACGATTTCGATGTACAGACACTTTAAGGGCACTTGGGATGAATTCCCTCAGTGTACTTCAGTAAAACACGCACAAGCACACACACACACACACACAAACACACACACACACACACACACACACACACACACACACACACACACACACACACACACACACACACACACACACACGCATCACCATATGATCACCAATCACTGAAGGATGATTTCACTTATTTTTCAGCAGTAAGACCGATTTCCCTCACAGAACCTCAGTCAAACACACAGACACATACACCATCGACAGACTTAGTATGCCATATTGATTTATTTTAGTAGTTTCTTTGTAATAACATTTTAGACATTTCATTTGTGATGCTATATGAATTGGCAGAACAACCAATATTTAACTGTTATCCACTGTACTGATAAGAACTTTTTTTAGGATTTATTTGACTTCTGCTGACAAATTTGTACTCAAATTAAAAGACTCTAAATGGACCGTGAATTTGAATAACTTCTTCTTTCTCTTACTTAAAAAAAAACTGGCCTTTGTTGGCATGTGTTGTAGATTGATTGAATAATTACAATAATGATGCTGTTATTCAAAAGACAGCAATCTTCAAACTGTAGACTTAAAATGTATTTATGCAGTATTTCGTTGATTGTAATACATTTTAAAGATGTTTTTTAAAGAATGAAGAATTTGTTATTCTACTAAAATTCGGCCTTAACAAGAATGACAAGAATTTATACAAGGCAAAACTGTAATTGTACAGCAATTCATTGTTGAATTATGTAAAGTATTTTAATATCATTTTACGGGAACTGTTTGGCAACTTTTGCTGCAAGACATTTTTTATTTATTTTTTTAACAATGTACCCCAACAGACAAACATAGTAAGTTCCAAGCTTTTTTGAAGTAAAAGGCAATGTGAAACTATTTACTGCTTACGCCTTCCAACGCAAACTATTGTGGCCACAAAGTTGAGGACCAGATAATTGTATTGTGTGGGAAACTGATTCAGATTGAATTCTTGACAAATGTGTGTGTGTGGGGGGGGGGGGATTTGGGTACCTTACATTTGATTCTGGACTGGAATGTGGAACAAGAGATTATGCGTGGCTGTGATCGAACCCGAAACAGCCAATCAAAGGCCATGGTCAGAATTCAAAGTGACCAATCAGCCACTGTGCCCGCCTCCAAAGACTACAAATTCAATTTGATGAGCTAGAAGAGCGGTTGCTAGCACCTAGGGAGGGTTGAGCTAACACTTTCATTTGTTCATGCAGAGCAGAAATGCTCCCCTGCAAAGATGCACTTCAATGTGCATTTCACAAGCACGCTAAATGTTTTTATGTCCCAGAGTTTTGAGACGAATTCAAAGCCATAGATGAGCCTGATGATTATCCAAAATAGAAATAAAAACTCAACAAAATAGATACCTCCCTTTCAATTCTACCTTATCTGAGCGGAGTTACAGCACAACAGAACAGCAAAGGGACAACAGATTTATGCAGCATGACTGTGCATGGCTGTACGGAAAGATGTGACTGCACGGAGTCCTCCATATGAAAACAAGCACCCAGTCATACCCACTTCTCTCATACAGCAGCCGCACGATTCTGAAGGAACAGACAAGAGCTGAGGAAGATCCCATTCTCCTTTTTTGGCATCGGGACCGCAGCTGAAAGAAACGTCTCGTCACCCCCTAGTGGCGTACAGCAAGACTACCTCTGCTGTAGTTGCTACTGGCAAGATGAAGTGTCTATGTTAGGACCCCCTTGGGATGTTCTTCAGAGAGCGGGGAGCAGGAAGACACCACAGCCTTCTAGAACTGTCGAGAGAAAGGCAGCGGGAAAGAGCGAGAACGAGAGAGGAGAGAGAGAGAGAGAGAGAGAGAGAGAGAGAGAGAGAGAGAGAGAGCTAGGAGAGCTAGGGTCATGTGTACTGACTCAACACCTCTGACTCAATTTCTTACCAGGGAAACATGTTTAAACATGGGCTATATATTTTTCAATGCAAAATGAAGATGTCAGTCGTGGTTTAGAAATGTACAAACCTAAATATGCAACAAGGTTTTTAATGTATGGAAAGAACTTTTTGTCAGTTCACAGTAAAATGAGCCTTGTTTCACGTCTGTCCACAAAGCACTGCAAGTGTCTCTTTCCATTTGAGGGACCTCTTTCTACACACACACACAAACACACAGATACACCTCTGTTTCTGTAGAAAAGGGTTCCCTCACAATGTGTGGAAAATTAAATTGGTAGAGAAAAAGTTTACTTAGGGCCAAAGTGAGTCTAGACAGAACAGTTGATGTGACGGCGGGCGTTATTTGTGGATCAACAGCACTCCTTCATATCCCAGACGGTAAAAAGGACGTGTGTGAGCGAGAAAGTGAGAGCGTCAAAGCAGTCAGTGCACGACTGTCACACACCCCCAACCGCCAGGGTTTGACGGCGCACAGTTATGTTGACCTAACATGAAAAAAAAATGTGTGATTATTGTAAAACATCTTTTCGAGGAAAAACAAACACTGAACATATTATTAATAACTTTTCAACCAAGCAGAACACTGGCTCAAGAGTCCTTAATGTTAAATAAAAAGGTGCATCTTTCTTGATCTACTATGTAACTTGTAGTGTGTTACCTTTACCATTTCTTGAACAGGACGAATTAAAATGTACTTTTTAAGTAGTGTACCCAGTGATAAGAGCACAGTAAACATATCCATATCCTTGCACAGGAAGTTCACATAGTATATCTCTATCAAGTACCATCATCAATTTTTTTTGCACCTGCAAGTCCTACAAAATGCAATCTATATGACCAGCAACATTAAACAAAACTCCTAATTAAGTACTGCCACCCTTTGTGCAACCCATGCAATACAGTATATTAATTAAAACACTTGCATCGTGTATAGCATAAATGCAGTGTGTGTGTGTGTGTGTGTGTGTGTGTGTGTGTGTGTGTGTGTGTGTGTGGGAGGGAGGGGGGGGGTATTTATCTTTGCAGTTTAACAAGAGACCATCATTAAGGCCTGAACATGGAGCCCAACGTTTTTGCAGGAAAGAAATCACCGCGCATCTGTATGACTCCAACATTCAAAATGCACCGACCAACATTGCCATATCACATAATGTTAAGCGTGTGCTTTTCCTACCTGGCAGCAAGGCAAGAACAACAGAAGAGAGGTGCAACTGAGCCTAATCACATAGGTTCGCTGGCGTGTCCTTACCTCCCCCTCAAGAGAGGAAAAACGGCATAGCCTAAGCAGCACGTTATCCTACATAAATCGCGCCTATAGGCCTCAGTCGTAAAAAAAAGGGGAAAAAAGTGAAATAATGGCCTACCAGTGTAGAGGTGTGTCTCATACATTTTGGC
This sequence comes from Sprattus sprattus, assembly GCF_963457725.1. Lineage (NCBI taxonomy): Eukaryota > Metazoa > Chordata > Actinopteri > Clupeiformes > Clupeidae > Sprattus > Sprattus sprattus. Next base: position 46,289,361 of record NC_137923.1, on the reverse strand, counting down.
GACGAGATTACAAAAAAAATAGTCACAGTAAAGAAACGAGGCCCGTAATTCACGTACTGCGCGAGGCTTAACCGCTCAATCAAAGCCGCCCTCGGCGCGTTGGAGGTTGCAGAGGACCGCTCTCTAAAACCATGTGCTGTATCCATTACCTGCCGCTAGCCCACATTGCACATGGGATGAGTAATATATTCCTATACATCGCTGTACATATTATGTGTTTCCTGGCAGTGGCACTCCATTGCCAATATAATAAACATATTATTCTATCCGGCGCAGACAACTGTACGCTACCATTATTCACAATTCTTTTCTTTCTCTCCCTCCTCTTCAATCGTAGGAGAGGCGGCTGGTTTCGATTTTTAAGAAGGCATACTCGACCATATGGGCAACAGGTTTGTCTGCACAGTGTTTTGGAGTATTAATAAAATCATCACCAAACCGTTTTGTCATGTTAGCTGACACCAAGACGAGTTGAAGCTAAAGCTGGTGAGTTGTGACAATGTGAAGAAGAAGCTTTCTGAAAAAAGGAATCCGATGAATTGGGATTAAATGTCTGGCCATAAACGTGACGGGGCACATTTCCGCAGTTGTAACTGTACTATTTTCTAGTGTAAAACAATGACAAGACTAATAACAATTTCAACATACACTGATCACCAATTTTATTTTGGGGAAACCTAAACCACACAGAGACGTGGAATAGAGCCCCGAGATGCAGACTGGAGATGAAAAGTATTTTTCTGTGGGATTTTTTTCGCCGAGTTATCCAGAGCGTGTCGGCTAAATAAATGACGGTCGGCAGGTGTGGAGGCCAGAGTGACCTGCCTGCCTCTGTAACTCTCCTCTCCACCTCTCTTATCTATTAAACCCCGGAACCTCAGCCTGCTCAGCACGAAAGGAGGCCGATGGCAGGAGTGCAAGTCTCTCTCTCTCTGCCCCTCACACACACACACACACACACAGATCAACAGTAAGAGCAACAACCTGTTCAAAGGCCCTGCGCTGGCAGACGAAAAATACACTTGCCTCCTCTGTAAATAAACCGGTCCAGACCAAAGACGTTCCACCCCTCCTCTCTCCTTCACTCACCTCTTCTACTCCTCCTCTTTCCGTGCTCGTCCTAATGTTCATCACCCTCCCCTCCGCACAGAGTCCCTTGTAAGCAGGCATGAGCGCTCTCCCGGTGAAAGAGTGTCTTCATTCTCCTTGACAACCGAGTAGTCACGAGATCATGTTCGCATCACTCAGGAGGCAAAATATGTGTACCCGCGTGTTTGCCGTAGCTTTTCTTGTTTGCGAGAAAAATGATTTTGCATCGACAGATGGCCTTAATAAAGTAGGCTTGCCTTCCATAAACTGGATAAAGCCTTCTGCTCCGTTTTCTTATTGAAACAGCTAATGAAATGTATCTTACTTCAAAGATGGCAAGATTCAGTGAGTTACCACCACAATGATCTATTCTTTCAATATGCACGTATTGATTAGCAATACACCAAAGACAATATAAACGTTACAGGCGACCATAAAATAAATAAAAAATCCGCACGTCAGACCAGCGAAGACTCGAGGCCATCCTGCGCAAGCGTTGCACAATAAATATCCACCTCTGACCACTGCGCGCCTGTTAGCCGGTAGTATTTATAGTTATGGAGCGGTAGGTGAAAATAACCCCACTGTTAACCTGCACACTTTATTATGGGGTTTATTGGGCTTGTCTGTGGCCGTGGAAATTGCAAATCTATATACTTCATCACAGAGAGAGGGTCCGCGGAAAGGCAACACACTATTTACTCTAGTCGATTTATTTTACAGGGTCTGTGGCTTGATTCGCCCCGCTTATGTGTAGAGCAGCCAATTACTTCTCTAACCCTTTTTAAATAATAGTGTTTGGCCAAGAATCTATGTTTTAAAATTCAAGAAAGTTTTGAATTAAATTTAATTTAATTTAATTTAATTCAATTTAATTATTATGGAATTTGGAGACTTTCAAATTCAAGTTGGTTTGGAATGGATCAAAAACATTGATCCAATGTTAGTTGGTAGTGATGGGCCTGAGACCAGGCGATGCATGGAGAGTATGGACACACACTGTGATCAGTACTGAACAGAGCGTATATACATCAATTTATGTGGGGAGAGGTGTGGGGATCAGAATTAGGATTACAACTTCTGGCTTACTGATCTACTCTTGCAGCAAACAATTCCATTGCATAAATCATTGTTAAAACATATCCAAATCTAGTTGTGTATACTGACGTGGGGTAAATGATTAGTATGTAAATGAACCCAAGCACTTATCTGTTGCATAATGTTAACAGTAGGAAATGGTCCAAAGTACTTGATTGTTTTTGATTGAATAGCTAAACCTCCATGGTAATTCTTGACTTGACTGGGTGAAAAGTCTATCTGATGTTTCTCTGGTTTAAAGAAACTACACTTATTTGATGAGGTTTTCTTGTTTATTTAGCAGGTGGAGTTGTACATTTTTTTGTGGTACTTCAGAATATTATCAAGATTCCACTACCATATGGCACAAAACTTCTGTAATCTTCAGTAAATTACTTCACTGCAGTATCACTGTATCTATAAATATCACATCTACAGTCTCTATAAAATATCTAAGAAACTAAAAAAAAAGCCTGGGAAACAGGCATTAACATTTCTGTAGATCTTGTACCGACGGATTGGAAAGACCTTTTTCCATTTGTGTTGTAGGCATTCAAGAGTGTCCTAACAAAGAGTGTATTTCACTGCCATACACACTGTCCTGTGCCACACACACACACCCACACACTCACACACACAAAATGTCCTGTGCTACTTTCACACACACATACACACACACACCCACAAATAATAATACAAATATTTGGAGGTGTGGATGTTAGCCTTTCCACTTTTAAAGCAAACTATGTCATTGTGAATTATACCGTGTTGTACATTATTTTACTAGAATGACAGTAGTTTGCCTAATTTCAGCCTAATTGGTTTTCATACCAATCATTTATATATTACTATTCATATATCAGTGTACAGTGTTATATAACTATGCCCATGCTGTTCTAATAACTGAAATACTTTACTTAATGACATTGTTTTGGTATTGTTTCTTGGGTAAGTAACATCATTATTTTTCAGTGAGCAGTACTTGAGAGGTTTGTTGAATGCAGTACTGTGCTGTATATCTTTGATATGTTGACACTGTAGCATGAGTAGTCATTGAGTCATGAGTTGCTGTGTTCTTTTGATAGCCTTGAAATGAGTGTGAGTCTTTCTCATGTGGTGAGCCAATTATTGTGTCCGATGAGATATAGTGCGAGTAGACACCACGCATTATCCTTTGTCACAACATGTGAAGCCTGGTGTTACGCCCAGTAATGTTGTATGACATAGTTTCAGTAGAGCCACACCAACCGAAATTTTCACCAGACGCCACTGATTTATGTAACTGCTACACAGCTGGCCAGATAGATTTGCATGCATGGTTTCCTTGTTTCACATGTAGCGCTTTAAGCCTAGCTACCCTACCTCCCCATGCATTTTAGCACAGTGATTTATGAGTCTTAGATTAGCATTTTAATTAAACCTTTTTTTTATGTCTGCATCCCAAAATGTGCTGTTGTACGTTGTAGAGGATAGGCAATTACAGAATAATGAGCAATGTCCAAACAGGAAAAGTTTTTTTTAATTATCATGAACTCATTGTTAATGTTTTTGATAAAATATTTTGATCTAGGTAAACAGAAGTAAAAGCACACCAGCTTGTGATATAGTTAGCCTTCCATATCATATCGAGCCTGTGCTGTGAGAACGCAAATTAAATGGTTTAGATCAAGAATCCCCCTTTCCCCCTATTCCCCAAACATATGTCTAAGCAAGCAGAAATATGACTCTGCCTGAAAGCGACGCAGTGCATTTATCTAGATTAGCAGCTACCCCTCGCCTACCCACCCCCAGCACTATGCCCCCCCCACCCCCCCCCTCCATTTGTCGAGGTTGTTTTGTCAAAACTGTTTAGAGGGACATAAAGCCTGCTTGTTTTGACATATGGTTTCTCGGTTTTGTTTTTGTTGATAATGAGAACCATGCGCTCTGGCGAGCGGAGCCGGGGCCCGAGACACAGTGGTTGCCGCGGCAGCAGTGGGTCTAGGACAGAGGAGAGGGAAATTACCTGAGGCAGAACCCACCCCCCCACCCCCCCCCCAACACACACATACACACACACACACACACACACACTCATTCACTCGTTTCTTTTCTTTCTTTCGCTGGTTTTCTTCCTCTGTCCCAGGGCAAATGAGATTTCTGCTTTTGCACGGCTCTGCTGCTGGAATGAATGGTGGCGGGCAGGCGGGCAGCGAGCAGACAGACAGACGGGGGTGGCCTTTATGCTGTGAGTGATTACAGGTAACGCTGCGGCCTCTGGAGCCTGCCTAATGAGCAAGTTTGTGCTGCTAACTCTACCCCTCCCTCGTTTATCTCTCCCTCCCCCTCTCTCTCTCTCTCTCTCTGTCTCTCTCTCTCTCCCTCCCTCCCTCCTTCCTGCACTCATTGTCCCTCTTGCTGTTACACACATACATACATACCTTTTTCGTTCCCCAAAATAATCACACACAGTCCTATCTCCTGGGTATATGCACATATACCCACTTATTGTATGGCACTGCTTACACAGACGCACACGTTCACAAACACATAGTTACATGTTTTATACACACCTACTGTCTCTACTCTCTACCACTTAAACACACACACACACACACACACACACTCAAAAACTCCTCCCTTTTCTTTCCTGTTACTCTTTTTTCTTGCTCTATTGCACTCTCACACACTCACACAAACATACACACACACACACACACACACACAAACACACACAAACACACACACATAGGCACACACACCAGGTGCGCTCTCAAGCTGTGGGACAAAGGCCCTCCTGTGACTGGTCCAGGTTGGCTGGAAGTCTGGCAGCATTCATATTTTCCAGCGTGCACAGCTCGCTCTTTTTCGGGCTGAGCTGGAACAAAAGCTGATTCTGCCATTTTTTCAGCGGGGGAAATTGGGTAATTTGACCCGCCATGACCTGATCATGTAGAAGCTGACCTGCCTGTCGGACGGAAGCCTTGTGCTGCCTGCCCAGGGTTGCCACCGCACTAATCATTCAGTACAAGGGTCATGGCAAAACTACAGACAGTTTGTGCAGGATTAACAGGGACAGAGAGAGAGAGAGAGAGAGAGAGAGAGAGAGAGAGAGAGAGAAGGAAAGCTTCCTCGTTTTTATCTCCAGTGTGCAAATTTTCTGCTTCTTTTGTCTGCTCCACCATACTCCATTGGCAGCAACATAAGCGTACCTACCTGTGATCAGAACCATTAGGTAAACAAACCAAAAGGATTTTCGAGCCCCCATTTTGTAAGGGATAATGTATTGTCCGGAGGCCCGCTGCACATCGGGTTGCTGTTCGCCCCGTCGGGATTTATTTTTGGATAATTACAGACGGACAATACATTATCCCGCTTATTATATGGTTTCTTGCCAAAAACGATAGAAGACATTCCTCCAACATACCTCTTTTAATGATTTAGGTGCCGTTTCATGATTCCCGTTTAGAAATAAATAGTTCTTCAAGCAAATAGAACTTTGAAGTTGCAGGTGTTGCGTAGCAACCCATTACTTGCTGACTTCAAATTACCATGAGTCTGTAACGTTAAATGACCGGACTTCTTGCGGAATGATATGAAAGATGTGAATAAGAATCACAAAACCCGTTGGCAATGCCAGCAGTCAATATCTTTTCGCAATAATTATCAGGAATTATTATATGGCAACGACAGTACGAGCATTCTGATTGGCTAATGGGTAGTCATGCCAGCCGCGTATTGACGTCCCCGCCAGTCTGTGGTCTGATAAGTATGGTTATTGCCCACCAGTGACATCATTTTAAAATTGAGCGATACCATGTACCAAGTACTAAACATTACATTTGATATGTATATCGTAAAAATTTGCGATATTAATAGACATCAACAGCCATGAGCATGTAATGTTTAGTACTGATAGAATCAGGACTCCTATTATGAAATTATCTGTGAACAGGAAACCAGTTGAATGTCGTGGTACCATGACAGTTGATGACAGTTGAAGAATAAAGAACTTGCGGACGTTGTGATATCGGACTAGACTACTATAGTTTGAATCACTTTAGCTGAGCTCATTTTAGCTGAGCCCTGTTGTCCCTTTTCTATTGATCATTGTAACTTGAAGTTAGCAAGTCTTTCGCTTGCTAGGCAACACCTGGAACACACTGTGTCGTGAGAAGACTTGAGAGCTGAACAAAACGACATAATGAAACAAAAAGAAAATATGAAAAAAAATGAATATCAGACTTCAGCTTTGCCGTATCAACCTCGCTATCGCTCGGTAGATACGTTACAGCCTCAGTCTGATTTTTCCCTGCATGACCTCACTCTCGATAAGTAAGTAGTTATTATTATATGGCAATGACAGTACGAGCATTCTGATTGGCTAATGGGTAGTCATGCCAGCTGCGCCTTGACGTTCTAGCCGGTCTGCGGTCTGATAAGTATTCTTATTGCACACCCCATCAATCTTAAAAATGAGTGATACCATGTACCAAGTACTAAACATTACAACCTTAAAAATTAGCGATATATCAACAGCCATGAGCATGTATTGATAGAATCAGGACTCCTATTATGAAATTATCTGAGAACAGGAAACAGTTGAATTTCGTGGTAACCGTAACATGACAGACTGTTGATGACAGTTGAAGAATAAAGCCTCAAGAGTTCGCGAACATTTTGATATCAGGTAATACTATGTACTTCTGCTGCATGGGGTAAGCTGGCTGGGGTGGGTGGGTGGGTCTTATTGTGGGTAGGGGTTTAATAATTAGATTTGTGATGTGTAATTGTATAATTGTATTGATTACCCAAAAAACAAAGAGAATAAGAGATGATATCGCATAAAGTAACAAATTACAATTCACAGCATTACTTCTGTCAAGCCCTCAAAAGTAGCCCTGCTTCAAAGCAACTTAAGTTTCATCTTTCATTATTATTTTCCCCATTATACTGCAAACAGTCGCTTCATAGTCTATATTGCAGATTAATTTTGTTTCTTCTTTCTAGCCTGTGGTGAAACGCTTCTCCTATTCACGAAGTAATGGCTTTGAACTCCAGAGCCCTTTATATGTTTTTTAATCTCTTAGTTGTTGGCTAAATAGCAGATAAATCATCCTGCTAAGCAAGACTGGGGAGGGGCTCAGTAAGGACTCACAATCACCCAGAAAAAAAAGGCAGCAGGAAAATGCTGACATCAGCACCGTTCGAGGGCTGGGTCCTTGACAATGGGTTGGCTCAACTACCCCAACTTCCCACAACCACCACCACCACCCCTCCCACTCACACACACACACTTCCCTTGCACTGCCTCACCCCCCTTCCATCGCTGTCAGCCCCTCCAGAAGCATCTCGACTCGGCTCCTTGCCTCGGAGATGCGGGGGCCGTGGACAAAAACCTCTTACTGTCCCCAATGCCGCCCCACACTCAGCTCGCCCATTAGTCTCAGTGGGTGCTTACTTTGTGTGAGCACAAGGCACAAGGGCATGCACCAGCTGTAATATCACTCCCTGTTAAATAAGTGTGTGCGTGTGTGTGTGTGTGTGTGTGTTGGGAGGGGCAGAGAGGGAGGAATGTGTGTATATGTGTGTGTAAGGGAGTGAGGAAAAGACAGGGTGTGTGCATGTGTGAGTGTGTATGTGGGGGGGCACACTGTGTGTATGGAGACTTCCTACTTGTCTGGGCTTCTCAAAAGTTACAAGATATTTTTTTGTCATACTATATTTACGTTTTTCCACTTTGTGATTTTCCTCGCTGGTTATTTCTGTCCGCTTTTCACTGCTGTGAAAGAAAAACAGTAAGAAGGACAGTGAGACTGAACTGAAATTTGTTTGCTTTCCTGCCGTGTTGTTTGGAAAATAAATTGTGGCACTTCAACACGTCAAAACAAGTGCTGGAAGGGTTGCGGGTGGTGGGCTTGATATGTGTGTGTGTGTGTGTGTGTGTGTGGAGAGGAGGTGTTTCAGCATTGGTATGCCTGTTAGATGGTGATACAATGACTCAGCTCATATCCTTCTCATAGCAACGCTTCAGTGTTTATTCTGTATGGGTAAAGTGCATCTCTCATCCCGCAGTGCGGCAATGAGAAAACCAATCTGTTTGATTGAAACCCATTTAAGCTGGCCGGTCATTTCCCTTGCCATGTCTATTAAATGTCTCTCATGCTTTGTCATTTTCTCAGACAACCCACCATTTTCCAATCGAAGTAACACCTAGACAAACAGACCAGTCATTCCCACTCTGCGGTGCAGACACAGAGGCTCATTGTCATTTGGATGTAATGGGCACCATTGCTGCGGCTCGAGGCGAGGATACTGTGGTACGTGTTGTGTCATTAGCTTCTGCCGAGTCACAAAACAGGAAATAAGCCTAGAAATAGAAAGAAAGAAAGGGAAAATAGAAAGAAAGTATTGTGTTCCCTTTCGGTCGTTTCACCACACAGATAGTATGGGATATCACACTCTTGCGTCTCTGTCTGAAGACACCTCTCTTCACGCCTAAAAGGTGACATGTGGTGACGTAGGAAGGACACACCTGCCTGTATAACCTAGGCCACCAACATCTATCTTCTGTTCAAGCTCTCGTCACCTCTCTATGAACACCTCAACCTTGCACTGCCTGTCTAGCTTCCTAGTTGGTTTTAAGTGTTAAGAGAGTTAAGCATTTCTCTTGAAGCAGTTAAACTGTTCCTAACTGGATTCGTTCCACACAATCCTTTTCTGGTGCGTCGCCTTTCCACGGGTGCTGTTTTTGAAAGTTATTTGCAGCAGGTCTGAAGTGTGGTGTGTCTTCATGTCGCTAATGTTTAGCCCAGTTGATGGTGGTCTAGCATGAGATCTCTGCCCACATCGACCACAACAAAACCAGGTGTTCGACCCTGTCCTCTGGGCTGTCGTTTTTTCTCTCCATCAGAAGGACCACCACCACGACGCCTTCCTGGCTTGCCCGGGAATCGTCCACGCTGGAAGGAAGTTGGCACAGCCTGATGCGTGTTCATGTTGTTGCCAGCTCAGATGCTCCCCTCTCTGGCCTGTCGTGTCTCCTCCAACCCCCAGGGAGAGTTGCTCCTCCTGCTTCCCCTGATGTGCCACTGAAGCAGCCGTTGGACAAGGGTCCACTCCAGCCCGCGTGGCACAAGCCTCCCCACCTGGCCTCCCTGAGGACACCACGGTGAGGAGGAAAAAGACAAATTCCTCCTGGCTATGGCTTCAACACAGAAGGGGATGTTTTTTTCGGGGGGGGGGAGTCATTGAAGCCTCAACTTCAGTGCCACCAAAGAGGTGCCACGCATCCTTTGTTTAGAGTCCCAGTCCCAAAAGGTCTTGTCTGTCCCTCACACAGTCTCCCAGGCACAGAGCTGTGGCGCATACAGGCCCACCTGCTTGAGCGGTCATGTCTAGAGGCTCAGGGGTGGCCTCCTAATGTAATTAGCTATTCAAAGAGCCTCTTCCGCTAGAGACATTTTATTCTTATAAGTGGTGTGCATCCGAACACTGGTGTCAGACCAGGGGCCGCATTTCTTTCTGTGGACGTTTTGACATTAAAGGTGCATATTGACATTTAAGGGGTGTCACTAGGGGCCCACCCCAGTTGCTACGCGCTTTATGAAGGGCGTGTGCTGCCTGTAGCCCATTACTAGATCACCTGTGTCATCTTGGGACCTGCCCACTGTTCTGGACGCTCTGTGCAGTTCTCCTTTTGAAACATTAGATTCTGTGGACATAAAGTTCTTATCCCTTTGTGTCTGATATTCAAGGCTTTTTGGTACAACCTTTGGACACCCAGTTTTGCACCAGATGACACAGAGGTCACTTTGCACCCAAAAGTCTTGCCAATGTCTTATAAGACTATTGCTTTTGACTTATGTGCTTTATGTGGTTGAAGAGTAGCCGGACCACATTTCAAGGCGTTACCATTAAATCTGTCGGAGGAGTTCGATCAGATGCGAGGTGTGCAAACGCCGTCAAAACGCATCTTCCACTCAAAATGGCTGACTTCCTGTGGACCTGCCAACATGGCGTGAAAAGATATTTTGGTGCGTCCAAGCATGATGAAGACATGTACCGAATTCCGTCAAGCTACGCCAAAATACCCCAATGCGCAGGTTTTTTTGCAATGTTCTAGGGGGCGCTACTGAGCCATTTTGCTTCATCCATGGACAAAAACTCTACCCGAAGATGGATGGTTACAGGCTTGATGCCCCTGGCAAATTTGGTAATTTTGCGAGCACTTTTACATATATGTGACCAGGCATGGCTAAACCAGCCACAAGTCTCCCCGGAGACATTTTGAGTTATTCGCAGATTCTGAAAGTGTAAGTGTAAAGCTATCCAATGATGTCTCACTCATGTAGATCTGATAATATTTGTATAAGCAGAGATGGGCAGTATTTCAATTACTTGTATTTGAAATACTAGTTAATTTACTTTTGAGTATTTTGTAATTTGTATTTGATAGGGTCGATAAAAATCGAATGTAATTTGTAACAAAATACTTTAGAGTGGAGTAATTTTGTATTTAAAATACTCAAAATACTTTCTCCAGTGTTTAGGCAGAAGGAGATTTTTTTCTGTCGGATTCTACCACTAGACCATCTGATCTGCCTCTGAATGTCATTGTCGAATCAGGCATCAGTCAATTTGCCAAAAGTGGTGCTTCTTATGGTCCGCCCCTTTTTGGGGCGAAAAGGAAATCACCCCAGATCTCTCTCTTTGACTTTTATGTTCAATCCATTTTTTTTTCACAAAACAGGGCTCAGGTCGAAAACCTAGATAGCTGTCTTGATCCTTGTCAATTTATCTTCATTAGTACACAGACTAAAAGGAGGTTCTTTCAAAGAGTGAATCGAGTTGTTGCACTGAACGTTAGCTATCTTGAAGAATGTGACTTGATCAAAGCCGTATGATGTCCGTATACGGAATTACATATGACGAAAGCATGGTGGGGATAGCCCTCCCGGAAGCCATAGAGATTACAATGAGAGCCCTGTTTTGTGAAAACATGAAAGTCACACAGCTCCTGCCTGCAAAAATATATATATACAAAATCAATCAAGTTGTTGTCTTTTAATAGCTTTGCTAGTTACACTGACATTCTGTGACTGTTCTTCCTTTTTTACTGGGTTCACCAGAGCTGTGTGTACATTATATGGCCCCGTAGCCAGGACCCATAGACATATTTATGTCAATCTTAATAGTCTGAATAGCCAAGTCACATTGCCAAAAATACTGATGTATACCTATATTCAGCGAAAAAATTAAAATGACAGGTGTAATAGGCGGAATATGTGTGCGGGGGCAGGGGCGTGGTGGCGGCGGTTACAAACATGAAAAAAGGATACGGGACTCAAATGTCTGGGAACCACTGCCTTACAACACTGGCAAGGGCCTGTCATAATAGCGTGATAACTACGTTACGCCACTGAATAGCCCAAACCTGAATGTTCTGCTATACCAAATTGAGAGAAAACTGAAAATTCAGAAAAAGTATTTCCTGTATTTTAAAAATACAAAATACATGTATTGTATTTTGTTACATTTTCTGGCAACAGTATTTTGTATATTATTTTGATACATTTATTTGAAGTTGTGATCATTTGAATGTATACCCCTCAGAAAAGCTTTTGCTGAGAAAAAGGACCTCTAATTTTCCCAAATTGCCACCTCACCTGGGACAAAGGGAAGACAGTTGTGCTCATTTGCATCTCAGTGAGATTAGCCCTCCTCTACAGATGTCACACTGACATCTGGTATCTGTAGCCCTTCCTCCTACAGGTGTCACTGAAGACTCAAGCATTTTAGTGTTATTCTGTATTGCATATATTCTTATTAAGCATATATGCCATAACATATATGCCATGAGATATATATGTCAAGTGTTGAGTGTCTCATCATGTGAAGCAGTTGTTTTTGTTTGTAATAAATAATCGAATGTGATAATGAAGTACGGTAGCCTACGCAGCGTCTTAACTGAAGCTCAACTCAACTATACAGCTAGCTTGCCGCTAACACTAACTGAAAACACTTGTGGATACCGACAGTTAGCAAACCTAGCTAGGTAGCATTACCATTGGATTTGAATGGCTGTTATGCTAGCTCTGGCTATCCAGACAAAGGAGCCTTGTTTCTGGACACGTTTCACTTGACGAGCGAGGGCAATACAGTCATCTGGAAAGTTTAAAATGATACTAAACGAAGGGAAATCCACTGTATGGAGATATTTTTGCTAAGTAGACAATGCAGATTGTAATTAGGCTGGTGGATATGTCCAATGTAAGAAGTGTGAAGTTTTAATGAAATATGATGCAACTCTGATGATGAAACTCTCTCAACTCTCCACAACAACATGGATAAACCTCGCTGGTTGGATGTATCATGTAGATAGTTTTCAGAACGAACGTCTGCGTGCAGAAAGATCTTCAATGGTAAGACTTGTCTGTTGAGCCTATGGTGTATCATAAAACGTGAGTTTTATTAAAGCATAGCGTGTGTAATGTGTAGCTATTTCATTCCGTTTGTTAACCTTTCCTGCAGTCTGTCTCTGAACGTAGAGATTGCAGGGGAGTAAAATGCTCCGCTGCCGAAGTAGATTACATGTTTTTAACTTCGGATAAGAGTAGTGGAGTATGATGCTGTATAAGTAGCCATGTGTATTGCTTGTAATGTGCAGCTGATTGGTCGAAAAAAATAAACAAACGCGATTCAGCAGTTCATATGGAAATTAGGTAACACTCCCCAAAGCGTGACGAGAGCGAAGCTGAATTTAACCAAACTGTACCAACTTCAAAGACAAAATGTATACTTTTAAGGTAACCAATACTGTTTTCTGAAACATGGAGTGGCTTCTTCATGACTTCAACTTGCACATTCTGCAAAAAAAACGAAAATCACTAATTTTGAAAAAAAACCTTCAATTGTGTTTTACTCGAAATCGTCTCGGCCGACTTGTTCCCCCTTTTCGCGTGCCGGGTCACATATTCGATTAAAACACCTCATTTTTGCTTTTTAATTTTTAACTAGGTGGTGCTATACATGTAATGACTGGTTATGGTATGGGTTGACATGGCCCCTTAACACCAACATACAAGAACAATTTGGCCCTCCAAGGCCCTACAGTTCTCAGGATATTCGAAGAAAACTGTGTCGCGCCACCTACAGGCCAGTTGGTGTACAACCATATACATCAATTTATTGCATGCCCCCCCGTGAACGGAATTCCACGAAACTTAACATGCAGTCAGAAGGTGTCATAATGATCCCACACCTCCGATTTCGTGCAGTTCTGACCTTGTCAACTTACAATTAACATTTTTTACAACACTCCATTTTTGCTTTTTCATTTGTAACTAGGTGGCGCTATACATGAAATAAGTGGTAGCGGAATGGTTGACGTGGCCTCTTAAGACCAATATACAAAAAAAATGTGGTCCTCCTAAGCCCTACGGTTTTCGACTTATTCACAGAAAACTGAATCGCCCCACCCTCTTTAAAACGGGTCCAGTCCGACGGGGGTGCAACGGATCAAAACGAAAATCAATGGTTCCACGCTCATCTAGTGGGGCTACAAGCCCACCAAATTTCGTGCACCCCGGTGTTTCAGTGTCCCGGGAATCGTTGACAGAAAATCGGCAAACTGAAAAAAAATCGCGCAGCGGTCATAATAAATGTATAGGCTGTTGCACTGCTATATGTCTTTAGATCTGCATAGTCTTCAGGGGGGGGGGGGGGGACAGTACAGCAGACCTTGTCTCCGTGTATGAGACTCATGCTAAATGAAACTGCCTGGTTCCCACACTGCACAGCTGCAGAGAAGAGATGGGTATCAACAGACAGTCCGAAGAACCTCTTGGCACACCAGGCGTCACGCCATGGGAGAGTGTGTTCTCATCAGCGCCCCTTTCGGTCATCCTCTTTTTAAACCCATTTTATTATACAAGCCCTGCCAGGGTCTATGTGTGAACTCAACAGAGCGTATCTTTAAGGCTCCACAGAACACGGTTTTGATAAGGAGACGGGGCTGTGCATGCTGATACAAATGACCAGATGTGTGCTGTTTTTTAGTTTTTTTTCTACCTGGGTGTCATTGTGCCATGTAGAAGTGGAGCTGAATGGGTGGTGAGTTAGGCCGGAAAGAGCAAGCCTACCAAGCCATGCCAAAGAGAGATGATTATAAACAAAGAGGCAATATGTAAGCTTTCCATTTTTTTAGCTGGTCTTCAAAGTAAACACAGGGAAAGGGAAAAGAGGAGGAGGAGGAGGGGGCGGAGAATGAAAGAAGAGAGAGAGAGAGAAAAATCCAAAAATTACATATGCCACGGCATAGCGGACTTTGGGATCATTTTTCCATCTCTCAATCCCAAGGCGGTGTCTAATTATCGCATCATAATGAAAACGTTAAAATAACTTTGGCCTTTCCTTGGGACTCTGCCCGGCGAGGAGACGCAACTTTGTCCAGAGCTCTCTGTGCGCCTGCCGTGATTTTTGAGATTTTTTTTGTTTCGTCTTTCTTTCGGTCCACCACAAGTTTGGACCGTATAGCCCCATGTGTGTCACGCACAAGCAAGAAAGATTGTTTGTTGAGAATGTAAAGCAGAAAAATTCAGAGACCCATTACAAACAGAGCCCTCTTTATAATACATTGGGCAGCTGTCATGTCTGACCAGTAAATGTTATGATAACTGGATGCCGTTCAATGGTAAAACATAGCCCGCCAATTTTTAAACATTGCAGTGTGTTAAGGTGAAAAAAAAGGCCTAGAGAAATATGTCAGAAGTGTAAATCAGGTTCATTCCCTCTCACAGAAAAAGCTTTCTTGGGGATATGCAACACAAACAGTATTTAGAGATAATCAGAAGATGTGAATATGCCAAAAACTTTATTTATTCAGTATTAAAACGTGATTTCTATGTAAGATAGAGCTCAAAACTTTAAACCCACCCAAGGTTATTTGCGGCGGCTGAAAATGCATTGTGAATGGTAGAAAAAGCACAGGGAGCTCAATGGTTCACAAGCCAAGCTAATCAAGGCCCTGATAAAATAAAAACACTTCCGCTTGGATATGTGAAGGTCATCAGATTAGGGCATAGCTGTGTAAGCACGCGTACAGACACACATACACAATCACAAACACACACACACACACACAAACACAAAAACACACACACATTTCTCACACACACACACACATACAGACATACACACACGTTTCAACACACAGGAAATATGACTGAGCACAGACCGAAGGACAATGTAGGTTCTACCAATTTCCAGCCAGGAAGATTGCCTTTGAATTTATCCCCCTCACACTGTCATGGAGGGGATGGCTGGCTGGAGCCATCCCATGGGGATTTACTATATGTCAGCCGTGGTCTCACCCCTGAACACATAGGCTCTGGATCCCTCTCCACTTACCTAGCTGAGGTAGACTCGCACTGCAAACTAGCCAGACAACCGCTTTTTTGTTGATCATAATTCAGGCTACTTTAAACACCACCTCAGGCTACCTCACAGGAGCAATGTGTCAACGGACAGAACTTTCTCTTTGAAAAGTGATGGCTGATGGAGCAATGTTAGCTTTTCAGAGCCACAGCAGCATTCTTGTCCTCCTGATGCCTGCCAGACTGGTGCGGTGGGGGCAGGTCCCCACTGGCACTGGCAGGCTTACAGTTCGAAGCGGGCATCATGGATATAGTCCCGTCACGTACCCTCAAAGGTCGCCGGCCTCACCCCATCTGTAAGGATCCTCTCGACGGAGCAAAACGACTCCCAGGGACTGGTGGTCACTTGAGGCCCTGAGTCATGCCGCACTGCGCCTCCTCGCTCTACCTGCCACGCCAGAGAGAGAGAGAGAGGGAGGGAGGGAGGGAGGGAGAGAGAGAGGACCTACGATTGATTGTAATGGCTGATAAAATAGTTTCCACAGGGACTTGGCACGCTCTGAGCCCATTTGGCATCAGGCGCTGTGGAACAAATGTGTATGTGTACTCCACGCATAAGGATTACAAAGATAAAGACCAGATGCCGCTAAGCACTCGACCTGAATTTAGATTCAGGCCTGATTGAGCTGCTTCTGTCCTGAGGACGGGCGCAAGGGGGGGGACGTGGAGGCAGTCAAGAGTAGATTTTCCATATGAGGTCCGGTAATGAAGACACACACTGGCTGTGGTAAACTCTGCTTTGGCCACACAGTCGACAACGTCATCTAGAGGAGGGCAGAGATGCTTTGTGGTTGATGTTGACACCTGACACACCAACGCAAGGGTGACTCCTGACAAATGAGACGCTACAACATCTCAGGCCAAAGTCATCTATGAGCCGATAAGGCAAGCAGCAATCAGTTTGATATTCATGGAGGTCACCGCAAATGAAGCGGAGATCGGCTCCATTACAATGCTCACGGGGCTGCGAGGTGACCTGCAGGATTCTCTGCGTGATCTAAACCCCTGCCACCGCACTCTATCACTCTACCCCACTCTGCTGGTCCACCCTTTTTTACGGAGGTGGAATCCAATTAGTCCAGATTTATGATATCGAAATCAACTACAGCCAGCCAGGCTGTGATTGGGAACCTTCAAAGCGAGAGGGCCAACAGTGGAAGAAGTGTAATGAGAGAGTGTTTTTCATAGCCTCTCTTCTTCTGGCAGCCGTTGCATGTGATATGTAAGTTGCTAATGACAGTAGGGTTCTAAAAGGTCTTCACTGTCGCCTGCCAGGGCTACTTTAAACAAAGGCATTGTTCTGCATTTCCCACACATCCCTATGACAAATAGAGTGATGTGTTTTGAACTTACTGAAGGGGATTTGCTTGAAAAGACTTAAACATCTGAAGCCAGCTTCCACTTCATGAAATTACATTAAATTTCATCCAGATATAGACATCCTGTCCAAATCAACAGTGTAGCTGAATAATTACTGCAATTAATGACAAAGTGTCAAGAGATTTAAATGCTGTCATTATTTTTGCACTGATATCGTAACTAAGATGAAAGGCAGAAAGTACATAATTTCTTTTAATACCAAACGGCTTAACCCTGACATCTGTAAATGCTGTATCGTCGTCTCCAATTTAGTATGCCCCTTTTTATCAAAATCTAGTTTTGCACCACCATATACTCAATTATATGTCCCTTTCAGCCCATGTGTTGTTGAAGTTTGCTGTTGCTATGACAACCCAATAGGAATAACTACATGCATTCTTGTTCTTTAGCGGGAACTCTGCCCCCTGCTTGCATGGCTGGCACTACGCCCACTAATCCCTCTGCATCATGAATCAGATGCAGACTGTGATATCAAACTCAGCACATAGACTCACAGACTCACTGGCTTCAGGCATAATAGCAGAGGACTGACCAGATGGTGGTTATGGTCATTTTCAGGCAACTTGGGAGTGGATGAGGGTATGGAAATTTGAGGCAGTGTTTTTACCTTTCTTGCTGATATGAAAGATAACCTGTTATAGGTTTTTTTATTCATTACAGTGCATGAAATGCCCTGTATTGTTATTCCTAGGCTTTTTCTTCTTCTTCTTCTTCTTCTCCTCACCTTTTTCTGCGATTAATTCAGCCCGAACCGCTTAACGTAGAAACTTCATTCAAACTTTGTCGCGTTGGTCTTGTAAAGGACACTTATGCTATGTATTTTCACTTTTCTAAACTTTATACTTTTTAAAATATTAAATAAAAACGAATCGAAATTTTCCCATTGACTTACATTGGGCCATTATGACATCATAATAGGGTCTTTAAACTGGCTTGCACCTGTGCTTCACTGACAGCTGCGCCAAATCAAAGGAACCTCTTCTCTGTCCCTCTCAATTTAACTGTAACTAGGAACATTAAGACACCTTCCATTCTCTACTTTTTTTCTCTCCATCTCTCCATCTTTCTCTCTATACCTCTCAGTCTACTTTCTCTCACACTCAATCTCTCTTCTTCACTCCATTTTTATCTCCTTTTTTCAATATTTTCACTCTCTTTTTCTCTTTCACTCTTGTTCACTCTTCTTTCCTTCTTCCACTCTTCTTTCCTTCTTCCACTCTTCTTTCCTTCTTTCATTTTTCTTTCCTTTCTTCACTCTCCTTTCTTCTTTCATTCTTTCACTCTTCTTTCCTTTCTTCTTTCCTTCTTCAACTATTATTTCATTCTTTCACTCTTCTTTCCTTTCTTCACTCTTCTTTCTTTTCTTCTTCCACTCTTCTTTCCTTTCTTCACTCTTCTTTCTTTTCTTCTTTCCTTCTTTCACTCTTCTTTCCTTCATCCTCTCTTCTCTCCTTTCTTCACACTTCTTTCCTTTCTTCTTTCCTTCTTCCACTCTTCTTTCCTTTCTTCTTTCCTTCTTTCACTCTTCTTTCTTTTCTTCTTCCTTTCCTAACTTTTGCATTTCATGCACTGGTATTTCCTTCAGGAAATGCATTTTCTAGTTTACTTTTTTTATTTATGTATTTCTATGTTTTTGTAGCTTCATTTTTTTCTTTTTACATTTAATTGTATTTATTTATGTTTCGGCATAATGCACATAGCTGTTTGAATCTCTTATTTTTCTATGTTGTTTTATCTGCTTGTTTGTAAAGAATTGCTATATGAATAAACTTGCCTTGCTTTGCATTTACTTCTCCCTCCCTCTGCTCTAAACATTCCTGTCTCTTGAAGAGGAGTCTCCTGATAAATACAATTTTAGTGGTATCCATTTTCTTTCTTGGCTGCATCTGACTGGAGTCAAAGTGAAGCTTCCAGACCTATATAAACACACATTCATTCCAAATCTTGACCAAAACGTGAACAAGTAACCTTACACGTGTATACACACATACACAGACACACAGGAGATTTGCCTCATTGATTCCATCCTGCCTTGTATCATCCCCTTAAAACAAATTACTGAGGCTTATTTCAATATCGACGTCATTTCTCCCTCCAGGGAATTAAAGGGCTGACGAGGACCCGCTGCCACCGAGAGACAGCTGCACTCTCCCACAGTAGAATTTACGGCCTTCTGGCTAATTCAAAATCAAGGTTATCTGGCCTTGGTCTTAGCTGAAATTGATTTGAAGTAATGCTTTCTTCGGCTCCTCACATAAGTCTTCATTAGCCAATGCTCCTGACCTGTGCTAAACCTGTGTCATTACATTCCCTCTCTCACTGACACACACACACACACATACTGACACACACACATACTGACACACACACACACACCCACTGACACACACATATGCTGACACACACACACACACACACTGACACACATGCTGACACACACACACACACAAAGCTCAGACCCCATTCTTCAAGTCATCACCAACATCACATTGTGCTCCCTGAGGGAGGTCCCACTCACTGCACCCATCTCACCCCCCTACCTCTGTGTAATCCTGGACTCTGTCAGCCAGCATAAACACTAAACCCACTAAAATCCTACACCATTTGACGTGACACTCTACAACCCCCAGCCCCCCGCCGCACCACCTTCCCCTTCCCCACTCCCACTCCCTCTGCATGGTGTCCACTAGTGCAATAAGGAGACATGGCAGTCCCTCAGTACTCGTGGTTTTTCCCAAATGCATTAGAAATATGGAGAGGGGGCTGCCTAAAATTTCAAATCAATTGCTGCCACCACACTTATCTCAACGCCCTAATGGCGGGTTGAGTGAAACTACTCTGGGGTGAGAGATAAAAGAGAAAGAGTTAGAAAGAGAATTTTTTTAAAGTGGTTAATGGGATTCATCTGAAGATGGAAGCCAGTGAAAAGGAAGATCAAGCCTGGTGGCCATATTGACCCGCCATGTGTCCACCACGACCAACAGAGCAAAACTAGCCATATTCCTGAGGATCAAGGGCCTCTGAGCGTTTAACCACAGCCATCCTACTGAAACATTAACTAGTTTCCAACAGTTTCACTGTGAGGCTCCAGCCAAAAGGCCTGCATTGGCAAACTCTGTGATTAGGGTCTGCAACCAGAGTACAACCCTTCATCCAGTTTTGGACATATTCACAGCACTGCAATGTGCCAAGTTGTTTCATAAATCAGATATAAAAAAATTCAGCTTTTAAAGTGGTGTGCCAACCTTTACAAAGGTCAGCTTTTCCTAAACTGTAAGCAGTCTTCCTCACTGAGAATATTTTTTCTCCTCATAACCCCCCCGCCCACACACACACACACACACACACACACACACACACACACACACACACACACACACACACACACACACACACACACACACACACACACACACACACACACACACACACACACACACACACACACACACACACACACAAACTCACAACCTACCCCTACCCTTCTCCTCTTTCAGGCTTGTCGAACACACCATCCAAGGCCCTCTCCAGAAAAAGCAATCACTCCCATCAAAGCAAGTCATGTTGATAACAAAGCAATGAATTTCGGCCTGCAGTTTCGCTTACCAAGTTATTTGTCAAGTCACTCACATACCATTCAAGTGGTGTACCAGTCTGAAAACACAGCACTCTGGGGGAAAGCGCATATTATTACTCCAAATTAAGAGGCACTTCAGTCATCCAAAATCTTTTATACCCAGACGATTTCTCTCGCCGGCACAAGCATTTTTTTTTTACCTGATATGTCTGATTCAAGGGGAAAGTTCTTTTTCTTGTAAATACTTAAAATGAGCCCACAGACTTCAGAGAAAAGTCTAGCTTTAATTTTTAAATGAATAGAAAAGCTTCACTGGATAAAACAGTGCAGAAGAAATGCAGAGGGTGAAGTTGAAGAGAGTTACTTTGATTCGTATAATGAAACTCAGATAAGGTTCAAATAAGACGAGGGGGTAACAGATTTTCTGTGGTGAACTAGATTATAATTTAAAAAGCGTGGAACTGTTTTAGTGAAGAGAGGAATGGATTCTGTTTGGTAGCATGCAGTTTCCCACAAGCAAAGCACTAAAACGGATTTGATTGTCATATTCATAATGTATTTGTAGGTATTTTTGATCATGTATAACTATATATCAAACTCCTGTAGCTCAACAGGTGTGGCAACGGTTATGGGTATAATTCCCATGCAGGGAGCACATATAATGACAGGCTTAATACTGAAAGTTGCCTTTAGCCAGTTCAATAAGACTACTGTGGTAGTGTTAATGTGACTAGAAACATGCTAAATGTTTTTGACAAGTGTGGCACACATATAGCCGAGCTAGTCTCCGTAGCACAACAGAATGACAGCTGACGATTGATCTTGAATCATGCATCATGACACTCTCTGTGTCTTTCAGAGCCCTGAGTTTATTTTGCTGTTAAACATCCACACATCCAAAAAGAAGGGGGGAAAAAAACGTCTATGGTTTTGTGGATTTTGATCTCCAGACTAGAGCTGCCAAATGCCTCATGCCTAATGCAAAACAACAGGCCAAGTGGAACTAAAATAGTCAAACTAGTCAGATCTTATTCCAATCACCTAAACACCTCCCTATTGGCTTCAGACAGACCCGGACTGTACGACAACGCGGCTTGTATGACTGAATCAAGGAAACACCAGATATGCCCATTTGGCTTCAAACAAACCGCTTGGGTAACCATGCCTTCAGTCAAAAGCATGGAGAATCTCCCAAGGTCTGCCAAATTAGTCTTACCAGACTCCCTCAATCCTCCCTCCCTCAATCCATTTTTGATCAAAAATATCTGTTAATAAAGCCCCATAAAATGCTACAAAAATCACTCGACCCACATGCTAACACACAGCAGCGGCGGCTGCATTAATATTGAGCGTGGCGCTTTTGAACTCGGGCCCCTCGTCTGCAGTGGCGGCAGCAAGGAGCATTCGGATCACACACTTCAGCGACGGGGGTGGCCAGGCTCGCCGAGGAGCCAAGGCCAGACAGAGGGCAAGAAGACACAGGATGGGGAAGAGCAGTCAATGGAGCATGGGAGAAAGTGATAGAAAGAAAGAGGGGAGGGCAGAGAGAGAGGTGGGGGGAGAAAAAGAGAAGGTGGAGGTGGAGGAATAAAGGGAATGGATTCTGTTTGGTAGCATGCAGTTTCCCACAAGCAAAGCACTAAAACGGATTTGATTGTCATATTCATAATGTATTTGTAGGTATTTTTTGGGGGGGTTGAGGGTAAAAAAGAGAGTAAGGGAGAGGGAGACAACGTGGGAGAAGGAGACGAAAGAAGAGGGAGAAGAGAGAAAGGAGAGAGAGAGGGCTCCTGTCATGTGAAAAGGACACAGGCAGCGGAGGAGGAGGAGGAGGCAGCGCAGTGAGAATGTAATTCAATGGAAGACGGATCAGCAGAGACACCAGGACGGGAAGGGACAGAGAGTGACATGTTTCCTCATCACACAGCGGAGTTTTACCATACAGCCACCCATACCTGCTCATCAATGAGGGACAATATAGACAGATGAAGACTAGGGATTTCATAAAGTCTACCTGCAGTGCAACTACAAATTCCCTTATATGCAAATACAGTTACAATAATGGCTTTTCAAAAACGAATGTATAAAAGTACAAGCAACACTAAGACCGTGAGTTTGGAACCTGTTAAATACCGATTCGCACTGTGAGAGTCACATAAGATGAATCTTCAATAAATAAATGTTGATGCAAATGTAGCCTGCTGTGAATCACTTTGGAAGACATGCACCACTGTCAAGAGGCCATTTAATGCTGAGGTAAACTGTTTGAGAATACTGTGTCTTACAAGGTGGGCTGTATAAAAAGCTTTTATTGCAGTGGGAACATGGTGTCTTTTTGGATGTGTTTGTTTATTTTACAACACAGTCTTGTAATGGCTCCAGACAGGTTGAGTGTCCTGGCCCCTTTTAATTTGACTGTAGACACATTTCCTACCCCAGGTAACAGCCTACAAACATTTCTTCCTTTCCTTTTGAATTCTTTCCTTTGTTCTTTGTTATCTCTGATTTTTATACGTTTCTCTTGACAGTCCCATCATGGCAGTTGGAGAGTTCTATATGACCCTGAGCTCAATGATTTACACATATCAGTAAAGAAAAAGAATAAAAAGAGAAAGAGAGAGAAAAAAGAGAATGAGAGGAAACCAGACTGTGGAATGATGGTCAAACTCAGAATAGAATAGACCTTCATGGAAGTGGACCACAAGTTGATAGTCCTGCCACAGGACAACCGTGCGGCCATTCCGGGGGAGATATTTCATGGGCCATAGCGTGTGTGCAACGGTGGGCAGTTAGTCATCCTTGGCAGATGTAAACGACCCACTGGGTGGAGTCCTGTAACGGTGTGGTGAGGCTCTGCAGTGACGTGCAAACATCAAAGACCATCATTACCATACCATAGCACACCACACAGGGAGGAAGAAACAGATGTTCCTCATGCACTTTCACACTTTAAGAACATGTGCTTCTCAGAACACGTGGAACAGTGTTTACATTACAAGGCCTTGGAACAGAGTCTTGGGATCCTCCTCGCTCAAAAGCGGCCTGAACATCAATACTGCCGAAAAATAAGAAGCCATGCTGCCTGCGGTAGTTGATATATCGGGTATGCCCTCATATATTTTCATGTGGCATGATGTCTTCCCAATGGGCAATGAAAGATGCAGAAGCAGAATGTTTGTTGACATTTTGTTTTACATATTCATGTTCACAGAATAGTTAAAAATCTGATCAAAATCAGTCTGATGCAACCCGCGGTCTCTGAGGGATTTGTTCCCCATGTTCTTACAGATTGACATGGTCTAAAGACAAAGAGAGAAGAATATCCACAAGCTCAGGGATGTTATTAATAATGTAACAAAAAATGAGCCACATTTAGCATGCGTGGAGACACACATATGGTTCAAAGGCAAACACTCACACAATGCACAGGCACAAACACACACCCATGGACACAAACACACACACACGGAAAAACAGTGGCATATTTCAAAGTGAAGAATTGAGGCTGATTACTGTGTCCAGAATAAAGAAATTTCACCACTTCTGTCTCTCTATCCATCAACCTCCAATCAATAAGGAAAGCACTTTGGGAATAAATTCTGCACCGCTGACAAGTCATATCTTACCATACATTTGATATCTGTATGCACACAAAATCTCTTTCTCTCTCTTTCAATCACTCTGACTCTCTACCTCTCACAAACACACACCTACCCTCTCTCTCTCTCAGCCTTGATGCAGATGTTAAGCTGCCCATACACTAAATAACTAAAATCCCCCCTGAAAAAATGTTCAAAAATAAAAAGTTCAAAAACTAAACTAAATGTGAGCAGCCACAGCATCAAACACTGCAATACACCATAACACAACAGTAGACATGTCCACATGACACATGTACTCCATTTAGTTTGCCTCTCCCCCTGTTTGACGTTAAAGAGCCAAGCACCAGTGCTGGCGAACGAGGCCCCAAGTCCCTGTTCGCAAACAGCCTAGCATGCATGACCTCACTCGAAAATGAGCAGCACAATCACACTGGGCAAGGAATGTGGCTCCTAAGCTTAAAGCACCACCCTATAGATCCCTATAGCTTTGCAAAACCTCGTTAAGGTAAAGTACAGCCATTCGGTGGAGAAATCCCTGTGGCCACTCCAGCGGCTGTCGTGACGTCCGTTCACAATCACCATACGTTTCAGTGAATGCTGACCAGAAATAATAGACACAGTTTCGGAGAATAAGAGAACAAGTTATGTAAACTCTTTGTTCAATCCAATCATAACACAATGTATTTAATTGCAGTGGGAGAAAGGAACATTGCTTGGCATACATGTAGCAGTTTGAGTGTGTCACTTCATCCGCAAAAGGTCAAAAATAGTGAAAAGGAGAGAAAATGGACAAATTAAACTTTGCATGAAAGGAAATAAAATGAAAGGCAGGCACCCCATTTGTATTCTCCACACACACGCACACGCACACGCACGCGCACACACACCCACACATCTATGCATTTAACTTTTTTGACTACCTTTTTACGTTTTTGGACTGCTTAACATGAGGGGAGAGTTATGGCTATCTAATTCAAAATTCTCACAGAATTTTCACAGTGTTCTTCTCTCTATTAGTGGACTTATGTATTGTGCTGCACTTGCTTGATGTTTGGCTGTTTAAGTACATTTTTTAACTTGCTAGTTTTTCAACATAAACATTTGTGCCATTATGGAATTAGTTATTTATGAAAGAATGCAACAGGCTGTAACCTTATCAGCGCCGTTCCTGTCTCACAGAGATGTGTAGTTTTTCACCAACAACAACAACAACAACAATTTATACAGGCTGAAAAACAAAAAAACAAAGAATTTGTCATTCTCTTTTTGGTTTTCATGTGGTTTATGTTAGTGCCATGACCTGGTCAGTCTTTCTTGTCAGTCGACATGCTTCTTTGGCTTCTGGTGTTGTCTTTGCCAGTTCCATATCCTTCAGCTTGTCAACAAATACACATGTACTACTGGCCATTGGGGGTCTCAAAGTGTGATTTGTAGTAAGACAGTGGTGTGAAAGTGAACTACACCCCGCAACTTTACCGGGGATCTCAGTAGCAACAAATACCAATTCCTGCATGATCGGGTGTGTGAGGACATTTTAACTGTCTTTACACTTCCAACAGTAAATGACTGCTCTAGAAACTGGGAATTGGAAATTGGCAAAAGGAGAGACAGGACATGTGAGGAGGGAAAAGAAAAAGATATCTTTCACATTTCTTGTAACATTTCCTACTCCTGGCAACGACTCCTAGAACTGGGGAACTACGCTTCCTGTAAGGTCTGTATGAAAGAGGGACTGTGGACCAAGGAAGAAAGAAGCAAAAGGCAGAGACAAAGAAGTAGAGCGTGTAAGCAAGACCGGTAAAGGAAAGAAATGGTGGAAAAATATAGCAGAAACACGGAAGGCGGGGAGCGAAGGAAGAAGAAACAGAGGATAAGAGAGAGGGAGAGAAATGATGAAACATGGCACGTGGGTTGCGCGAGCTAGTGGGAGCCATGATGGAGCGGTCGCTGAAGCGCCTCTCTCTTAATGTCCTCCATTACACAGTGGAGGTGGAGCGTCAGGCTTCTAAGTGATTGGCTTTCTGCTTAGCGGGGTGCAGGGGCAACCTCAGAGGGGAACTAAAGGTAGGGAGTGATGGTGGTGGAGGGGTGTGTGTGGTGCCCCTTAAATGACGGTGAGGAATGAGGCGTCTCCCAAACGCACTCCACACTCCATGAACTCACTCCACCTCACCCACACCAACAACATTCCGACACCTACCACCAACTTCAATGTCCTGTCGTGGTGATGTGTATGTTTGTGTGTGTGTGTGTGTTTGTGTGTCTGTGTGTGTGTGTTAGTGAGAGTGTGTGTGTGTGTGTGTGTGTGTGTGTGTGTGTGTGTGTGTGAGTTGCAGGTCACCTCCACCCCCATTAATGAGCACCACTGGCTGAACACATGCTCACAGCCTGCTACTGCCAATTCGTATGGATGAGCCTTATACATGTATATATCCCACACAGGTGCGGCTGCAGCATACATCATTACTTGAAGAAATAACCACATGCTGTGTTTACTCAGGTGCGAGTTCGCCTGATTAGTCCATAGATCATGGAGTAAAAATGCACACCTTCTCCAAATGCTTTGGTGTACGTGTACGTGTACGTGTGTGTGTGTGTGTGTGTGTGTGTGTGTGTGTGTGTGTGTGTGTGTGTGTGTGTGTGTGTGTGTGTGTGTGTGTGTGTGTGTGTGTGAGTGTGAGTGTGTGTGTGTTGGCGGATGTGTGAGTGGGTGGGTGTGTGTGTGAGTGTGAGTGTCTGTGTGTGTGTGTTAGTGTGAGTGAGTGCGTGTGTGTGTGTGTGTTGGCGGGTGTGTGAGTGGGTGGGTGTGTGTGTGTGTGATAGTGTGAGAGTGTGTGTGTGAGTGTGTGTGCTTGTGTTAGTGTGTGTGTGAGTGTGTATGTGTGTGTGTGTGTTGGCGGGTGTGTGAGTGGGTGGGTGTGTGTGTGTGTTAGTGTGAGAGTGTGTGTGTGTGTGTGTGTGTGTGTTGGCGGGTGTGTGTGTGTGTGAAGCCAGGCTGCAGCAGCGTGTGACAAAATGCAGGTGTGTCTTTGGGCTCCCTGCACTTTGTGCTGGCTAATGGCCTTGCCTTAAAATGCAAGTGAAAAGGGTAATTAATACCAATATGCCTCCACAGTTGAGGCTCAATTTGTGAATGAGTCACAAAAGGCAACGAGAGGGCCCCTCAGGAGCGGCGGGCGGAGAGAGGGATAGAGGCAAGGTGGAGAGAGGGATAAAGGGAGGGTGGAGAGAGGGATAGAGGGAGGGTGGAGAGAGGGATAGAGGCAGGCCGCCAGATGACAACCTTCCATTTCCTCCAGCCGTGGAGGTGGAGGAGCGCTCAGAGATCTGGAAGCTTTATTCATCGCAGGAGCGGGGCCGACTTTTCACCTTTATTCTCCTTCGCTGTCCCTCGCCGTGATGAATTCTAATGGTGGTGGCCTGAAAGAAAGAGCAACAGGAGAATGGGAGAGGAGGAGAGGAGAGGAGGAGAGGAGAGGAGAGGAAACAGAAGAGAAGAGAGGAGAGAGATTTCTTGCAATATGTACTTATCTTCATTTTTGAAGGACCAGTATTTTTAGGAGAAGTGATATAATTGTATCCATTTCTCATTACAGACATTTTCTGTGATGAAGTGAATGTAGATAAATGTGATTTAGGTAATGACCACTGAGTAAAGGAAGCAAAGAGATTTTAAGAACGGGAGAAATTAGGAAAGATGGAGAAGAAGAATGAGAACAAAGAGAAAGATGGCAAAAAAAGAGGAAATATACCAGTCAGTCAGCAAAATGAATCTTCACTGCCATTGCTGATTATAGTCTTTTCACACTAGAAGATTTTTCAAAGCTGGTCACAAGCCCAATTGCAGTCTTGTGGGACTGGGGTCGAACTGTCAATTACTTTCACAGACTTCTAGTGGAAAGTGAGATCTGTGCTTTCCGAGACCCCCTGTGGCTTTTTAGTTTCCCGATAAAGATACAAAACACCAGATATTATCAGGCAACTAAAGTTCAGATTCGACCGGTGAGAGAGAATGATATTATTCGCAATTGGACACGGTAACAACCAATAGGATTAAAGCACAAAGAAAGAGGAACAGAATATTGGAAATATACTATAATATGTGGGCATAGGGTTACTAGTGTGCAATAATATGAATTTACATAACTGCCATGAGAAGACCCACACCTAATTTAAAAATGGTTCCCAGCATTATTCCATACAAGTCAGTTACAGGGCCTTTAAGGTAAATCAGCGTATCCAAAGCAGCAGATCACCTGCACATTCACATCAGGAATCGAAATGGTTTCAGGCGTAGATTATTTCTCCATGATAAAAGTACAATGAACTGTGCCATGAAATAATGTATGTACAGTAGCTTATTGCAATCAGAGGCATGAAAGAAAGCACAGAAAGGACTGAGAGTGTATTTGCATGGCCATGGCCATGATCAAATAAACATGCAAAACAAAAACAAAAAGGATTCAGTTAAATCAATTATAGTTGTTCAGCTCCACAGGCCATTCGCCTAAACCAACTTCAGAGCATTTCAACCCCCGACTGCAACACAAACATCAGCACAAACAAACTACTCTCTGTAGGATGTCTCTGGTAGGGTTTTAAAGGACGAGTGCGGTGCAGTTGTGTTTCAGAAGGATTTTTTTAAACTAGTCAGTCAGTCCCCTAACATACAAACATCCCATCATCATGTGTGATCCCCTGAAAGATAGCGGGGACTTCATCAGTGACTGTGACGATGTGCCATCACTACACATGAGTATGTGTTCTGACTGCCATACACACACACACAGCCTGGCTCTTTGGTATTGCGGTCAGAGTGCATGTTTGGCACCCTGTAGACCCGGGTTCAAGTCAGGGTGGGGTGACTACGATCTCCCTTCGCTACAGTGACACAGTGCATAATGTCAGGTAGCTACACTAGAATGGGCCTCATCATCACTCTATAGACTGTAAATGCAAATGAGACCTATTTTTAGGTGCGATATCTGGAGGGGAGGGGGGGTGAAAGCCCCCAACTCCTTAGGATTTCCTGTTGCTAGAAGCTGCTCCTATAGAGAGGCCTTAGGCATTCACTTGGTTTGCCTTTAGAGAATCTGGCTATGCTGCGGACCCTCCTCGCTCATAAGATATTGGGGTCACTTGGAGTAAATGCTGCCGTGGCCAAATATACATGAGAGAAAATATACAAAGGCAAGAGGCAAAAATTATGGATAAAAGCAACTTGGTATACACTAAAGCGCCTTGATTACTTTCTTGAAGGAAGGAGTCTTATTTTAGAGAAGGAAGTTATATTTTTCCTCAAACTTAGTCTGAAACATCTGAGGTAGAATAGGGGATAAAACTTTTAAATTAATCAGACAAAATTAAGCGGGAAAATTGGTGGCAAAATTAAGAGGTGCCTGAGGTTTTTTCTCTCTTTCAGGCAGACTCTTTTTCACCAAGACACACTCACTCACACACACACACACACACACACAGTGGGAAGAGAGGTATTTCTCTCAGCAAGTCTGTTATTGGACCCATGGGATCTTGACAAAGAGGGCATTTTCTGTTTTGCCACGTGCTCACACCTATCTCCAGGTTTATCAGGCCTGGGAAAACCCTCCTTTCCCAGAGTACCAATACCAATACTGTGCTTATCTTCCCGTACAAAAGAACAGTTCCTGCAGCAGCAACCCTATTGATACTTCACACACCGCTTCTAGACTATGGCCATTCTTCCAATCCCATTACACCCCCAACACAGGTACTGCCATCATTGCAATTAAATTATATCCCCCACCCCTACTGGAGGAATGTCAGCTGCACACGCAAGTACACAGCAGAAATGAAACAAAGAATAAAACAAAACTATGAATGCATGTTTGTGTGCTTGGGTGTGTCTGTACATGTGCTCACCATCACCCCAATCTCTGGAGCTGGGGAATGATCTGTGAGGGGCCAATCAGCTTTTGGCTGGTTGAGTTCAATGGGATAAAATTTGAACTACAAGGAAATATAAACGTATAATACTGTCAACATTGGCTCGACAATGCACCAGCCACGTACAGAGAGTTTAATAAAATATAAGCAAGTGGGAAGGTGGGCTGAGGTTGTTTTCATCTGCATGGGGAAGGTGGAATATACAAGGGGGGGATGCTGGAGCTTGATTTTCCTGCTGAAGGTCCTTTCTGGACGCAAGGGTTTTCTTTGTACACATATTCTAAAAACATTTCTACCAGAAAAGTTAATCCTCAATGGGATTTTACAGCTTAAAATGTAATAATTTAGTATAAAATGCTTTTAAAATCTTGGCCTTAGGCCCTGTCCTTGGTCCAGGTCTTGGAGCTTCAGTACCCTTGCAGATCCTGCCAGATTCAGATAGCACAGACTGAGCACACCTCTGGACAACTGGACAGGGACCAAACTGGTGGTGGTAAGTTTCTGGTGGTGGTAAGTTTGTGGGGGGGGAAAGTGTGAAAAGTGACCGGAGCTGGCAAAACCTCTGTACCCATCTGTACCCATTACATTCATAATGGCTGTGTGTAAAAGTGAGTGTGGGCTTGCCAGAGCTCTGTGCCCATTGAATTCATAGTCTTCTGGATTTCATAGTCTGGAGCTTTGGAAGCTCTGGAATTATTGCATTCATGTCGGCACGATTACCACCACCCTTAGCATACGTGGATAAAACAAGTACCTTTAATTGAAGCATCAATTAGTTCTGATCCGATTAGTTGTGCATCTAGGATGAGATGAGAGTTTTGTCTTATGTAAGATTCACAACCTGTTGAGGACCATCTTATAAGCAGTTTGATTGAAGAAATTGGTAGACTACATGCAGCTGCTGTAGTTGTTGCATCAATCCGAAAGGATTGACCTGTGTAGTGCAAGGGCAATAAGACACAACTCTAAATGATCCCCATACCATTGTTTTTCACGTCCATTGTTTATTCATGTTCATTCACCAAGTAAAATGAATAAAGGGGAATAAGAAGGAATGCGTGCACAGAATGAGTTATTAACTCTGGTAATGTTGATTGTTACGCTAGACTCTAATGAATCAGTCGCTGAATGTTTCAGAAAGATAGTAACGAATTGAGAAGAGAAACGTATACCAGATAGAGTCAAACCGCATGCAGGATAGAAAAACAGAGGTAAATTCACCACCACGCATGAAAACATGAAATTAACATAAGGAACACAGCATAGAGCAGAGCATGGAAGTAAAGAAGCCTTTACAGAGGAAAGAAACCACCCTATGCAGTATATTAAGAAAGAAACCACCCTTTGCAGTTTTTCTAGAACCTTAGGAGTTGATTTATCTATGCCTTTGATGGCAAACAAACTGGGATAGCTAGGATTATTACATCTGGCAAGAAAAACAAATCTTATCCTGAGAGGTTTCTTGTCAGGGAGAGAAGCTTACACCTTGACAGTATCTAGAAGAATGCCAAAGAATCAGAGAGAGATTCAATATATGAGGAGTACTCCTGAAGCCCAAAGTGAGCCACACAGCAAAGCAGAACTTTTGACTCCCATTTGACTCCAAAGAGAGGCCAGTCTGGGGGATGAATGGGCATAACTTTAAAATCTGTAAAATGGGTGTTAGCTAGCTAGGCCCTGTGACCTGCCTACTTGACAAGCTGAATAGTGATATCGACAGAAGCGTAATGCAAGGAAAAGGGTTAGAGAGGCATACATTTGTTAACGCTAGCTCAAAGGGGAAAATTATCCCTGGTATTTGCGAGTCGCTATGCCAATAGAATTGATGCAAAATGGGATGAAAGGAGGTGAGGTAAAAGGAGTGATCACTTAACCTTTATTCACTTTTTTAGCTAAGAGACTAGATACAAAATCAGCTTTAGTTAGAGGAGATTATATTAGCGACAGGTTAGAGTCCTCTCCTCATAGTCTAGCAGCAGAACAGGTACACAAGTCAAGGAAAATATAAATGTATAATACTTATTGCCTTATTGTCTTATTGCCCTTGCACTACACAGGTCATTCCTTTCGAATTGATGGAACAACTTCAGCAGCTGCATGTAGTCTACCAATTTCTTCAATCAAACTGCTTATAAGATGGTCCTCAACAGGTTGTGAATACACAAGTCGAGTCCATTTAAAGACGTGATGAATGAAATAGCATTTGAGTCTTCCTGGCAGAACTTGCGCTAAAGTGTCCAGAGTTTGGAAAATGAGAAAGAGAGAGGTGACGAAGAGAAGGAGGACAAAGAGAACAGGAAAAGTCGGGGTAAGAGAGGACACAGTTAAGTGATATATTAGGAAAGAAAACAGTGCCATTTTTATCGTGTCAATGCTTCCATGAATTTAACAGTAATATGTGTCTGCAACTTTATACATTGAAGGTATTTGATGAAGCTAACCTTTATTTCCCACCATGTACCTCAGCATATACACTTACCCTGACCACATACAGGAATGGCGTTCCCAGTGGTTTTGGAGGTGGAAAGGTGAAAAAGAATTAGACACAACATCTGCTTAACAGGAAAGGGAGAGGTGAACATTTGTAGAGGTAGTTGAGGTGTTGAAAGGCAGGTGGAGAAAGGGGATGAACTGAATGGGAAGGAGTCAGACAGAAAGCTCTCACTCTCACTCTCGCTCTCTTTTCGATTTGGGAATTTGTACATACCTACACACCCTTTTGCACAGACTTCCATTCATTTGAGCTTTTAAGAGGCATACAAAGGTGCTATCGCTCCAAGCTATCCAATTTTTCAAAAGATAGAAAATATAGTGGGGAATTGTTTTCTCCACACTCCTCTGCTTATTTTAGCACTCTCTCTTTCTTTCTCACTCTCTTTCTCTCTTTCTCTCTCTATCTCTCTCTCTCTCTCTCCTTCTATTTCTCTACCCTCCAGTTATGCACCAAGAGACTTAAAACTTTGGAGCCTCATTGTGACACAGTTCCAAGGCAAAAGTCTATGGAAACTCCCTAGGGCTGGGGAGACTGTCTGGCCTTTTACTAAGCCAAACATATCGCTGCAAGGAACAGGAGCCTGAGCATTTGAAAGAGCCTACTATCTCTGACACAGTCATACACAGGAAGAGAGGAGTTGGCATGCAAAGAAAATCAAACAGAGGTTAAATGCTATCACAATAAAGTAAACAAACCCACGCTGGTCCCTGGAGAAACAGCATTTGCCAACAGAGAGAGCCCTCACAATTACAAGGCACCATAGCATACATCAGATTTGTGAGAGAGAAGCTGCCAAGCCTGAAAGCAGAAGTTAAGCACAAGTAAGTTTCCATCCAAATATACTAAACTAGCCTACATTGCCAACTGGACAAATAGAATGTACCAATACATAGAACAGTCATCATTTCTGGCTTCTGTTGAAAGCTACCAGCACATCTTAGATGTTTAGTCTAGTTTCAGTTGTGGCCCTATCTGAAATATCCTCATCACTTGCTTTGCTAAGGGGCCAACAATACTTAATCTCCATCAGTACAGCTCTCAATTCGCTGTCTCACTATCTCAGCGTCCACATCCAGATTCCCAGCCATAAATCAGAGGGCGAGTGGGTTCCTCCACGCTTCATGGGGCCGGCTGAGTCTCCCTAGGCTGCCTGATAAGGCCTTGATGTGGGAGAGAGCTCCATAAATCTCCTCAGTATTTTTTTTCTCTCTCTCTCTCCGCTGGTCTTTCTGAACAGTTTGCGGGCAGTGACACGGCCTTGTCGCTCTCCACAGAGCACCGATGCCAGGGACACAGTGTGCATACACCCCACAGATGCACACACACAAGCACACACACACACACAAGCACACACACACACACACACACACACACACACACACACACACACACACACACACACACACACACACACACACACACACACACACACACACACTTACAACTTACACACACTCAGAAAAATAGATAGACACAAATGTTTTCAGCTTCCAATGGGTGATACACTTAAACTCTTCATACATACACACAAACACACACACACATACCCATACACTCGAATGCTACTCTTAGGCCTGGCCTTCCAAGCCTTCCAACACAACACACCACAGCGACCCACACAGACCCACAGACCCACACACAAACACCCACACACTCGCACAAACACACACTTAAGGATAACATGAGGTGACAGGCTTTCTTTGTCTTTGGCGTGGGATGTTTCCTTTTCTTTTAGAGTAATTTTAGATGCGCGTGTCCTGTTTGCCTGTGCCTGTAGTATTCTGCATCTGGCTCCTGCCTTGCCGTGACTCCGCTGCCTCCGCCGGCTCTGTCGCTCGTCTGCTCTGTGCCCTTGCCGCCGCCTGTGATGGGATGCGACAGCTGGGCATGCGTGCCAGCACCTCGCTGTGCCCAGATACTAGAGGCCCGAGACACGCACACCTCCGCCGCATTTCCCCCCCGAATTTTCGTGCCACACACCCACATCAAAGCACATCAAAGGAGGAGACCGAGCGGGCAGGAGAGAGTGAGAGAGGGGTTGAAAAACAGAGAGAGTGGAAGAGAGAGAGAGAGAGAGGAAGAGAGCGAGAGAGTTATCTATCTTATTGGGCACGGAAACATCTTGAAGGCAGCAGGGGTAAAAACCGGGAAGGCAGGTGCTAGTCTGTAGCTCTCCTGACAGGTAATTGAATTAGAAGAGATAAAAAGCCAGGCACTGAATTAAAAATAACACTAAAAGAAACAGACCAGAGGAAGATGAAAAAAATTGTCTGCATCACATTTACACAGGCAGCTTTCCCCCTGTCTGCATACCAATCCATAAGGCAACAGTGAGCTGCCGAACAGGCACCCATGGTTCCCCCTGATAGTCTACAGTGCTGGAGCTTTCATTTTTAAAGCCAACAAGGATGGAAACATGGAGCCACTGCTGCATGCACCAGGGTGAGTTCTGGGCCCGGTCAGAGCTATAGTGGACCACCGTGACCCGTAAGAAAAACGATCACAGAACTCTGAACCAGGGTGATCAGATGCAAACAGACCAAATGTGGGTTGTTAGTTTACACGGGACCATGTAGGACATTGCGGAGAGGTAACCTTTGATATAACGTCCATCTAACTGGATAAGAAACATTTGTAATCTGCCTTTTAGCTCGTAAACAACTATTCTTTGTCCATCATTCTACTTCTACTTTTTTTAATAGGGTAGAGACTATGCCGCAACGGCATAACTGGCTCATGTGCCGGGTGGGTAAAAGTGTTCCTACATCTGACGAGATAACTGGCCGATGAAAATGCAGAACAGATCTTAATGTGTGGGATGCGGCACATAGAGCCAAAATGCTCTGAAGTACAACGCAAAGCAAGACCTCTGGTTACCCTACTGGAACTAGAGGAACAAGAGGAACCAGGCTGGACACTAGTTGAGAGAGCCACGCCACTGGGTCCACTAGGCCATGGCAATCCTTGAGAGCCGCCCATCTTGAAGGTTTATTAAAAAGAGGTTTCGCGAGGTGAAGTAATTGGCCTATGGATGGTTGGGCTGCCAAAGCTTTTTTTTTTTCTCTTCTGCTTCTTTTTTTTTTTTTTTTTAGGAAATTTTTTCGTTTCGGGAAGGTTAGCGCTTAAAGGCATCCATTCAAAAGGCCACACACATGCAAAACGAACAGACCTATCTTTGAAACAAGAGTGAAGGAGGTGGGGTGGGGGTTGATGGGGAGAGGGAGAAAAAAACAGACAGCGTGTTAAATATTCATGATGTGGTCTAGGCCGATAACTCATGTTTTCTCTCTTTTTTTCTTCAACTTCTTCAACTTTATAGCCTGAAATAAATTAATGGACAAATTGAGCAAGTGACAAACTCAGCGATTTTCCACAGATCTCTCTCTCCCTGTCTCTGTCTCTCTCTCTCCCTCCCTCCCTCCCTCCCTCCCACACACACACACACACACACACACACACACACACACACACACACACACACACACAAACAAGCGTTACCTCACACAGTCGTAAGCAAACTGATGTAAAAGCCCTGTGAGCTTCCAGTCAGAGTGCTGGAGGCGAGCCTGACAGCCGGTCGTAAAAATCTGACTTTATAAACAGTTTTCGCAAATAAAATGAGGAATACCACACTGATACTGCACTAGGGGAAGTGCGAGGGGAAACTTTTAACAATTCAAAAAGAAGGAGAGCCCAAAGGATCATCCAAGAAGAAACCCCAGAGCTCCAGGCGTGCAATGGCAAGGCACAGAATAGGGGTTCTAGAAACGCTCAACTGTTTCTACCAGAAAGACTCCGGAGAAGAAATAGAATTAAAGGTTTAAATCCTGAATAGGACACACAGCCACGAAGATAATATATCGAACATAAGGATAATAAGTGTCTGGAGTAGAGTAACAGTCTTTGGCGTAGGCCTCTGTCCACAATCTGGCAAAAGGCAAGAAGAGCTCAGATCCTGCCAAGGGTAGAAGGCAGGGGCGAGGAGCCCCCCCCCTCCCCCCAGACCAACTGCTACTTTAAGTAGCAGAGAAGGGTATGAGATGTGAGCAGAGTTAGGTGCTATGCACACGAAGTCTAGGGCCTCCGAATCGGATTTACTTTTCACACCAATCGAATCTTTTAATTTCGTACATACGGAGGCTGGCAACGAGAGATTTGCGTAAACACGGAGGCAGCAGATTGCGGTGAACCGACTGTAGTACATACCTCACGCCTGTGGGTGGCGCTTTAGCGCTTTATTTACACAACTGAAAAAACGTGAAAAACCTAGAAGAAGAGACTCAAAAGCACAAGGTAAAGGAAGCAGCAAACGGATAAACAAATTACACAAGACATTCAAGCTCCAATTAACAACATTACATTATGATGGTTAATAAAATCAGTGGTCAGACTAAAGGATATGCGAAAATGAATTCTTTTTTCTATTGATAATAAAGAGTTTGGAACAGTAACATGACATGTCTGTCATCCCATCTCCCATGATGCATTGCTCCGAGCATTTTACATACATTTATGAATAAAAAAGCAAATTAAATCGCTGGCCAATTTATATTTGTGGTCATGAAAGTTATGTTACGTCTGAATAAGAAGAATTAGATCAAGATAGGGGGCTAATCAAAAATCAGAAGACTGGGTTAATGTTAGTGAATTCGAGGCCCACCATGAGTGAGATTTTGAGGGAGAACAAGTTATTTATATACTGGTTGGAGATGGCGGAAAAGATCACGTGGGGCAGTGACGTCATCAGGTTGCGTGAAACCGTGCAGACGAACACCAGCCCCCGTACCGATTCAAATCTACTCACTTTCTACCCCGGACTGCGATCGTTGCAGAAACGAGGTGCGGATAGAGAGTGTTCGTATGGATGATAGGGCTATCTGTATTAGCTATCCGTATCAGTTTGACAAACTAGGCTCCATGTAAACGACACTTTAGTCACCTATTGGATAGTCAACTATAGATGAGTGAATGACGTAGACTATGAGTCTTTCACGTAGCTATCATTTCTCCATAACGGTTTATCAAAACAAGAAAACTGGTTCTTTTTTCCAATTAAAGGTGCATCACAGAAGAAAACCGCCAGATAGCTGATAATGAAAGAAATTATCATAAAAATATTTGAAGTAGAACTGAGGTAAAAGTTTTGAAGAGCATTTTTTCACTGCACCAAAACTGGTGAACAGATATGGAAGTGAGGGCAGGGAGGTGTATTTGGGAACGACTTACATAAAAAAACTATCTTCAGACGCTAATAAAACACAAAGCTAATGTAGTGGTAACAAATAAGATGTTTTTTTTCTGATGTACAAAAAGATAAAGTTTTTTGCAGAGCAGAGCAGAGTGGTTATTTCGACTATAAAGAGCGAAATGAACCGAGGTCATTTTTGGATGGTAAGCGACGAAACTCACGAGTCCTCTCACACACACGTTTGTGCGGCCACTCAACAGAACGAGAGAAACGACTCCGAGCTCGGTGCGACGCATCACAATTACACAGCCTCCAACCTCTTGAAGCCTACACGCCATTACGAGGGGGTCAGCGTGTGTTTATGGAGCCTTTTCATCATCAGAAATGCATCGCGAATGCATTAAGGCCGCATTCAAAACTCATCACACGCCATTCCGCCTTACATAAAATGCTGGCCAGATTAGCGCGTTAGCCACAGGCGGACACGCAGACAGATTACAAATGGTTCTGCAATTGCAATGTGGAAAAGCAGAGCAGTGGATGGTGGCTGACTGGAGCACGTTGAGTGTGCAGCACGCTCAGTTTGCAAGGGCAAAAAGCAGAAGGCACTAATCACACCAATAATGATAATGCTGTGCAGTGGATGTCTGAATCAACTTTTCTGCACAACACACTCACTCACACACACACACACACACACACACACACACACACACACACACACACACACACACACACAGCCATTCACACATACACATACACACTCACACACAGCCATGCAAAAACACACATACACTCACACACACAGCCATGCACACACACACAAACACAAACACACACACACACACACACAGCCAGACACAAACACACAAGCACACACACAGACATAAATACACAGAAGTTGGGGTAATAGCAATCTCAGTCCAGAGAAACATATTACCATTCTCAACCGAACCCCATCACCCTGACTTTTCCCCCTACTTAGATGCAACATTAATCTACATTAGCAGCAAATTAGGCAAGATAGCATGTTCCATTAATCTTCTAAAGAAATACTGCGAGCGGAGAGGGGGCGGGAGACAACAAGGAAGGAGGGAGGGAGGGGGCAGGTTGGGGCCAACACGAGCACAAGACACTTCCTGATAAACATGCATGCGAGCACACACGCACACGCACACGCACACGCACACACACACACACACACACACACACACACACACACACACACAGACACACACACACACACACACACACACACACACACACACACAAACACACACACAACCATTAACTGAAAGAGCCTTGTTGCAGGATTTCCCCTGCCCACTTTATGGATTGTTGAGCACTTGCAACTTGTAGGTCTTTGTGACCCACATAGGAGAGGCTGCGTCTCCAGGGAAGGGGACCAGTCCCAAAATTAGGCAACGACAGAGGGAGAGGGAGAGGGATAGGGAGAGGGAGAGGGAGAGGGAGAAGGAGAGGGAGAGTGCCGTCAAAGGGAGGCCTCTGTGGAGAGATTTAGCCCGTGGAGCTGAGCTACAGCCCTGGACTGGATCCTACCGCCGGTGAAATGCACACTGTTATAGACACCACGTACTGACAGGACCTCAGGCAGGGGGTAGAGGGAGGAGAGGCCGGAGAGTGGAGGTGTGTGTGTGCATGAGTGTGTGTGGTGGTGGTGGGGGGAGGGGGTTGTGTGTGTGTGTGGGGTGGTGGGGGGAGGGGGTTGTGTGTGTGTGTGGGGTGGGGGGGGGTGTATGTAAATCCTAAAATCTGCAGGGTTTCCAAGTAACCAGACGTTCAGGTCTTTACTGCTTATTATCACAATTTTTCCTCTTTATTTTAACGGCACCTCCAGGACAAATTATGGGTCCTGCTGACTCGGCAGATTTTGTGTAAAAAAAGAAAAAAACGAGAGATGAGGAAAAAAATCTGTCTCTGTGTGTGGGTGGGTGTACAAGATAGAAATTGTCTGTGTGTGTGTGCGTGTGGCCATGGAAGACTTTTTTTCTAGTGCTTCTGTGGAGCTGGTCTGCCCAGCAAGGCCAGCTCTGATGAATGAGGAGCAGGCATCCCGAAGTGACCTCCATCTTTTACCATGCACCTCATTATCCTCCTTCCAATGAGCTATCTCCCTTTCCCTCCATTCTCTCTCTTTCTCTCTCTCTCTTTCTCTCTCTCTCTCTTCCCCCCCCCCCCACACACACACACTATCCCAATGGAGGATAATGAGGTGCATGGTAAAAGATGGAGGTCACACACACACACTATCCCAATTAGCATTATTCTTCCATTATGTTCTCTCTGTGTAAAAAAGCACAAGGTTACATGCCAGAGGGGGACGCATACCCACCAACTTTGTTCTAAGTTTTACTAAATCCTCTCCATCCCCTCTGATGTCAGTCACTACAAATTAGAGGGGTTAGGGTATCATTACGGTCTTTGGTGTTGTGACTTCACGCCTGTCCTTTATGCGAGAGGTCTGGTCAGTTTGCACCGAAATCTCCCGAGGGGTAAAAGGAGAATAAGAAACACAGACAGGCTTCGCTTGATGGGAGGCGCCTTTCAGGGAAAAAAGGGGTGAAAAAAAGCCTTTCAGAGACGTTACCGTCTCTTTCCTGCCAGCCCAGAGAGAGAGAGAGAGGTGGTCCGAGGCGACACACATGAAACAGTTAGGACAAATAAATAAATAAATAAATAAGTGAAGAGGTCTGTCACTTGAAACAGAATGCCACGATAACCAAACACACCACAAGAGAGACGTCGGCGGACCCGAACTTGAAACGGTTGTCTGGCTAAGTCAAAACACATGACAGCAGAGACTGAGGGGAAAAGAAAAGACAAGAGGACAAAGACAGGAAAAAAGAGAGAGAGAAAGAGGGAAGAGGGGGGTCCAGACAATTGGGCAGCCATAAGGAGATAGAGGAACGCAACGTTTATTTGGGGGCGAGACATTTCATCACCAATCTCTTAAATGTGGCAAGGACTAGGCATGGGAAGTAACACCCCCACAACCCCCCACCCCGCCACACACACACACACACACTCTCTCTCACACACACTCTCCCACTCCCCATTAAATTCTCACTCCCAAAGACAGAGGAGTAATGAGAAAAACACAGGGAACATCCACAAAGCTGCCCCAGTGAGATAAATAGAAAACATGCCGGCGAGCCACAAACGTTCTGGTTTACATGGGCGATAGAGTCATAACAAACGCATGCAAAGCGGCTTCATTTAAATGAATGCAATCATCACACCCACCTGGCCGTATTAGTTAAATAGGGTCAGTGTTGTGTGGGGGCGTGCGCGTGGGTGTGTATGTGTGTGTGTGTCAAAGTTATCAAGGCCATTGGAATTCCGCAGCAGCTTTTGGTGAGACAGGGGGACGTGATAGCGGGCGAGAGAGAGAAACCGCTGGCCTTTTTTTCAAGTCCCTAACCCTCTCAGAACGCAGACCGCAGTGAAGCCAAACACAACTAACCCCCTGAAAGAGGCTGGAGGAACCACAACACAAGAGCGAGCAAGCTCTAGATGGATCTGTTCCCCATGCCCAGGCCTTGTTTAACTCTCACATGGGGAGCGAGCGAGCCTGCCACAAATCACTCTATCTCCATCTCAAACTTTCTTTCTGTCTCGCACTCTCTCAATCCCTTGTGTGTATGTTAGCGTACGTGCGCGCATGTGTGTGTGTGTGTGTTCTCTCGCTCTATGCAATTCGATTTATGGAGCTTAAACATTAGGTTGAAACAGAGATCTGTTGTAAGTGTTGCATGAGGATAGAAGCTGTGGGTGTCACTTGCAGTAGTATAAAGGACCCAGAGTCTAGTGATGAGTATAGTGATGATCAGGAACAGCAAGCCACTTTTAGATTTAGGTTCAGATCCACAGAGACAAACGGAGAGGCAGGGAGAACCAGATGGGCGCTACAGGGATAGAGATATATGAGGTGGAGAGCGGGGAAGAGGAAAGGGGGGGAAGGAGAGAGAGAGAGAGAGAGAGAGAGAAAAAAGGTGGAGGCAAAAAAGAGAGTGGGAGTAACCATAAGAGAGGTGGAGAGTGGAGGAAAGCCCAAACACGCAGCACAAGTCAATGGCGCTTAGTATTCGCTCCGCATCTGAATCCGGGCGCTCTCTCCTCAAAGCCTGCACTGGCGCATGCCCCTCCCCTTCCAACACTAGACCAAACTAATGGATTCCCAACCCCCCCCCCCCCCCACCACCACCTCAACACACACATACACAGACAAACACACACACACACACACACACTCACACTCACACATTACCCTTCCACCCACCTCCCCATTTGCTGCACTGTAAAACTCATAATTCCCCAACATTTCTTATACACCCCTTCATTATTCTTAAGGAATTCAATTTAGCCCCCAGACAAGGAGGTCTGATTCACAGCTAAGCCTGTGGGATGGAGAGGGAGAGAGGGGAGAAGAGAGGGAGGGAGGGAGAGAGGGGAGAGCAAGGGAGACAGGGAGGTATTGTATTGTGAGGCAGTAGTGGCTCCATGTTTGCTTTGGTTTCTACGGCAACGCCAGACTGCAAAGAGATAACTTAAACAGATGTGGCGAGAGAGAGGGAGAGAGAAGCACAGAGAGAGAGAAAGAGAGAATGAACAAGAGAGAGGGAGGGGAAATAGTGAAGAGAAAAAAAGACACTGATAAATCTGCTGTGTCTGAGCAACTTTTCTTTAAAAAAAAAGAAGTGTTGGGTATACTCCGAGTGGAGGAGACTGAAAGGGAAGTGAGAGGGGAAAAACAACAGAGAGGAAGAGGAGAAGAGAAGAAGAGAAGCCATTGAATGGTGACTTTGTCAAATGGTTGTGGAGTTATAGGCACTTCCATGATAATTTGGAGTTGGACCTTCTTTGGCCTTTCGCACTAGCACCCATCATTGCAGTTTAATTTTTTGACACCAGTAGAAACGTTCATTACTTTCTGCTGGCATGGTAACCATGGTTACAGGGTCATTGTGTGTGTGGGTGTGTGGGTGCTTGTGTGTGTGTTTTGCCTGGGAAATGGGAGAGAGGTACGCT
The DNA here is from genome assembly GCF_963457725.1 of Sprattus sprattus. Lineage (NCBI taxonomy): Eukaryota > Metazoa > Chordata > Actinopteri > Clupeiformes > Clupeidae > Sprattus > Sprattus sprattus. Next base: position 46,246,568 of record NC_137923.1, on the reverse strand, counting down.
ATTAGAAATGGCATATTTCAAGGGTAACACAGGGCATTGAAAGTTCTTACTTTCATCTTGCAAAACAGCATTGACAAGGCCTGAATTAAAAAAGATCACAAACACCAAAAAACTCCCTGTATCTAGCCAGACAGACAGAGAGAGAGAGAGAAAAACTCTTCAATGAATAGTTGACAGAGAAAGAGAGAGAAAAACAGCAGTTAAAACGACTATTTCTATTTCCCAAAAAACATCATCTCAAGCCGGCTCAGTGGCAGATAATTAAAAGATTAAAATTCTAATTGGAAATCCGAGACCTGTTTTCCTGTCGTCCGTGGGGGCCATCGCTACTTCCTCTCCTCCTGGCGAGGAGTGAGCGCTGACGCACTGCTATCTGTGCATAATTTATGTTGGCTGATTTATTGATTGATTCAGCGATCTTAAGGGGCCTCCTCCATTATAAAACAGGGGGATGGAAGCAGAACATGAGCAGCATAGATTCTTTCACACAGAATGGATTCTTTCATAATTAAGCTTGTTCGTCTTTAGACGGTAGGGGGCTGCACTATTTCTTTTTTCTCTCTCTCTATCTCGCTTTCTTTTTCTTAAGGCAGGCCTCTTTTTAAGATGGCTTATCTGATCATCAGTTATCTTGGCAAACCCCCCCCCCCCTGCTTTCTAGCTACAGAGGGAGAAGGAGGAAGAGAGACGGAGTGAGAGAGATAGAGCTAGAGAGAGAGAGAGAGAGAGAGCGAGAGAGAGAGAGAGAAAGAGACAGACAGAGAGAGAGAGAGAGGGAGAGGGAGAGAGAGACTTGGAGAACACAGGGCTGCTTGGGCTCTGGAGCAGCTATAAGACAGCATGAGAGAGAGAGAAAGAGACAGAGTGAGAGAGGGAGAGAGACAGAGAAAAAAGAGAGATAGAGACTTGGAGAACAGTGAGGACACTGCTTGGGCTCTGGAGCAGCTATGCTTGCTGGCCTGTAGCTCTCACCACTTCACATTCAGGGGAATAGCCTTCATGCTGCCTAAACACAAAGCACTGGCTTCAGCACCCCCCATCTCTCACACACACACACTCACACACACACACACACACACACACACACACACACACACACACACACACATTCAAACACTCACACACACACACACACAATCACATACACACAATCACATACACACAAACACACACACACACACACACAGTCACACACAGTCACACACAAAACTATAAATGATTGCCTACTCCATTACTCAATGCTTTTGCTTCTTTCTTTGTTTCTTTTCACACTCTGTTCATGGTGTCCTTCTTTTAAGCCTCGCAAGCTCTCAGATGCTGTCGACTGTTTCAGTCTCAATCAATTTCAAACCCTCATTTTCTGAACATCTCTGTCTCTCCCTTTCCCTCTCTCTCTCCCTTTCCCTCTCTCTCTCTCTTTCTCTCTCTCTCTCTCTGGCTCTCTCCATCAGCCTAGTGAAAGGAAGTTCAGTGCAAATGGCTTTTTCCTCTTCAAATTATCCCTCCGCATTGGAGTCATTTCTCAATTAGGGCTTCTGGGAGATAATTACACTTTATTAGCGCTAATATGCACGAGCAGCACAATGGAGAGCCTCTCACTGCTGGGGTATTTACATTGGGCTTCGCAGCGTCTGCGCTCGATACATCCCATCATCAGAGCCTCTTTCCTGGAAGTCTGATGGCGTATGATGGTAGTTCATATCAGCCATAATGGGTCAAAGGGACGTTACCGGAGATATTTTATGTGGGGAAGGGAGGAAAAAACATTATTGGATGGTCTTTGCTTTCTTGGGCGGCATGGCCATGTCTGTCTGCACTGCAGTTCATATACCTGGACACAAACACTGTAGTGAAAATATACCAGTAATGTTTTGTGACTGATGAAAATATTTCAGTTATGTTTTGTCACTACGAGTCTGTGCAAATTTGGCACGTGCATGTTGACCTGGCCCGATAAATTACCAATTCGCGTCTCTGAACTTTCTGTGTAGTTCTGTGTAGAGTCATCAGATAACAACCTGATGCGTGGAGCACTATCAATAACATGTACACTTAGATGCTAGACTAGCCAGTCTGTATTAGTGCAATGTGAGGAATTATGCATTCTTACAAGTTGTATGTGGATGCTGTGACGTGTGTCTATGGCTCTACCCAAGACATTCAGTCTTATCAGTCTGTAGTCTGTAACGTAATATGTGTCATAGGCCCTCTCTCACTCTTATGTATGTTCTCCAAGTTACCCCATTACCCCCCCACCCCCCCAAACACACACACACACACACACTCAGCCCCAGCACACTCCAGCTCAGGCACCCATTTGGGTCTGAACACTTAGCATGAGGCTAATCCCTAACAGGCCTGCTAGCGCTTTGCTAAGGGTCACCCTGAAAAACCCCACCATTCCAGAGCTTCTCCAGGGGAGGGGTTCAACCCGCTGCTATACACACTTCACCCCCGGGGATCCATGCCGCCACATCCCGGGAAGTGGGGAACGGGATAAAGAGGTTAATTGATGGAAGTTCTTGTCTACTTTTTTGAAGGACACCCTTCAATACGATTGAGTCTTTTTGAGCAAGAACATTTAAAAAAAAGAAAGACGAAAAAAAAGGGCATGCTCCATTTCGCTATTTACACTGCACGAAAAGCAAGATTATCGGGCCCGTAAACGCTGTGATACAGCCGCGAATGATCACCATTCCTGGCTGATCGCGGACATTCCCCCGAAATATCCGTCTGCCGCATACGAACGGAAATTCCCGGGAAGGAACCTGCGAGGGGAGGGGGGCCGATGTGTTTAGCATTCTCACCTCCCGCTGACAAAGGTGCGAATTGCTCTTATTAGCATATTGACTGTCAGCAGTCTAGCCACACACACCCTGCTGCAGCCATTGGTTGAAAACGAGAAGGAATTGAATTAAAACGTCTTGTGATGAGACGGAATGAGATTCTCTCTATATGTCAGCTTTCAACTGACAAAACGTATCCCCTCCCATTTACAGCTATTGCCCCATAAAAACGAAATTAAAATGTACACGATAATAATTTAATTAATATTCTGTCTTTGGGGTTTTGCTCCGGGGTTATCACATTTCTTGATTAGCTCACCGTTTTCAGAGTTCTGTCTTTAGGGTTTTGATTTTGGGGATTTCACGATTCTTGCTTTGCCTTTCATTTTCAGAGTTCGGGGGTTCCAATGTACTTTCGAGGCTGTTCCACTCATATTCCGGAGCTTCCTCTCTGTAATGTTCTTGAGATTCACTTTTGGCATGTGATTATACAGAGTCGGGCTTACTCTGGTATCGAGATAGTCATTTCGCAACTTGGGACATGTTTGCCACTCGTAAATATCTAACCTGTGACTTTTCAGGTAGATTTTAGGCAAGCTTTGCGAGATTTGAACCTGTGCTCTTCAGGTTAGTGGTACTTAATACCTAATGGTGCTGTTGCTAACCGCTTAGCCACCTTTGCTGGTAATGTTCTAGCTCGTCGGTGCGACCAAGTACCTGGTTTATCATTCCTCCCTCCTATGGGGTATTTCTCTTCTGTTACTGGAGCGTGCGAATCGGGAATTGTTTAGTGGACTTATGTGACATTTTAATTATGTTCACGTAAAGGCGCCCGAGGCAACATTAGAAACTTTAGACTCGAGTCAGAAACAGAAACAGATTTATTGTCACGTAGGTATGCGCCTACCTGAAATAATAAACTTTCAATTTCTAGTCTTTTTTACACGTAGTAAGTTTCAATAACACCATACCATTACATATCGACATTCATAGTGGTGTAGTTGTCCCTGGAGAAGTGGGTACTCTTTATTTATTCATACAGCACAGGATAAACACCCTGTTTTGAGAAGTGGGTATACCCAATGCTGACTGAAAAATAAGTGGGTATATTCCGTATACCTGCGTATATACTGGACTACACCACTGGACATTCAAGGAGCAAAGATGCGACGTCGTTGTGTGGTGAGAACTGATTAAAAAAAAAAAATCGCCTGCCTTCTGTTTTCCACGGTAGATCGCATATTATGCTAGAAATGGCTTAGCATGGGTGGGATGGGGAAAGATAACACCTTTCCATCCAGACGCAAATTTAGCTAATCGGAACCTGTAAGTGGTTTCCAGATATATATAGTTGATCTCTCTTATTTGACAAAGCAGTGAGTTAGCTGTCTTTCAATGTCTCTTGTCGAATTATCTCACATGTTTATGGTGGTATGTGTTTAAAAGTTTTAACTTAGGCTATGTGTAATGTTCCTAACTTATATATTATTATTTCACCTTAATGTTCTTGAGATTCGTTTCTGGCTTGTAATAATACAGAGTCAGGCTTACTCTGATAACAGTCATTAAGAGTCGTTAACAGTCGTTAAGCAACTTGGGCCATGGTTGCCACTAGTGGGGATCGAACCTGTGACTTTCAGGTTTTTTAAATCAGTGAAGCAGTGACGGGGGGGGGGGGGGGGGGGTTGTTGTGTTCAATCCAGGTCAATTAAATTAACACAACAAAACCGAGGCCTGGCCAAGGGGAAGGGGTGGGGGGGCTTTCACACCAATGTGGGCTTCTACGGCAATACACAGGGTCGGAGACTGTCGTAAATCCCACATTTCATGTTATGCTTCACGTGGGAGGTGCAAAACCTCAGGCCGGTACTCAGCCCATCGTTTGCATTCAACAAGTCAGGGGTGCCTGATTTGCTCAATGGGGCGTGAAATAAAAAATATTTAAATAAAAGATTGAATGAAAATTTAAAAAAGGAAAAACAGCTGCTTCAAACGAGTGAGTGGCTTCACCACTCTTATACCCATAATACGTCAATTAGGGAAATCAAGTGGAGGTTAATCTTCTTACTTGGGGGAAGAGAAATTAGCTGGCAACTTACATGGGTGATGAGTCTAAAAAACATCAAAGTCCCTCAGCTCAGGGTGGGGAGGAGCAGTGAGAGAAAGGGTGAAAAATAGCGTGAAACGCTTCAATCAGACATGAAGGCCCTGAAATTTCCTGATGTAAATATCAAAGCCAAACGCAAAGGCATGAGAAAATGTGCCATCTTTGAGAGACTTGGTGACAAAAAGGGAAATCCGAGACAAAACAGCTAAAGAAAAATGACAGGAGACAAAAGAAGTAGATGGTGTATAAAGAGGAGAAGATGATGGAAATGCAAGAGAAGAGGGCGGAACAATAACAGGTGACAGGAGAGAGAACGGCAGAAGAGAAAAGGAAAGAAGAAGACGAGTGAGAGGAAGAGAGGAGTAGAGAAGAGGAGAATGGTCAAAGAGAGAGCATGGCAGTGAGGGCCTGTGTTTACTCCCAATTTTAATTTCTATTTACGGTCCTCTTCTCCTGTCTTTGCTTTGTGCTGTTGTTAGCTTTCCCTGTTTCAGCAAACATTCCGTATTCAAACTCTGAACAAGCTAAACTAAAAGCCTTACATTCTCTTACCCTTCACAAACACACACAGACTCTCTCCCTCTCACACACACACACACACACACACACACACACACACACACACACACACACACACACACACACACACACACACACACACACACACACACACACACACACACACACACACACACACACACACACACACACACACACACACACACACACACACACACACACACACACACACACACACACACACACACACACACACACACACACACACACACACACACACACACTTTTTATCACTTCTAAGCTGCATTTTGATGAGGTTGTCTAAACGTCCCAGTCCCAATTTTACCGCACTAAAAATAACGCAGGAGAGAGTCTGAAAAAAAGTGCAGTGTGAGGTCAAACCTTCAATCATAAGAGCCCCAGTCGCACAGCACTAAATCACTTAAACACACAGACAAACAACTGCAACCGACCTGGGGAGACTGAGTGAGGACGGCAATGTATATAAATGATAATCTGGGTTATCAGGACTTAAAGTAGCTATACAGACACATATGCAGTGATAGAGGAGAGAGGGAGAGAGAGAGAATGAGGGAGGGAGAGAGAGAGTGAGGGAGGGAGGAAGGGAGGGAGAGGGAGAGATTTGTAAGTGAGTTGTAGTGGATTAATTCAACTGTCAGGAGGAGAACATCTTCTGTCTAAAAGGCTTTATTAACTTTCCTGCGAGGCCTGGCAAACCTGCCACTCAGAGACTTCCCGTGACACAAGAGGAACAGATTTTCCCGGCAACAACCCCCCAAAGACACACACACACATACATACACTCACACACACACACACACACACACACACACACACACACACACACCCTCTCTCACTCTCTATCTTTCTCTTCCGTCTACCCAATCGGATTCTGTCAACAACGAGCTTGTGAAAAGACGATGAGTTGCATTACCTGATGGTTCTATTTCGGGGTGGAGGCTGAGTTTGGCAGATGGGGGTTGGTGTGTGCGTGTGTGTGTGTGTGGGGGGGGTAGGGGGGTATGATGCCGCCGTGATGGAGAGCAGCACAGAGCCACCACAGGAAGGTGCACCGGTGTAATTCAGATACGGGAAGTTACCTGAAGGCTCTTGTGACCATTTAGGTAAATTAACATTCTAGCAGACTCACACACACATTCTCTCTCTCTTACACACACACACACACACACACACACACACACACACAAATACATACAAATACATACACACACACACACACACACACACACACACACACACACACACACAGCAGACACACACTTACTCACACACACGCATACACTAAAAAAAAAGAGACCTAGACATGTTTGTATAACTTTCTAACTTATGTCATTTGTTCCCCCAGGTAAGTCTCAACTGTAACTTTGGGATTTGGATACATTAACACACAAACTCTCTCTTTCTCTTGCTCTCTCTCTCTCTCACACACACAATCCACACAAACACACAGACACATACACAATCACACACACACTCATCTTTCCCCCTCGGGTAAAGTCATCTGTGATAAGTTTCTCTATTCCCAAGCTGAAGGCAGTGGCTGAACTGTAGTCTCTAAATTCAAATGCAGATAATCTGTGACAGACTCGTCACTCAGGGCTACCGGGCTCCCACACACACACACACACACAGCCTCTCATACACACACACACACACACACACACAGCCTCTAGAAGACAGATCAGAGACTTCCACAGAAGAAGAAAAAACTAAGTTTTAACTCCCACAGTCAAATCTCCCATCTAGGAAATAC
>NC_137923.1:46224361-46236861 GCF_963457725.1 Sprattus sprattus | reverse complement strand
TGGTAGCGGCGCGGGCTCATTAGGGAGGTATGAGTGTACTGAAGGTGGGGGGGATTACACAGGGATGTTTGACCTACTGGAGCTGATGAGCAGCGCCGCCGCTACCAACGCTCACGCCGCCTCATCACAGCAGGGGCTGCTAGCTGAACTCAGAGCACAGGCACCCTCCTGCGGAATATTCCAGCAGAAGGTGCTCTTAAAGGGATAAAAAGGTTCCACACGGGGTCTTTTAACAGATAGAAGTTCTACATAAAGGAAAAAAGGTTCCATGCAATGCATTTACAACAACTAATGTGTTACATTAAGGCAGCACATGACATAAATGTGAATTTACTACAACATTTAAAGGACACCGATTAGGGTCTAGTTTTTGTTGTGTGAAGTGGTGAGCAATAAAGAATTATGTAGTTCTCATGGGAGATGTCCATCAAAGTTACACAGGTGTACCTAGGGTTGCCACCTGTGTCTGACAAAAAACCTGGACATATTGATGACACGACATACCACGGCCCACCCATGGACGGATTATGAAACTATGGGCCCCTGGGCCTGGCCGTGTAAAAGGCCCCCCACTCTTCGCGCACGAAAAAAAAGTATTCTTGTGCAAAACCTTACATTGAATTGACCTTGACATTTTTTTTGTTCAACAGCACAATAACTTAATTCACCTGTACCTCAACAGGATATACAGTGCACATATACAGTACTGTAGCGATCACACAGACACTACTAGTATGAATCAACAATGACTTTATTGGCCGTTATGATTTCGGCTGAACACATACGTTTCTGTGGCTGCTCTCATAGAACTTCCAGCACAAGAGACACAGCAACAAGTTACACGTTCTCTTAAACCGGGTGACCCCGCCCCCCTGGCTACTCTGCCAGCCCCCCGCAGCGCATAGCAACACATGAGCTGCTGCGGCTGACAGAGAGCCAGGACACAGGCACACAGACAACACTATGAACATGAACACATTAAACATACTGGTCGTTACAGTACATTTGCTAACACAGCGCAGGTACACTTAATAGTTAATCACAGTGACTTCATGCAGAGGCTCTGGCTTAGGGGCCCCCTGAACTCATGGGGGCCCTGGCCCAGTATGCTTGTTCGTCCAATCCATCCCTGGGCCCACCAATATTTTAAACATAAAGCAATCTCATGAGTGGAAACAGCTTACCTAGTTCCTTAGATACTGGTGTGTGCATTGCTTGTGCTTGCCTTCTCTACCTCTCAGCTAAACACATGAGGGATGACATTAGAGTTGCCTTTATCATACTTTGGCATCACATAGCCTATAACGCTTAATGCATCTGTCATATAGGCCTTCTTGATGTAATCATTTTGGTCTTCCATTCACACTGTGTGTTTCCCTTTGCTGCAGCTATCAGTGACACTTGACAGGTAGCTGTAACCATGTCGCACACCATGATAAGTAGGCCTAGCTGTTAATTCGGCAACAGTAACTTTGTCTGCTGAATATTTTATAATCATGAATGAAATTGCCTTGGTTTGTCTGGTAACTTGAACACGATTCTGATGGTTTTTTGTTTAAGCATGTTCATCCAAAGCAGATTTCACTTCATGCTTAACGAGAATCTTAACTGAGCATAGGTAACATGTAGCAGAAAGTGGATCGCCTGGTGTGGTTTTAGCCACTTGGAGAAATTTCCTTTTTTCATCCAATCATTATTAAAACAAGTGTTACCTTAAATTTTCTTTTTTAACTGGCCTGTCAGTTCCAGTAGTGCCATCCTCGTCCTCAGTCTCCCCTCCCATGTCAACGTTGTTTCTATTCAGCACAACCTACAGTAACTTGCAGTAAGCGATTCAACCTCTTTCACACGCCCTCCGATAGCAAGCATCAGTCGAATTAATGCGCGAGCGAGATTGGCTATGCAACGTCACACACCTAGTGGCCGTGCAGTCTGCGCAGGAGAGAGAGATTGAGCATAAAGAGATACAACGCATATTTTGAGTGTATGGACGCAAGAAAACATATTTTATGATCAGGAATGTTCATGTTGACAAAGCAAAGCCCATGAAAAACCGGGACATTCCGTGTCCCGGGAGAATTTTGAAATTTTCCGGGACAGGCTACAAAAAGGACAATCCCGGTAAAACCGGGAGAGGTGGCAACCCTAGGTGTACCTGGTGTGCTGTGGCAGTGGTACAGGTTTCATTCTCAGTATTACCAGTCAGTGTTCCATCAAAATGATTATGAAGCTATTCATTTAAGGTAAAATTGTTACATTATGTTGCTTTAAAATCGATACTCCTGTTTCCAGCAACACTTTGCTCTTTGTGTAATGCAGAGAGGAAAGTTAAGACTTGAGCAATAAGAACTTCCTTGAAGCTTCTTCATGTGCTGAGCACTCACTCTGTGACCATTTATCAATGGCAACAGACATTCAAGACATTCACCTAGAGAGCACAGCACTGAATGGTGTCCTTGACCGAAAAATACTCAGAATCTTCAGACTAATTAGAAGGTAGTGAACACAGAGAGGAACTCTTTGAGGCCACAAAGCTGTAGGTTACATGTCAAGCCCTTCATCAGAGGAACACTGTAGACGCGCTCTTCAATGGACACATGCCAAAGGACTATAAAACGGATAGTACTCCACAAAGAAATGAAAATTCTGCCATTATCTACGGAGCCGAAGGCCATCAGTCAACTATTTCTCTTGTTGCAACAAAGCAAAATGTCCAGAAAAGAACCAGAACCGAACCGACCACCCTTCACCTCCATTATGCAAAAAAAGAGTTAGAGTTAGACTATAACTCACTGTTGTCTATGAACTTTTTTTCTATAGAAAAGAAGGTTCTTTGAAATGAGCAACACCATTTTAATTATCGTAAATATCTATTGACTTCATGGGGGCATAATTGAAGAGGGCTGTGAGTTGTTTTACAGTGGGTGAGTATTGTAGTATTAATCCTGCATTATACATTATACAATACAAAGCATGGAGTTTCAAAGCAACCAGAAACTATAAAATGCCATCACCAACTAGCCCTGATAGGAACCTGTTAAATGTCAGAGTCAACCTATCAAATAGTGACAGAAGCAGCAACGAAGCCACTCTCCAGACCCAGGCATAGAGAACAGTAACTCTGAAGGCTCACACATGCACACACTTTTAAACCCACAAACCTGACCCCAGCTTACAGAGTCCCTGAGTCACCCCACAAAAAAGCAGTTAGACAGACACACACGCACACACACACACACACACCCCCCCCCACACACACACACCCACACACACACACACACACACACACATTCACACACTTGCTCACTCACTCCGCTAAACCACACCATTATGATATATCCAGGTCTTAGTAGAGATCAGCCTTCATGTCTGTCCAGGGCCTGACCATCAGGAGTCTAACGGCCTCTCAACCCTATAAAGTCTGGGAAGAAAAGACCTCTGTCCCCCACCTACCCCTCAAACCACCCACATGCACACACACACACACACACACACACACACACACACACACACACACACACGTATCCCTCCTGGAGTGTCCAAATCCTGCCGAGAAGGCTGTGTGAGTGTGCGAGCGTTGTCTTTCTGGAGACGGACATTCTGACGCAACTTCACTGGCTAGCTGACAAGCTGCACAGACTGAGGAACAGGGTTACGAGGGAGACGGCATTCAATAAAAATAAAAAAAATGCCATAAAAAATGTACTCACTTCAGAGACACTCGTCTGACGACACAATGCGATTATTTATTTTTTTAATAAAGATTTCATGGTCTTTGAAGTACAAGTGCAGTTGGATTCAAACACTTATGTAGGTGGATTGCTTCACAGGTGGACAAGAGTGAGGAAGAGAGGGAGAAGGGGAGAGAGAGAGAGAGGGAGGGAAGGACGAGGCACGGGATGGAAGGGAGAGGGAGACGGATGAGCCAGGGCTTCTAAGGACAGCTCTATTTTATTTATTTGTCCGTCTCAGTTCCCGCTCCCTCGCCAGATCTGCTTGGCCCACACGTAAAGGGAGGGGCGGCGGATGGAGGGATGTCTGATGGAGGAGTGCAAGGAGGAGGAAGAAGAAGGAAAGGGTGAGTTTGGAAGAGAGGCAGAGGCTGTGCGACATCTTTCTTTGTTTGACTGTTTGATGGCTGTCTAGTGAGTGGGAAGAGAACCTGTGTGTGTGTGTGTGTGTGTGTGTGTGTGTGTGTGTGTCTGTGTGTGTGTGAGTGTGAGTGTGTGTGTGTGTGTGTGTGTGTGTGTGTGTCTGTGTCTGTGTGTGAGTGTGTGTGTGTGTGTGTGTGTGTGTGTGTGTGTGTGTCTGTGTGCATGTGCATGTGTGTGTCTGTGTGCATGTGCATGTGTGTGCATGTGTGTGTGTGTGTGTGTGTGTGTGTGTGAGAGCCTGTGTGTGTGCGTGCATGCCTGTGTGTGTGTGTGTGTGTGTGTGTTTGTGTGTGTGTGATATTGAAAATGTGGTAGTAAACATAGGCTGTGGCTGTCGTGTGTGTCTGCGTATTCAGTGTATCCTGTGGTCTACATGCATGCTAGAACCTGTTTAGGTGGGATATCCCAAGTATTGGGTGGTCGTGGTTAGAATGTGTTTACCTGGTTCCTGCTACAACCTTAGGTTTGTGTATATATATATATATATATGTGTGTGTGTGTGTGTTTGTGTGTGTGTGTGTGTGTGTGTGTTTCTGTGGGTGTGGATGTGTATCGCAGACACTGGGTTTTGCTGCCTGGTGACAGTGGTCTGGAGAGTTCAAGGTTGGCACAGCAATCAACCATGGTTGACTGAGCTGTGCTGTGCTTTGTGTGTGTGCGTGTGCGTGTGCGTGTGCGTGTGCGTGTGTCTGAGGCCCACTGACCACTCTCTGGAGCCAGTTCAGGGGAGAGATATTTCGGGAGTGTCGTCTTATCCAGTGTGCATCCCTGCATCGCAGTGCCAACTCTGACAGCGTCTTCATAAACAGACTCATAAATCGTCCCCTCCCCGATGGCAGCGGAACACGAAGACACCTCACACATGGACGCGCGCACGCACGCACACACACACACACACACACACACACACACACACACACACACACACACACACACGCACAAAATCAGTGTTACATCCTCAGTTACACATACACTCTCTTCTTTATACTCTCCGATGAAACGAACACAAAAACTAGACATTCACAGAAATTGGAATACACCCACACCAGCCTAACGTAGATATACACTGGCACACTCCATTGCAAGTTCATAAAAGACTTCATAAACACTTCATAAACGTTGGCTGGAGAGATAAAAAAACTAAAAGCCCAATCGTATTCTTCATATAAAAACAGTACCACATCAGTGGTACATACCTGTTTTCACCCAACCACATCCAGGCCCAGGTTTAAAGTGTTTCCGTCTCTCATTGCTGCCTTAAGCTTCTGCTTGCAGATGGCTGTTTGATGGGAGAGGAAACTTAGTAAGAAACACTGGAGTTTACAACACAAACAGACTTGGCAGGAGAGAGGAGAGAGGTTGATCAGACAGTGGGACTGTGGAGGCTAAACGGGGGCAATGCCTCAAGAGAGACATCTGCACATCAAGCTCGAGGAAGCAGGGAGAGAATTTAGCCCTTTCGTACAACATGTGTGTTCCCTCGTTTTTTTGGCCATGAATGACACGCCCCGTAGGTCCGACAGACAGCAAAGCGAGACAGAGAGAGAGAGCAAGGAGGAAAAGCACAAATTAACAATGTGCCAGTTCCCTGAAACACCATAAAAAAAAAGAAAAACCAACGCTTGCGCCTCCAACATCAAAGACGGGATAGGGCACGCGTGGCGGCAGCGGCGGCGCATTCCAGCCCGTCGCTCCACTCGCCACCGCAAGCCGGCCTCTCTCAAGGACGAACGGGATGCACGCAGGCCAGTATACTACAAACAGGGGCCCCTGGAAAGGAAAAAAAAAAGAAAAAGAAAAGGGGAAAAAAATGAACAACCACCAAAACATCTCAAACAACAACACAAAAAACAAGATATTCGAGCATCTTGCCAATCGTGTCCTGTAATTAAGGGCCACTCCGAAGGAGCGAGCAAGCCCAGTTAAAAAGAAAAGGGAGGAGGAGGAGGAAAAAACGAAATGTAAAAAAAAACGATGAAGAAAAAGAGAGATGAAGGAGGAGAAGAGCGGGAAGAGCCGAATCTGGCGGATTGGGCTTGAGAGCCGTTTGGCGTGTATGAGGAGCACAAACCTATTCTGAGGTTTTCATGTCTTTTGCCTCTTGTCTTTTTCGTTTTTCGTATGCGCTCATAATTTTCGTTGGATTTCCGTGAGTGCTTTTGCAGTCGAGGGGAATGAAGAGTGTGTCATAATTTCTGATAAGTCAACATGATCCCGACTCGAGACATGAACCCCTCCCATTGGCTGATCCTACAAATCCCCCCACCCACAGACCACCACGAAGGCTCCACAGTGGGGGATCATCAGGTCTGGGAGCTGGAAAGTTCTGCAGCACTAATCTTACCTCACTGGTATATATACACGCACACACACACACACACACACACACACACACACACACACACACACACACACACACACATGCCACATGTCTCAGGAAAATGTGAAGCTGTCTCATGAAAATGCACTGAAATATAAAACCTGTCCACATGATCTGTATTATAAATAAATAAATGCAACAACTTCACACAATAGCCATATGACCGTTAAACAGAAAAAAACACAAACATACACACAGACACACACACAAACACAAACAAACACACTGTTCATCTACGCTACACTTGTCGTAGGCCTTTACCAGCGTGTTTATCTCCATTTATGGTTTGTATTTTCCATTCTATCTATCTGCTGTATAACAAGTAGGACAAGTCTCAATTTTTTCTCTAAACAAACAAAAATGCATCACCATGTGTTTTCAGCTAATAAGAAAAGGGTAGACTTCTGTTGTCCCCACAGTGTGTTTGCAGTAAAAATCATTTCATGGGGTGAATTAATATCTTAAAAATATTTATTTTCTTTCCCCGAAAGGCGCAGAAGTAATATCTTCTCCATTTCTTTTGGTGCGGTCGTCTGTGTTTGTGTGTGTGTGTGTGTGTGTGTTTTGAGGGGGTTGTGGTGGTAAATGGAAGAATAAAAGGCGAGTGTATCCAATGGAAATGGGTTTACTGTTCATTATGCCAGCCGCCCCATCAGCATCTGCCCTGGCGATATTGTTGCCGGGGACGACAGCGAGCATCGGCCTCCGAATATTAAAACACCTCATGGCTTATCAGCCTCCACGAGCTCTGGACTGCTGCTCTGTCAGCCCATTAGTCCAGACAGAGAGAGAGAGAGATGAGGAGAGAGAGAAAGAGAGAGAGCGAGAGAGAGAAAGAGAGAAAGGTATAGGGAGAGAAATGAAAGAGAGGAAGATAGATGTAGAGAGATGTGCCATGGAAGGAAAGAAGTTGTGTATCACGGAAAACTGAGGCTGAATTTGCACACTATTGCCCTCATTTATGACATCAGCAGTCATTTTTCATATGTTAGAGTCACTATGCATTTATGCATGTATACTGTATGTGTATGTGTATGTGTGTATGTGTATGTGTGTGCGTGTATAGGGTTTACATGTGTGTATGTGTGGTTCTTCATATCCTGGTGTGGGCATCAGCTTGTGTGTGTGCATAAGAATAACCCTTTCCATATTTGTAGATACGTGTGTGTTTGTTTGTCTTTATACATGCATGTCCGTCTGCGTGGGTGAATCGGTGCATAGTTGTATGTGCCAGTGTATGTACTTGATTGCAGCTGTGTGAATGTGTGAATAAGGAAGTGTGTGTGTGTGTGTGTGTGTGTGTGTGTGTGTGTGTGTGTGTCTGTGTGTCTGTGTGTGTGTGTGTGTGTGTGTGTGTGTGTGTGTGTGTGTGTGTGTGTATGTATGCTCTCTGGGAGAGACAGTAAGCCCCATAGACATGTGAGTGTATCTGAATGGATGGGCCCTGTCTTGCCATATAGCTGCTGTCTTCTGAGAAACTGGAGTGTGTGTTTGATTGGGGAGCTGCAACTCCCTCACCTCTAGATCTACCAAACACACACACACACACACACACACACACACACACACACACACACACACACACACACACACACACACACACACACACACACACACACACACACACACACACACACAAACACCAATTCTCATTCTCCCCATCTCCTTCTTTTTCTATCCTTTGGTGCCTCTCTCTCTCTCTTTCTCTCTCTCTCTCTCTCATGGTGGAAGACTACTGAGTAAATCCAAACCAAACCTGGATAATGGCAATTGTACTGACAGCACAGGAGGGTTCCTGTTTCTAAAATATATAAGGTGAGGCCAGCTAACAGCCTCCCTAACACCACACAGAAAAAAACACTAACAAGACATAAAGAATTCTCTCTCTCTCTCTCTCCCTCTCTATCCATCTATTTTCTACCTGTACTTCTTTTTCTCTCCCTGCTTGTGCATTGACTCACTGCCTAGGCGAGACCTGCTTTCACCGACTTCTTGGAGAAATCCCACCACTGACAGCTTGTTATGTCCAAGAAATTGGCCACTTTTGCACCTTGCTGAAGACCATGTGTATTTTCACACCAATTCTCACACACACACATACACACAAACAGACACGTACACTCCCCCCCCCGACACATACACACACCAACACAAACACACATGTCTTGGCCGGAAATGGCCACGCATGATGCAATTACGAGGCAATGCATCACACTAGCTCTGCTTCCAGTTCAACTTGACAGGGTGCTTAAGTTTCAATTAAAAAGCTCCCAAAACTAGCGGCAGGGCTACTACACCGAGCTCTTCTGTTAGTGTAAACATGTCATTTCTCATCTCACATAAGCCTACTGTGCTAGGCCAACTCAAACAAAAAGCGACATTTCCTGAAGGACAGTCAAAAAGACAAACCCAGAAGCGCTGTGATTTATGAAGGGGGGGGGGATGAAAAGGACCCTCACAACAGGTGACAGTTTGGATGATTAGCACTGCACCAATCAATCAATAATGTGAAATTTGCACATTTCAGGTGTGGATTAATGTGCCTCCTTGTGGAAACCCTGGTTCCAGTCCGAGGCTTTCTACCACTGTGTGGGTGTGTGTGTCTGTGTGTGTGTGTGTGCTTGTGTTTGTGTGTGCGTGTGTGCGTGTGTGTGTGTGTGTGTGTGAAGCGTGGCACAGAGTTGAGGTAGCAGATGATGAATGGTAGAGCCCAGAGAGCAGGGAGTGAGTGATCAGGACCAGATCAGTCCCAGCCCTGGTACTCACACACACACACACACTCAAACACACACATACACACACACATATACACAAACACACACAAACACACACAAACACGCACGCACGTGCACACACACACACACACACACACACACACACACACACACACACACATACATATACTGTTTATATACAACATACAGTAATGTATTTCACCATATGTCCATACTTGTTTACATGCCTCTCTTCTGCTTGCCTTTGAGTAGGAAGACACTTATATTCTCTCCCTCCCTCTCCCTCACTCTCTCTCTCTCTCTCTCTCTATCCTCCACTCACGCTACAATAGATTAATGTAATTACACAAAAGCTCTCTACGTTAGCACAGCCCTCATGTTCACCGAGAGCTGTATTACTATATTAAGGAAACCCTACCCCATGAAAGCTCTTCGCCATGGTGTGATATGACTGATGGTGTGTGTGTGTGTGTGTGTGTGTGTGTGTGTGTGTGTGTGTGTGTGTGAGCGAGACAGAGGCAGAGATGGGGAGATGGGGTGGTGTTAGCTGGAGAGATGGAGAGAAAAGACAGAGAGGGTTAATGCCACTTTGAATGTTACTACTTGCCTCTTTACTCCCTGCGACTGTGAGAAGGGGAGGGGGGCCTCAGTCCAAGCTCAGTCTCTTTCTACTTGCCAAGGAGCTATGGCGCCATCTAGTGACCAGTGCCCTTTGTGTGGAAGGGAGCACATGCAGTGGCCACATGAGCAGAACAGGCTGACGTCTGTGAGTACAGATAGACATAGTCTCACACACACACAACCACTAACACAGAAACTTACATACAAGGTCTGCTGAGGTAAGGATGGAATGTGAAATACATTTCTGCCAGAATTTACCTCAAGGTGTTCAAGGGTGAAAGGATGACTCAGACACAGAACACAGGACTAAAAGACTCAGTAAAATCAATGGAGATCTGAAGATGGTGGTTGACTGTGGCTTGCTTGTAGAGGGGGAGAGAGAGCAGAGATGGAAAACTGATGGGTTGAGGATTGAAGAAGGGGGGAGGGGGGTGGTGGTAGCAGGCACAATCGACAGCTGAGAATAAACTGAAAATGTAGGACAGCAGGAAAATCTACACCTCTCAATAGAGCTGCTTCCCTCCACTGCACCGCTCATCTCCTCCCCAGCCTTCACTCTCCCCCTCTGGCGAGGAGGCTGAACCACTGAGCGTGGGGTGGGCAATGGCAAACTTGTCGATGGGGGCCACGGGGGAATGGTGGGTTTTATTTCTCATTTCTCTCTCTCGCTCTCTTTCTCTCCCTCTCTCTCTCTTTCTTTCTCTCCCTCTCTCTCTTTCTATCTATTTCTCTCTCGATCTCTTTTTTTCTCTCCCTCCCTCTCTTTCTCGCTCCTCTGTATTTCTCTCCCCCGCTGCATGCTCCCTGCATCTTAACTACACTCGGAGAAATCAGCCTCCCCGCATCACAACAGCCTGCCAATCATCCCATCTCTTCACGCTACGCCATTGCCCCCCTCTCTCCCCCAAGGAGAATAGAGGAGAAGAGAATAGAGATGAGGAATGGATGTATGTGTGTCTGTGTGTGTGTCTTTGTGTGTGTGTGTGTGTGTGTGTGTGTGTGTGTGTGTGTGTGTGTGTGTGTGTGTGTGTGTGTGCGTGTGTGTGTGTGTGCCTGTGTCGGGGTGGGTGCATGGGCAGGTGTTAGTGTGTGTGGGGAATGGATCGGACTATTGTATGAACATCCTCCTACCTGTCTCTGGTGGTCTCCCTCTGAATGAGATGGGGAGGTGCAGCGAGGGGGAAGAGGGGCGAATTGAGCTGCGCCGAGGTAGGGGGACCTAGGGGATTTAGGGGGGGGACTGGTGCCAAAGGATGCTGGGCCAATACAGCTCAGCTCTCCGCACTCTCACTCTCCACACCTCCATTCATTAGTGCAACCTCTGCAGCCTGGGGAACATTAGAGAACATTCTAGAGTGTTAGGTAGCATGTAGCCCATGCTCCTAATGGTCTGGATGCCTCCATGCTTGGTAAACGCATACTAATGTGTCTATCTTTTGAGGTTACAACCGGTCCTCTTAGGACCGTCTTTGTTTTGGCCCTGATCATGATAGTTCTTTGAAGGTTGTTTTAATGTGTATGCATGTGTGTGTATGCATGTTTGTTTGTGTGTGTGTGTGTGTGTGTGTGTGTATGTGTGTGTGTGTGTGTGTGTGTGTGTGTGTGTGTGTGTGTGTGTGTGTGTGTGTGTGTGTGTGTGTGTGTGTGTGTGTGTGTGTGTGTGTGTGTGTGTGTGTGTGTGTGTGTATGCATGTGTGTGTGGGGGGCGGTGATCGAATGTGGGAGCTCATGTGCAAAAAAAGAGTAAAGAAAAACAATGGTGACAGGGACATAGAAATGCAGTCAATTAAATGATATGCCCCAAAGCCTGCAGGCAGCACAGACTGAGCCAGCCAATTACGCGCGCTAAATGCTGCTAAGCAGTGCAGCTAGGAGAGGCTAAAACTCATTACATGTCAATCATGTTGGTCTTATGCACCTCTGTATACAAACAAAGCTAAAAATGTGTCCAAGGAGAAGAGAGAGGGAGAGAGAGAGAGAATGATAGTGGGAGGGAGAGAGAGAGGGAGAGAGAGGGAGGGAGAGAGAGAGAGAGAGAGAGAGATGGAGTGACTGTAGAAAAGGTGAGAAATTGATAGTAATAGCATCAGAGAACAGAAGAGAAAAGGAAAACCTGACTGAAGTGAGAGTGAAAAGAAGTGACTGGAAGAAAAGGAAGAGAGACAAAAAGAGACAGAAAGGGTAGAAAGAGATAAAAAGAAAAAGAGCAGGAAAAATGAATGGAAGACCATTTAGGGAGAAACAGCCATCCCCTCAGTGAAATAATGCTCCATCTATAAAAAGGGGACTCTCAAGGTTAGCCAGCCGAACGGCAGCCCTCTTCCACATGGCGCAGAGCCCGGACCCAGAGAGGGCCGACGCGGCTTAAACAGCCTGACCAACCCACATCCGTCGCTCGCTCTGCTTTCTGTCAAGCTACATTATGCGCCCCCCTCCCCCCCCCCCGCCCCACCCCCCTCGACCCCTTCCCTTCATATGGCCAAAGGGCTCCCACCTCCCAAAAAATCAGTGCTCTCCCATTAGAAAGCCATCTGCGGCTGCCCTGGGGCCAGGGAGGGGCGGTGTTGTGTGGTGCGGTGTGGAGGCAATGTTAAGCCTTGAGCGCTTATC